>NC_132909.1:24122066-24443316 GCF_047675955.1 Chlorocebus sabaeus
GTAAACAATTATTTCTAATTTACTTGCTATCCATCTTTCTTGTCAGATAACATCCCTGTGAGAAAAAGATCACATTTGTTTTGTTCATTATTACAATGGTTATCAATATGTGCTTTCTGGACGGTGAGAACACATGAAAAATGCAAATTCAAATCAACTCATACAGAAACTCTAAGATTCAGACTTAGCAATCTGTGCTTTAATAAACCCTCCTAGTGATTTTGGCACACCACTAAGCTCAGAACTACTGGATTCCTGTTTCCCATCCCTGTGTAATACACATGAGTGATGCTCAGTAAATTTTCTTGGAATATATTTAATTAAGCCTACTGGAAACTGACTCTGAATAATCCTCATCAAAATACTGCTATTCTTAGTACAAAGAGCAGGTGATTTTTCTCTAGGTTTGCTAGTCTCCAACTAAAGGCTATGCTAAGGCTAATCTTAGTGAAATTTTTTTACAAGAAATAGTCACAGTAAAAGAGTTTGTGATATACAAAATGATTTTATTAGATGCCAAAACTTTTATTAACATCACTATTTCTTTTGCAGCTTTAATTTTCAACATTATAACACTTACTGGCTCCTCTGGGTGACTAAATATCTTCACATGTCCACTAGCTAAAAAGAATTTCTAAGTATAACTCAACTGAAACTGCAAGCTACTGCTCTAAGAAATGCATATTTTATTATGTTTATTTGCTCTCCTGTAGAATCCAGTTTACAAATAGCATGACTGAAAAGATTTACACATAATTCCTAAATCCTTCAGGTTGTTCTACCATTAATCTTCTGATGTGTAGCAAGATAAACACTCTTAGTGAACACTTTGCTACATCTCTTAAATGAGATTTCTCTCCATTTTGAGTTCTCTGCTGTAGAATAAGGGATACACTTGGAACTGAAGACTTCCCTCAATTTCTAAATTTTCTACATTCATATAGCTTCTCTCCTGTAGGAGTTTGTAAAAGATTCCTATTGCCTACTCTTTCCCACATTTGCCACATGTACAGGGTTTTTTTCCTAGTGTGAGTACACTTATGCCAATTAAGGGATTAATACTGACAAAGATTTTCCCACATGTATGGTCTTCATATGATTTCCCCACAGTATAACGTCTGATAAACAGGCCTACATCTTTGCTAAAAAGTCTTCCTACAGTCACCACGTTCATAAGACTTTCCCCAGTATAAATTTTTCTAATGTTAAATAAGGGAGAATCTAGGAATGAAAATTACCATGATAAACACTGCTTCATATAGTTTCTCTTCTGTAAGGTTTCTCACATGTATAGTGATTCATATGGTCTAAAGGCTTTCCCACACTTACCACATTATTGGGTTTCCCTCCATTATGTACTCTTTGATGGGCAGTAAGATTTGAGCCTTTGCTAAAAGCTTTCCCACACTCATTACATTTATATGGCTTTTCTCCAGTATGAATTCTCTGATGTACAGTAAGGTTTGAACTACAGCTGAAGGTTTTCCCACATTTAATACATTCATAAGGTTTCTCTCCAGTATGAATTCTGTGATGTTGAAGCAGGGATGACCTATGACTGAAGGCTTTCCCACATATACTGCATTCGTAGGGTTTCAATCTAATGTGATTTCTCAAATGCATATTCAGTGATTCAAGCTGGTTGAAGGATTTCCTGCATTTCTGACATTCAAAGGGTTTTTCTTCAGTATGAATACTCTGATGCTGAACAAGAAAAGAGAGGCTACTAAAGACTTTGAGACATTTGTTGCATTCATATTGTTTCTCCATAGTGTGAATTCTTTGATGTCGAGTAAGGTGTGAGCTACAGCAAAAAGCTTTCCCACATTCTCTACATTCATAAGGCTTCTCTCCAGTATGGATTTTCTGGTGGTGAATGAGAGATGACCTATGAATGAAGGCCTTTCCACATATACGACACTCATAGAGTTTTTCTTGCGTATGAATTCTTAGATGTTCAATAAGATGGGACACACGACTAAAAGACTTTCCACAGTTCATACATTCGTATGGTTTCTCTCCAGTGTGAGTGCTCTGATGGTTAGTAAGTGATGACACATGGCTAAAGGCCTTCCCACATTCAACACATTTGTAAGGTTTCTCTCCACTATGGCTTATCAGATGTCGTGTAAGGGATGAGCCATGGCTAAAAGTCTTCCCACATTCACGACATTCATAGGGCTTCTCTCCTGTGTGAATTCTCCAATGGCGATTGAGGATTGACTGTTTGCCAAAGGCTTTCCCACATTCACTGCATATATAGATTTTCTCTCTATTACAAGTTTGGTGAAGGGTAAGAGATTTGCTCTGGTGGAAAGCTGCCCCACTTTTACTAGAATTCAAGTGTGTCTTTCCACCACTGATTTTCTCATTTTTTACAGCTGACTTTTTTAGTAAGTTCTTCTTTAATATATCATATTTGTGTGAATTCCCTTCAGCAGAAATTTTTTGTGTTTCAAAAAGAGTAGACTTTGAATGAAAGGTGTAAACACTGTCTGGAGTGGGGCTTTCTGTAAAGGTGAGAGTTGCTGGTCTGAAATGCTCTACCTGACTTCCATGCTTCCCTTCCAACTTCTCTATATATTCCAAATTCTTCTTAGAATTTGAAAATTCGTAACTTTGTTTTGTAACTTTTTCTATTATTACTGTTTGGGGTGAATCTTCATCATAAATATCCTTCTTTGTTGATAATTCCTTGCTTTCCCATCTTGATTCCCAATCTGAAATACATCAAGAAAGTAAAGCACTGCTTTTTTTTTTTTTTTTTTACTTCTTGAAAAGTAACTTCTATAGTGGAATTAGGAGAACTGGATTAGAAATGAAGCCCCCACAAAACTCAAATATTTCAGTGGTTTCGGAACAATACTCAAATGGAGCAGAGAATACAAAGTTCACATAAGTAGGAACAGAGTGTGATAACGGAAATGGGAAAAATATATGTAATGGATGAAATAGTATGGAAAAAAAGGAAATTATCAAAATAAAATGTGGAAGGCATTCTGGATTCCAAGCCATCATTTTGTGCCTATATTCATGTGTGAAAGACTGCATTTTGTCTCATAGCCTTTCTCTCCAACATTCAGTTAATCTCAATTTGCTGCCAGATTAACACGCTTAAAATACAGAATTAATATTTCTACTTTAAACAGTTTCAGTAAAAACAAAATAATCTAAATGCTCTTTATATCTGACAAAGATTTAGGCTATCCGAGGTTATGAAGAAACTGTGTGAATCATGTCATTTACCAGACATTAGAAAATATTATTCCTAGAAACATCTTTATATATGTTCGTTTTTTCCTCTAATACGTTCATATTTCATCTATAAGGCTCAGCTTTAGAAAAGTGATTTCCCATCTAATTGACAGCTTTTCTTAGCCTAAAACTATCAGTAGGTTTTTCTTTAAGTAGATTTAAGGAAGAATAATTTGCCTTACTTTGTCATGAACAGAGTAACAATTGAATTATTATGATGGCAAAAACCTCTAACCCTGATTAGATGACATGAGTAACACAGATAATAATTTGGGATAGAGGAACAATTGTTTTGAAAATCTAAACTAAATATCCCTCAATTTTTCATTTCTATCTGAGATCTTTGAAGACAGTATCCCTAAAATGCTTCCACACTCTCTATAAACATCTTTAACAAAATCTTCCTTAGTCTCGTTCACCATGACTCACCTGGAATCATACCTTTTGACAGTTTTTTCTCCACCATCCAGGGCTCTTTTCCATCCTCCAATAACATGATCACATATGGCTTAGTTAAAGAAAGACCTGCTTACAGGAAGAATATAGAATTGTTTAAGCTGTGGTCTTCTATTATGAGAGGCATCACATGAGGGACCACAGGAAGGGATGAAGGGTGTTCACTGAAATGGAAAGATAAGCTTCAGGGGCACAACAGAGCTGCACATTTCTTTGGGAACATGCTACAGAAATTCAGCCATTTCAGAGTATCAAAAGAGCCCCTATTGGAGTGGAAGGGGTGATATCCTTACCTACAGAGACCAGGTTCTCATAATTCTGGACCATCACATCCTTGTATAAGTCCCTCTGAGCAGAATCGAGCCATCCCCACTCTTCATGAGAGAAGTCTATAGCCACATCACTAAATGTCACCTGAAATAGCAAATATATTTAGGCTCATGCATAGCCCAGGCCTCTTCTGTCACTGAAGAAAGGGTAAAATTAGCCTGGTTGTGGGAGAAATGGAATAAGATTCAGGAATTGTGGCAGTGATTGGGAATGTGATCTCAGTTAAGTAATAATAGGACAGTATGTAGTTGGAATTACTATACCATAAGGAGGACAGGTATGTGATTAGAATTATTATACAATAAGGGTGAGAAACAAATATGAGAGCTGTGCTTCAGTACAGTTAATTTTGCTAAAAGTTACAGAAATACACAAATTTTAAAAAATCAGTATTTGACAGCACAGGGTCAAGTATTTAGTTATATCTTTTACAGCTTAAGTGCTAGGTAAGTAATTAAGAAAATGAGGCTAAAGCGATTCTCTCTCAGATGGGATACTCAGGATGATCCACTAAGGCTCACACAAAATGGGCAGCCAGGTGTGGTGACTCATGCCTGTAATCCCAACTACTTAGGAGGCTGAGGCAGGAGAATGGCTTGAACCCAAGAGACAGAGGTTGCGCCACTGCACTCCAGCCTGGGTAACAGAGCAAGACTCTGTCTCGAAAATAAAAAAAATCTTTATATTAAAGACTGATAGACATACACTGTTATGGTTTGATTGTGACCCCCAAAAAGCATGTATTGAACTTAATCGCCATTGTAACAGTTTTGAGAAGACCTTAGGAGATGATTATGCCTTGAGGGCTTTGCCCTCATGAATGGATTAATGTCATCATCATTAGGACTGGCTTATTTAATAAATGCATTTGGGCCCCTTTTTGGTTCTCTCTCTTCTATTCACCCTTCCACCATAAAGGGACACAGCAAGAAGGCCCTTGCCAGATGCCCGCCCCTTGATCTTGGACTTCCCAGGCTACAAAACCATGAGAGGTCAATTTCTATTGTTCATAAATTGCTCAGTCTGTGGTATTCTGTTACAGCAGCACCAATGGACTAAAACATACATATAACTGATTCATAAACAAAAAAGAAAAATATATTTATGGTGTATACTTAAACTTTGTACTGACAGACATTTAATAATTAAAATATGAGACCCCTGAGTGAAAAGACTGAAGGATGGTTTCATGTCATAGATCAGGTGTCTCTAACCCCCTGGGCCACAGACTGGTACCGGTCTGTGGCCTGTTAGGAATCGCGCCATAGAGCAAGAGATGATTGGGAGGCAAACGACTATTATCACCTGAGCTCCACCTCCTGTCAGATCAGCTATGGCATTAGACTCTCATAGGAGCACAATCGCTACTGTGAATTGCACATGCAAGGGATCAATTCACACCCCTTATGTGAACTGAACTAATGCCTGATGATCTGAGGTGGAACAGTTTCATCCCCAGAACACCACCTCCCACTTCTGTGGGAAAACTGTCTTCCACAAAACTGATCCCTGGTGCCAAAAAGGTTGGGGACCACTGTCTTAGATAGTCCTTTAATAGGACCTGAAAGGAAAGGGAAAAAAATAAAAGGGTACATTTCAAAGAAAATACTCTAAGGAAATGCTCACAGATGTGCTTAGAAATTCCTTTCAATAGTACTCATTTCACAATATTACTTAAAATAGTAAAACTTTGAAAGCTTCAATATTCAATAATAGTTTATTGGCTAGTCAAATTATATTAGGTACAAAAAATACATCCATTTAATACAGCATTATTACTGTCTCTGATTTGTGAAACAAATTGCTTGCCTGTGGTAATTTTTTGGGTCTGACAGTTAATTCAGTAATGTATTACATTATTTGGATATTTTGCATGCATATTCACCAGTGATACTGGTCTTTGATTTTAAAGGCAGAATTTACCTTTGCCAGGTGTTGGGAAAATAATTAAAATTCAAATCTCCTGCCAATGGCAGAAAATCCTCTCCACAAATGTAGAAAAAAAAGAACACAGTTTTATTACTTAATAAGCATTAAATCAACTGTGATGCACTTCACAGGCAATCCACTAATGAGATTAAAAGGACAGGAAGAAATCTCATCTTTTTTATAGCCAAGCAGATACAATCCAACACATACATTTTCCAAACAATCAAGTAAGACCTGACAGTTCAATTTGCTACACATAATTTATTCTAAATTCACCTGTTAATTGTAGTTGCCACTGTGTTAGTTAATTCCCTTTTATCCCAAATCAAAAAAACATTTATCATAGCTTTATGATGAACAGGTTATTACAAGTTAGAGCCAGGGATGCTTCTTTCTTCCCCTTCAGTTGCCTGGGCAGCCTGGGGTGTTCACTCATCTCTGTCCCCAAAAGAACATAGGATATCTGTCCTAGCACTTATTTTAACTTGTTATGCTTTCTTACTTTTCTACCAGTGCTGCAATCCTCAATACAGTAGCCACTAGGCAATTTGGCTACATACATTTAAATTAATTAAAATGTAAAAATAAAATAAATAAAATTTAAAATTCAGTTCCTCAGTTGCTTAAGCCACAGTTCAAGGACTCAATAGTCATACAGGGCTAGTGGCTACCGTACTGACCAGTACATGTGCAGAACACTTCCACCACTGCAGAAAGTTCTCTTAGACAATACTGTATTAGAACATGAAGTCCTGTGTGTCGGTGTACACCGAAATTCATCTACAACTTTTCCTAACAGGTACTTCGTAAGTGTTTAGAAGATGAACCAATTAATGATTTTGGCATGAGTTCACTTTAGCTGTTACTTTTTTCTTGCTCTGTCGCCAGGCTGGAGTGCAGTGACATAAACATAGCTCATGTAGCCACAGGGTTCAAGAAATTTTCTCAACTCATTGGCCTCTCGAATAGCTAGAAAAAGAGGCATGTACCACCACACCAGTTTTTCAATTCTAATTATCTAATTTCTCCAAGAAAACAGACTTCACCCAACATGTACATCTGCTACTCATGTTCTCTCCTGTGCAAGCTTCACATTCTATGCCATGATTCTGCCCCGTCAGTTCTTCATTACTCATCTTATTCACTCAACAATTACTTACTAAGCATCTATTTGGTGCCAGGTACCACTCTGGGTACTGAAGCTATAATAGACAACAAAAAAGAAAAAACATTTCTCCCACCAGGAAGAGGCAAACAATGAGCACCTGCGTATATTGAATATACAGTACATCAGCTAGTGAGTGACACGTGCTGTGGAAAACAACAAAGCAGTGATGGAGGAGTGGAAGTGCTAGGCGAGGGAAGATGACCGCAATTGCAAACAGGCGTTCAGGGAAGCTTTTCTGAGAAAGTAACCACGGAGCAAACACACAAAGAAGGTAAGAATGCAAGCTTGTGCCTATGTCGGGGAAGAGTATTCCACGTGGATGGCACAGCAACTGGTGACAGTGGCTGGAGCTCACAGGAATGAGGAAGCAGAGAAGGAAGGTGGGATCAGAGAGGTAATGGCCTAATTGTACAAACAGGTCATTGCAGAAGTAACTCAGAGCCACTGAAAACTTTTAGGTTGAGGAACGATAGGAATTTATATAACAGTAGGGTCACAATAACAGCTGTACTAAGAACAGACCGATGAGGGTTACAGGCAGATGGAGGGAATCCAGCTAGGATTCCGCAATAATCCAGGTGGCTTTATCGCTAGCACTACCGGGGTGGTAGTGGTGGTGGTAGTGATGGAGTAACTAATGGTCGGGTTCTGTATACAGCGTATAACTTAGCTCCAATTAGAGGATCTGAGTAAGAGTTATAAGTCAAAGGGAGAATCAAGGATGACGGCAAACATCTCTTCACTTGAGACTACATGGTACAGTTTTGACAATCATAAAGCAAATAACCTTACATTCCAAAGTTGCATTGTGAATTGTAGTTTTAAAACGTTGGCAAGACTAGAAAGTCTTCTAGCAGAAAACTGTAGAAAAGAGGAACACTGGGTGAGGAGGACAATACCTTGTGGGCTCCATCCTTCCTATATGTATGGATGGAACCATAGATTCAATCCCTTAAATAGACTTAATTAGGTGGGAACAGGCAGGAGAAGCAAACACACAGTCCTGATAAAGTGTTTCAGGAAGATTTGGGGACACACTGACTTACCTGAGACATTACTCTGCAATTTCCCAACAGCCAACAGAGTCCTCTTGCCAGGCTCTTATCTTAGAGATGGGCAGTGTCCTGAGGGCACAGAAGGGCAGGGAAAAGAGGTCATGAAAAATCAGGTTTATCTTGCGGCACCTGTGACACACCATAATGGAAAAGCACACTGGTAATCACTCTCCAGGGCGTCAATCTCTCCCTGGGAACTAACAGGTGGTTTCTCCGCAAGGGCTAACCGTTTACCAGGTGCCACCTGCGGGGAAAATCAATTATTCTGTACATAAAAGCCTCATAAAACAACGATAACAACTATCAGCTCGTTCGATCTTCATTACTATGCATGGTCGGCATTCACATTATTCCAGATTTCTTTTTAAACAATGACAAAACTGAAATTCCAAGATACTGAACCTATTTGTTCAAGGTTACACAACTGCAAAGCGCCGGCTTCATGACGACATAACCCAAAGACAACTGTGGCTGGCGTCTGCTCAGGCGCCCACTTCGCTCTCACAACAGCGCCAAGATGTCGGCGCCGTCATCACCCTGCGTTTACACAGGAGGACAAGAAGGCCAGGAAAAGCCAAGGCACCGGCCGGGGTCACACCGCGGGGCAGACCCAGGGCCTGAGCCCCGCCGCCGACCCCGGGACTCACACCGGCCGGAGTCCTCAGCGGGGCTTCACCGTCCCCGCAGGCGCCCCGAGCCCGCACCTCTGCGGACCTGACGCCCCGCGTCGCTGGTGAGCGGGCAACGGCCGCCGACCTCCGGGAACGACACTGGCCAGAATCGTCCCTGAGCCTAGGAGTCGCCGTTAGGCCTGAGGCTACCGCGGGACGGACCCAGTGAGCAGCCCACAGCCGATAGACATTTCCCAGAACCATCCGCTAACCGCCGGCACCGGAAGACCACGCTTCCCAGGAGTCTCTGCGGCCGCGCGGACCTGGCGCGCCGCGGGCAAACCGGTCTAGGTTTCCTAAGAAACTAAACCGCCTGGGGCTATTGTCCCACAGCCGGCCAGTTAGGACCATGCGCGAAGTGTCCTGGGGCACACAGTCATCCTGTGGTGAAAGATACACCTCGGAACCAAGGGCTACCCTCTACTTTTGAGGACAATAGCCCCGGGACCAAGAAACTACACTTCCCAGAAAACCGTGCGGCCATGGCAAACTCTTTCTGGGTCAGCGTGCGGTCACACCAATATTTCTTTCCGGGGGCGTGGGCAGACCTTGCGGGTACTGCGCGAGCTCTCGCCTTTGCTAGCAAAAGAGTTCCTCTCTTGCCAAACCCTGCTGCTACGCTGTCCAGCTTCTGTGGTGTTTGAGGTTTTTTTGGAATGCACTTGCCGGAGACTACAGCTCACAGAACGCCTGGGCTGGACTGTGCCGGCTGTAGTTCGCCAAGGACATTTCTTGGAAATGCATGCGGCCACGTATCTGTGACACAAATGGGCGTTCTCATGTGCGTTAAGCTCCGTGGAAGGACTTGGAAATACGGAACTTGAGTGAGCGCTGGGAGGACAGAGACCCTCATCCTGGGAGGAGTCACTCCTCCCGCAGCCATCAGAGCCTGACCCCCCGCCCCTCACCAGAGGCGCTTCTTAGACCCTGACCTTGCCCGGCCCACCCAAAGGGGCAATGGACCTCTTTGTATGCAAACCAGAGCAGTCTACTGTTGGTGTATATTTGAATTTTTTACTTTCTTTTTAATATTTAAATTAAATTTTAATTTAATGCTGCCTCTGCCTCTGAGAGAGACAGGGAGAGATAGGGGAGGCCTGGAGTGGGGGCCCTGCGGGACAGGGATAGGGGACCCTTCCTCACTTTGCACAATCTGGGAACCCTCCCCAAGGGGAACATAAAGCTGCAGTGGAAGAGCACTGGCCTAGTGGGCTTCGTCCTGGGGACAAAGGCTGGGAGACTGCAGCTGAAAGGTGTGGGCTCCAGGAGGGCCGCAGAGGGCCCAGCAGCAGAGGGCCCAGCAGCAGAGTCAGGGAGCAGAGGTCCGCCCTCCGTCCATCTTCCTTCCTTCTCTGGCCCACAGAGCACTCTGTGCCCCTCCCACGCCCACAGCTACAGGTGGAGCCGGCTTGCGGGGGCGGGGGTTCTTTAGAAGGAGTGGGGGTCCTCCTAGGGTAAAGAGGGCCAGGAGGCTTCCTGGGGACCTCAGGCCCCTCTGGGCCTCCCAGGACTGGGCCTGTGGCTGTGATGTGTTTTGCCCTGGGAGTGACGTGCTCAGTGGTGGAGTTTGTGTAACTGTCACTCATTCACCTGCCCGTGCCCAGCCACTCCCATCGGCGCCCACCCAATACACATGTGGGTCCTCAACTGCCATCAGGGGAAGTTCCTGCCTGTGTCACACACATCCGTCCCACCCACCACACTGCAAGTTACAGGACTGCCCCACATGCACCACCATGCCCACCTGAAGTTACCTGGCACACAGGTATCCTCACCTGCACGACATGACCAGGTCGTGCACTTTCTATGCTAGGGCCAGGGCAGGCTTGCACCTTCAGCCTTAGGGACACTGGGGGTGGTGATAGCTGGAGGCCAGGGAAGTCACCAGGCTGGAGACATCATCTACCTCCAGGAGAGGGTTGATATCAGACATCTCCCATGCACCACTTTGAGCCATCTCAGCCTCACCTGGGACTCTGGCTGGCACCAGCAGTTCCATGAAGGTTTAGACCATCTCTAGGTTTAGGAAGGGCCTCCCTTGCCATCACCGTGGTCTGGGCTGCACGCCTTCTGAGCAAGGGCTCTGGGCAGCAGATGCAGCCAGCCTGAGTGTGGGGGTGAGGGGCCTAGGCACAGGAGGGTTGCAAGGCCTTCACTACACCCACCATTTCAGAGGGAGGACAGTAATTGTTTGGGTTTGTCCTGTGAGGTGTGGCAGAGAGCAGGGCCCAGGGCACGTCCAGGGCCAGACAGGAATACTGTGCTGCAGCCTCGGGGCCACGAGGGTACATGATGGGGCCAGTGTGGGGGCATCCCCTGTGCCAAACACCTGGGCAGTAGGTGCCCTGGGGCCAGTGGGTGGGTCAGAGCGTTTGCAGGATTTCTGATTTCTGTTGGACTTGTGTGTCCTGGAGGATAGAGAGAAGAGAGAAAGGGTGGAGAGGAGGGGGAGATGGCCCCTGCAGCTTCCTGGCCTCTAAGTGGGGGTGATGGGTGGTAGATGAGTGGCAGAGGGGTCAGCGGGAGCTTCAAGGCTGAGCCAGGGAAGCGGAGGCAGCAGGGATGCAGGCCTTGCCTGAGGTTGACTTGGGGCTGGGGCTTAGAGGCCAGGGCCCTAGAGCTCCCAGACAGGGAGTCTGTAGGAACACAGCACATGACACAGCATAGCACAACTCAACACAACACAACCTGGCACAGCAGAGCAGCGTGCTGTGCACTGGGCTGCAGCAGAACGGGGAGGGAAGTCTGTAGGGTCCCAGGAGTCATGGAGCAAACTGACCTGAGCCGTGTCCCTCAGCCAAGGCACAGGCACCTGGCCTTGAGCCACCTACTTCCTTGTGACAGCCTCATGCCCTGGTGTCCCTGGGGCTGAGACAGGGCTGGGGCTGCTGTCCAAGGTGAGGTCTGACTAATCCCTAACCTCTAACCCCGAGCTGTTTTGGGAACTTGAGCTTCTTCTAGGGGACCCAGTGGTGCTGATAGGATTTCTGGGCACCTCAGCCAGGCCCCCTGCCCACCTGGCCACATTGGCTCCCACTCAAATCTGACCTTGGGGCTTGTGTGGCCTCTGCTTACTGAGCCCTGTGGTTCTCTGCCAGGCACTGTTGGCCCTGCGTGCAGGCTGGCACCTGGAGAATGGCCTGTCCCCAAAGCCTGCACTCCTCCCAGCTCACCCGCTTTGCTTTTCTCCCGCACTGGGAGGTGGGAACCGGGTTGACACTGGGGGAGGAGCACCCTCAACTCTGGCTTCACTTTAGAGTTCTGGGCAGGGCTTTGGGAGATGATACCCTCATTATTTATTCTTTGGAAGAATTTGTATAAGATTGGTTTCCTCCTTAAGTATTTGCTAGAATGTCCCAGAAAAAGTCATTTGCCTGGGATTTTCTTTGCAAAAGTTTTTAAAATTTTAATTTGGTTTCACAGACAATTAGAGGACTGCATGGCCACCAGCAACAGTTGCAGATTCTTATGGGCAATAAAACTCAGAGACACAATAGGCGTTCACTTGACTCTAAATTAACGTAGATTTATGAAAGGACAAAGAAAAAGCATGTTCAGCATTTTCAGCGTTATTGGTGGGGTGAGAGATGTCCAACAGCAGTCTAACATTTCACACCACCATTCAGCAGCATTGCTATTTGGGAATTGAAGTTAATGTGCATGAGGTTCACCTTGAAATGTTCATGTATCATTATCTGATCCAGAACATCTTACAACATTGGAGGACACCTCCATGTCCATGTTAGTTCAAGAAAGCCTTGCTTTCCTAACAGTCTTTTACATGATCCTAATCATGTCGTCATTCAGTGTCCATACACCATTCACTGCCCTCCCAGTTCAGGTGCAGTTCCCCAAGCAAAGCTTTCACAATAAACAATGCCTGTAATGCAGCATTTCTCATTGATCTAAGTCTACTCTGACTGAAGAAACAGTGCTGGAGGAAAATAAAAGCAACATCGTCTTCCTAGGATTGAATATAGGAGACAGCCTAGGCCTCCTGTTCACGGTTCACCCTTAAGGATTATTCAGGGTTTCTCTATCTTCTCATGTCAGTATTTGAATGTTTTTTTGGAATTTAAAAATCTCACCTAATTTAAAAAATAAACACAGGCCAGTCGCAGTGGCTAAAGCCTGTAATCCCAGCACTTTGGGAGGCCGAGACAGGCGGATCACGAGGTCAGGAGATCGAGACCATCCTGGCTAACATGGGGAAACCCCGTCTCTACTAAAAAATACAAAAAACTAGCCGGGCGAGGTGTCAGGCATCTGTAGTCCCAGCTACTTGGGAGGCTGAGGCAGGAGAATGGCGTGAACCTCAGAGGTGGAGTTTGCAGTGAGCTGAGATCCAGCCACTGCACTCCAGCCTGGGCGACAGAGCGAGACTCCGTCTCAAAAAAAAAAAAAAAAAAATTTTCAACCCAGAATTTCATATCCAGCCAAACTAAGTTTCATTAGTGAAGGAGAAATAAAATCCTTTACAGACAAGCAAATGCTGAGAGATTTTGTCACCACCAGGCCTGCCCTACAAGAGCTCCTGAAAGAAGCACTAAACATGGAAAGGAACAACCAGCACCAGCCACTGCAAAAACATGCCAAAATGTAAAGTCCATCGATGCTAGGAAGAAACTACATCAACTAAGGAGCAAAATAACTAGCTAACATCATGACAGGATCAAGTTCACACATAATAATATTAACCTTAAATGTAAATGGGCTAAATGCTCCCATTAAAAGACACAGACTGGCAAATTGGATAAAGAGTCAAGACCCATCAGTGTGTTGTGTTCAGGAGACCCATCTCATGCACAGAGACACACAGATGCTCAAAATAAAGGGATAGAGGAAGATCTACCAGGCAAATGGAAAACAAAAAAAGCAGGGGTTGCAATCCTAGTCTCTGATAAAACACATTTTATCTGATAAAACCTAGTCTCTGATAAAACAAACAAAGATCAAAAGAGACAAAGAAGTCCATTACCTAATGGTAAAGGGATCAATTCAACAAGAAGAGCTAACTATCCTAAATATATATGCACTCAATACAGGAGCACCCAGATTCATAAAGCAAGTCCTTAGAGACTTTCAAAGAGACTTAGACTCCCACACAATAATAATGGGAGACTTTAACACCACACTGTCAATATTAGATCAACGAGATAGAAGATTAAAAAGGATATCCAGGACTTGAACTCAGCTCTGCACCAAGCAGACCTAATAGACATCTACAGAACTCTCCACCCCAAATCAACAGAATATACATTTTTCTCAGCACCACATCACACTTATTCCAAAATTGACCCCATAGTTGGAAGTAAAGCACTCCTCAGCAAATGTAAAAGAACAAAAATTATAACAAACTGTCTCTCAGACCACAGTGCAATCAAACTAGAACTAAGGATTAAGAAACTCACTCAAAACCGCTCAACTACATGGAAACTGAACAACCTGCTCCTGAATGACTACTGGGTATATAACAAAATGAAGACAGAAATAAAGATGTTCTTTGAAACCAATGAGAACAAAGACACAGTATACCAGAATCTCTGGGACACATTTAAAGCAGTGTGTAGAGGGAAATTTATAGCACTAAATGCCCACAAGAGAAAGCAGGAAAGATCTAAAATTGACACCCTAGCATCGCAATTAAAAGAACTAGAGAAGCCAAGAGAAAACACATTCAAAAACTTACAGAAGGCAAGAAATAACTAAGATCAGAGCAGAACTGAAGGAGATAGAGATACAAAAACCCTTCAAAAAATCAATGAATCCAGGAGCAAGTTTTTTGAAAAGATCAACAAAATTGATAGACTGCTAGCAAGACTAATAAAGAAGAAAAGAGAGAAGAATCAGATAAACACAATAAAAAATGATAAAGGGGATATCACCAGCAATCCCACAGAGATACAAACTACCATCAGAGAATACTACAAACACCTCTATGCAAACAAACTAGAAAATCTAGAAGTAATGGATAAATTCTTGGACACATACACCCTCCCAAGACTAAATCAGTAAGAAGTTGAATTCCTGAATAGACCAATAACAGGCTCTGAAATTGAGGCAATAATTAATAGCCTACCAACCAAAAAAAAAGTCCAGAACCAGATGGATTCGCAGCCAAATTCTACCAGAGATACAAAGAGGAGCTGGTACCATTCCTTCTGAAATTATTCCAATCAATAGAAAAAGAGGGAATCCTCCCTAACTCATTTTATGAGGCCAGCATCATCCTGATACCAAAACCTGGCAGAGACACAACAAAAAGAGAATTTGAGACCACTATCCCTGATGAACATCGATGCAAAAATCCTCAATAAAATACTGGCACCTGAATCCAGCAGCACATCAAAAAGCTTATCCACCATGATCAAGTTGGCTTCATCCCTGGGATGCAAGGCTGGTTCAACATACACAAATCAATAAACGTGATCCATTGTATAAACAGAACCAAAGACAAAAACCACATGATTATCTTGATAGATGCAGAAAAGGCCTTCAACAAAATTCAACAGCCCTTTATGCTAAAAACTCTCAATAAATTAGGTATTTATGGGATATATCTCAAAATAATAAGAGCTATTTATGACAAACCCACAGCCAATATACTGAATGGGCAAAAACTGGAAGCATTCCCTTTGAAAACTGGCACAAGACAGGGATGCCCTCTCCCACCACTCCTATTCAACATAGTGTTGGAAGTTCTGGCCAGGGCAATCAGGCAGGAGAAAGAAATAAAGGGTATTCGACTAGGAAAAGAAGAAGTCAAATTGTCTCTGTTTGCAGATGACATGATTGTATATTTAGAAAACCCCATCGTCTCAGCCTGAAATCTCCTTAAGCTGATAAGCAACTTCAGCAAAGTCTCAGGATACAAAATTAATGTGCAAAATCACAAGCATTCCCATACACCAATAACAGAGAAAGAGAGAGCACAATCATGAGTGAACTCCCATTCACAATTGCTTCAAAGAGAATAAAATACCTAGGAATGCAACTTACAAGGGAATTATAAACCACTGCTCAAGGAAATAAAAGAGGAAACAAACAAATGGAAGAACATTCCCTGCTCATGGATAGGAAGTATCAATATCGTGAAAATGGCCATACTGCCCAAGGTAATTTATAGATTCAATGTCATCCCCATCAAGCTACCAATGACTTTCTTCACAGAATTGGAAAAAATTACTTTAAAGTTCCTATGGAACCAAAAAAGAGCCCTCATTGCCAAGACAATCCTAAGCCAAAACAACAAAGCTGGAGGCATCACTCTACCTGACTTCAAACTATGCTACAAGACTACAGTAACCAAAACAGCATGGTACTGGTACCAAATCAGAGATATAGACCAGTGAAAGCGAACAGAGCCCTCAAAAACAATACCACACATCTACAACCATCTGATCTTTGACAAAGCTGACAAAAACAAGAAATGAGGAAAGGATTCCCTATTTAATAAATGATGCTGGGAAAACGGGCTAGTCATATATAGAAAGCTGAAACTGAATCCCTTCCTTACACATTATACAAAAATTAATTCAATGTGGATTAAATACTTAAATGTCAGACCTAAAACCATAAAAAACCTAGAAGAAAACCTAGGTAATACCATTCAGGACATAGGCATGGGCAAGGACTTCATGTCTAAAACACCAAAAGCAATGGCAACAAAAACCAAAATTGATAAATGGGATCTAATTGAACTAAAGAGCTTCTGCACAGCAAAAGAAACTATCATCAGAGTGAACAGGTAACCTACAGAGTGGGAGAAAATTTTTGCAATCTACCCATCTGACAAAGGGTTAATATCCAGAATCTACAAAGAAGTTAAACAAATTTACAAGAAAAAATAAAACAATACCATCTAAAAGTGGGCAAAGGATAAGAACAGACACTTCTTAAAAGAAGACATTTATGGAGGCAACAGACACATGAGAAAATGCTCATCATCACTGGCCATCAGACAAATGTGAATCAAAACCACAATGAGATACCATCTCACACCAGTGTAGAATGGCAATCGTTAGTCAAGAAACAACAGGTGCTGGAGAGGATGCAGAGAAATAGGAACATGTTTACACTGTTGGTGGGACTGTAAACTAGTTCAACCATTGTGGAAGACAGTGTGGCGATTCCTCAAGGATCTAGAACTAGAAATACCATTTGACCCAGCCATCCCATTACTGGGTATATACCCAAAGGATTATAAATCATGCTACTATAAAGACAGATGCACACGTATGTTTATTGTGGCACTATTCACAATAGCAAAGACTTGGAACCAACCCAAATGTCCATAAATGATAGACTGGATTAAGAAAATGTGGCACATATACATCATGGAATACTATGCAGCCATAAAGAAGGATGAGTTCATGTCCTTTGTAGGGACATGGATGAAGCTGGAAACTATAATTCTGAGCAAACTATCCGAAGGACAGAACACCAAACACTGCACATTCTCACTCATGGGTGGGAATTGAACAATGAGAACTCTTGGACACAGGATGGGGAACATCACACACTGGGGCCTGTCATGGGGTGGGGGAAGTGGGGAGGGATAGCATTAGAAGATATACCTAATGTAAATGATGAGTTAATGGGTGCAGCACACCAACATGGCACATGTATACATATGTAACAAACCTGCATGTTGTGCACATGTACTCTAGAACTTAAAGTATAATAATTTAAAAAAAAAGAAAAAAATCACATAAGAGTCAATGGGAGGCTGGGTGCGGTGGCTCACACATGTAATCCTAGCACTTTGGGAGGCCAAGGTGGGCAGATCATGAGGTTAGGAGTTCAAGACCAGCCTGGCCAACACAGTGATACCCCGTCTCTACTAAAAATACAAAAATTTAGCAAGGCATGGTGGCAGGCACCTGTAATCCCAGCTACTCGGGAGGCTAAAGCAGGAGAATCATTTGAACTGGGGAGGGGGGTGGAGGCTACAGTGAGCTGAGATCGCACCATTGCACTCCAGCCCAGGCAACAGTGCTAGACTCTGTCTCAAAAAACAAAACAAAACAAAACAAAACAAAAACAGAGTACATGGGGTATCTGTCACCTGAAGGATTTATTCTTTGTGTTACAAACAATTTGATTATACTTTTTCAGTTATTTTAAAATATACAATTAAACGATTATTAACTATAGTCACCCTGTTTTCCTATCAAATACTAAACCTTATTCATTCTTTGTTAAATGTTCTTATGGAAAGAAATATTATTTTGCAGCTGTTGGATGAAATAGTCTATAAATATCTTCAAGCACCATTTGGTCAGAAGTGCAACAATTGTGTCAAGAAAGGTTTCAATTTTTCCACATATATATAAATTTCACTGTTTTCTTGCCAGTTTTGATTTCTGGTTTCATTCCATTGTGGCCAGAAAAGACACTGAATATGATTCTGATCTTCTTAAATCTGTTAAGACTTGTTTTCAAATTAACGTGTGTTCTATCCTGGAGACTGTACTGTGTAATCTTGACGACAATGTCTTCTGCTGTTGGAAGGAAAGTTCTGTGTGTATCTGATAGGTCCATTTGTTCTATGGTTTTGTTTAAGTCTGCTATAGGTTGTCAGTCTAGATGGTCTGTCTCTTATTAAATGTGACATGTGGAAGTCTCCTACCATTTACTATTGCCATTTTGTTAACATTTTTGTTTGTCTTGTAGTTCTTTTGTCCCTCTGTTTCTACTCCCTAGGTGTCCTTTCACTGTGACCTAGGGTGGAGAGGAAGACAATGGGAGCGTCCCCCCAACAGTTTTCTCTCCTTGGTTCCTGTGTTCCAGCATTGTGTTAAAGGTGCTGCCCATGGTTGTAGGCATGGTCTTCCAAGTCATGGAACCGTGTGAACTAAGTGATGGGATTAACCACACTTTACCCACACAGCCTTAACTTATCAATCTGTGTGATCTGCCTGGCTTCCTGAAAAAAATGGATCTCTGGAGAGCCTTTGGTCAAGGCTTCTTTAACAGAGTCAATGTGCTAAATTACCTGCTATTTTGGCCTGTGCTAAAATATTTACCCTTAGCAAAATGGTTCTGTTTAACCTCTGTACTTAAAATCACTTTACTAATTAAGTACTGCTCTCATTGGAGACAGAAATGAACATAGGGACTTAACGGCAATTTTTCCTGCTGTTGGGACAGTATCGGCGCTAACATTTGGATATGAAGGACATTTTCCTCCTAGTTGTTGAAGGTGGAGCTTTCCCATTCACAGAAGGAGCTTACAGCCTGATTTCTAGCGGTGTGAAAAGAGAGAATTGAGAAGATGCAGTGTTACTGTGAAACACCATCAATTTGCCTGATGAAGAGGATTTCTATTTCCACTAGGTGGCGCTGTTGGCTCAGAAATACCACGTGCTCACCGGAGGAAGGATAGAGAGACCCTTGTTAAGTTGTTGCATATCGTGTTTGCTGATCTTTCCTAACAGAACTGTTTCCCTGAACTATAAAATTTCCTGCACACTGTACATACAGAGGATAGGAGACATAGTGACTGTGGATAGAAAAGAAAGGAAAATTTTGTGACAGGATAGCTGAAGATCCATGATCAACACCTGGATGGGCTGTTGGAGGCTGGGTTCAGTCCTGAAGCCTTTGAATAATGCAAGGGTGTGCCCTGGACAGAAATTCTCAGTTTCCCTAGGACTTCTCCCAGCCTCATGTGATGTGATGGCTAGGAACTCTGTGAAACAAAACAAAACAAAAAAACTGGTTTGAAGACAGCCTTGAGATTAAAGGACAGATTTCAGGTTCACTCCATACTCACCAGTCTAATGTTTCTGTCTTCCATTCTGATCCTGAGCCTACATGAGAACCGCATGAGAACCGCAAAAGGAAACAGCTTGGTTGTCTGGGGTATATTCCCTTTTTTTTTTTTTTTTTTTTTTTTTGAGACAGAGTCTCGCTCTGTCACCCTGGCTGGAGTGCAGTGACACGATCTCGGCTCACTGCAAGCTCTGCCTCCCAGGTTCCCACCATACTCCTGCCTCAGCCTCCTGAGTAACTGGGACTACAGGTGCCTGCCACCATGCCCGGCTAATTTTTTGTATTTGTAGTAGAGACGGGGTTTCACCATGTTGACCAGGATGGTCTCGATTTCCTGACCTTGTTATCTGCCCGCCTTGGCCTCCCAAAGTGCTGGGATTACAGGCATGAACCACCACGCCCAGCCTACCCTGTTTCTTTGTCTCACTCGAGAAAAATTCAGGACACAAACACACATGAGGAGTGGGTTTAGGAGCAGAAAGTTTAATAGACGAAGAAGAATAGAGAGAGAAAAGGCTTCCTCATGCTGAGAAAGCAGGTTGCCCAAGAGAGGGTCTCCAGTTTGCAGCAGGATGCAATTGATTTTGTACAGAGGCTTGGGGAGGTGGTGACTGATTTACTAGGGCCCAGGGGATTGGTTTGACTAGATGTGCCGTTTGCATAGCCTGCAAAAAGACTGGCCTCTCCACCCTAGTCTTTTATTATGCAAATATGGTTCTACCTGGTGGGTCACCATGATACCTACACACATGGTGACAAGGAAAAGGAGAGCAGGAACCAACGTATTGAATGTACCTGGCTTTCAGGTACCACTGCTGGTATTTACATATGAAAGCTCCTAGCTTTCATATATATCAGGCTGCTTTCTGTTGGAGAATAAATGGTTTGGGCTGCTTTTATTAAAGGAACATTCCACTAAGAACTTTTACCCTTTCTAGCTAACGAAAAAATAATTTCTTAATAAATCCTGTATTAGAAAGACACAGGGCTCATGGTTTGGAGAAGATTCAGTCCATAGCCTCATGTGCTATAGAGCCTGGAGGCAGGGAGGTCAGAGTCAAGGGTGTAAAATTGAGGTTGAGTGGTCCATGGACACAGGAGGTCCTGGAGGTTCCCAGGCTAGCCTACAGAGCTGAACAGCCAGAGCCAGCCCACAAGCTCAAGGGTTAGCTGAGTCTCCCTTCTTGGCCCTTCCCTGTATCATTGGTGTCTGCTCTCTCCTCTCTACCTCCTCATTCACAAGGTTTCCTCCCAGATTTCCAGGGAAAGGCCTTGGTAGGAGAGTACTTTGTCATGCTTTTATTTTAATGCTGAATTTACAGAAAAACCATATAATACCCTTCTGAATTTAGTCAATATATTCATACACAGAATTTTTGCAAGATTAAGTTTTACACTTTCCACCACTTGTTTGAACTTTTAACTTCATATTATCTAATTTAAAACAATTCTTTAACCCTAGGCAAGAATTCACATTTTTATGCCTCTTATAACCTTTTATTAAAACACATTTTACTGTTCCTACACACCTCACATGTAAATCTATTTCCAGTAATCTCAATTACATGTCATAATAGTAACCTGGTGGGAGGAGAATAAGCACTCCCACCACTGCTCTAGAACCAGCAGACCCTCCACCCAGACTAAGGCACAGGCACACACAGCTGCACTCACCAGCCCAGTGAGCACCTGCTGCTTGTCCTCATCTGCCAATTTGCCATTGACACAGTTCTTCAGCTTTCTAGCATTGGACAATATTAATGAGGATGTTCAGTATTGTGCCACAGAATCAACATATTCATCAGGGGTTCCCACCAGGAAGAAATCAACATCCTTTTTCACAACTGGCCAGATGTCACAATCTGGAACACAATGACACGTGGACAGGCCCTTGAGAGACACTCATCAGAGCCCACACATCCGTTTCCCTCCATGTGTGCTCAAAACTGCCCTTGGATGCCACCAAAGCCCCAGCATCTACATCCCCAGGCATTCACGACCTGGCACCTACTTGCACTGGAGATCAGGAGCACGGCAGTGAAGAGCAGCTCAAGAGAAGGAGCCAGCTTCATGGTGCCAGTGGCAGGTTTGTCAGGCCCCATTTAGGGCCCTTTTATACCTGTGCCAGATCTCACAGTGGGGCAGGAAAAGGCCTGTGTCTTGCCATTTGCTGATTATCTCCCCCTACCCATAGATGTATAAGGAACTCCAATGTGCTGCTACATCCTCAGGGCTAAGACCAGGACCAACACAAAGTAGATGCTCTGTAAATGTCTGTTAGATGAACTGAAGGGACATCCCATTGCTCTGGAGTCTATAAACTACACACTTTTAAAATTTATTTTGGTTTCTTATTTTTTTAAGACAGAGTCTCATTCTGTTGCTCAGGCTGGATTGCAGTGGTGCAATCAGAGCTCACTGCAGCCTCAACCTCTCAGGCTCAAGTCATTCATCTTAGCCTCCCAAGTAGCAGGGACCACAGGTATGCACAACCAAGCCTGGCTAACTTTTTTATTTTTAGTTTTTGTAGAGATGGGTTTTCCTCATCTTGCCCAGGCTCATCTCAAACTTCTGGACTGAAGCGATCCTCCCACCTCAGCCTCCCAAAGTGCTTGACTCTTTATCCAACTTGCCAGTCTGTGTCTTTCAATTGGAGCATTTAGACCATTTACATTTAAGGTTAATATTGTTATGTGTGTATTTGATCCTGTCATCATGATGCTAGTTGGTTATTTTGCACACTAGTTGATGCAGTTTCTTCATAGTGTCACTTGTCTTTATGTTTTGGTGTGTTTTTGCAGTGGCTGGTATCAGTTTTCTTTTTCATATTTAGTGCTTCCTTCAGGAGCTCTTGTAAGGCAGGCCTGGTGGTGACAAAATTGCTCAGTATTTGCTTGTCTGCAAAGGATTTTATTTCTCCTTCACTTATGAAACTTAGTTTGGCTGGATATGAAATTCTGGATTGAAAATCCTTTTAAGAATATTGAATATTGGGCCTCACTCTCTTCTGGCTTGTAGGATTTTTGCAGAGAAATCTGCTGTTAGTCTGATGGGCTTCCCTCTGTAGGTAATCTGACCTTTCTCTCTGGCTTCCCTTAACATTTTTTCTTCGTTTCAACCTTGGAGAATCTGACAATTATGTGTCTTGGGGTTGCACTTCTCAAGGAGTATTTAGTGGTGTTCTCTGTATTTCCTGAATTTGAATGTTGGCCTGTCTTGCTAAGTTGGGGAAGTTCTCCTGGATAATATCCTGAAGTGTGTTTTCCAACCTGATTCCATTCTCCCCATCACTTTCAGGGACCCCAATCAATTGTTCGTTTGGTCTTTTCACATAGCCCCATATTTCTTGGAGATTTTGTTCGTTCCTTCTCATTCTTTTTTCTCTAATCTTGTCTTCATGCTTTATTTCATTAAGTTGATCTTCAATCTGTTATCCTTTCTTCTGTTTGATTAATTCAGCTGTTGATACTTGTGTATGCTTAATGAAGTTCTCATGTTGTGTTTTTCAGCTCCATCAGGTCATTTATGTTCTTCTCTAAACTGGTTATTCTAGTAGCAGTTCCTGTAACCTCTTGTCAAGGTTCTTACCTTCCTTGCATTGGGTTGGACCATGCTCTTTTATCTTAGAGGAGTTTGTTATTGCCCACTTTCTGAAACCTACTTCTGTCAATTCGTCAAACTCATTCTCTGTCCAGTTTTGTGTCCTTGCTGGAGAGGTGTTCCAATCATTTGGACAACAGGCATTCTGGTTTTTGGAATTTTCAGCAATTTTGTGCTGGTTTCTCCCCATCTTCGTGGATTTGTCTACCTTTGATCTTTGAGGTTGATGACCTTCGGATGGGGTTTCTGTGTAGGGAGGGTCCTTTCTGTTGATGTTGATGTTATTGCATTCTGTTTGTTAGTTTTTCTTTTAAAAGGCTCCTCTTCTGCAAGTCTGCTGCAGTACGCTGGAGGTCCACCCCAGACCCTATTTTCCCGGGTATCACCAGCAGAGGCTGCAGAACAGAAAAAATTGCTGCCTGCTCCTTCCTCTGGAAGCTTTGTCCAAGAGGAGCACCAGCCTGATGCTAGCTGGAGCTCTTCTGTATGGGATGTCCGTCAACCCATTGGGAGGTTTCTCCCAGTCAAGAGGCATGGGGGTCAGGGACCCACTTGAGGAGGCAGTCTGTCCCTTAACAGAGCTCAAGCACTGTGTTGGGAGAACCTTCCTTGTCAGGATTCACTGCTCTCTTCAGAGGCAACAGGCAGGAATGTTTAAGTCCACTGAAGCTGTGCCCAAAGCCGCCCCTTCACCCAGGTGCTCTGTCCCAGGGAGATGGGAGTTTTATTTATAAGCCCCTGACTAGAGCTGCTGCCTTTCTTTCAGAGATGTCCCACCCAGTGAGGAGGAATCTAGCGAGGCAGTCTGATCACAGCTGCTTTTCCTCACTGTGTTTAGTTCCAGCCAGTCCTTAGCAGGATCAGGAGAAACCCGCCTACTCAAGCCTCAGTAATGGCAGACGCCCCTCCCACCACCAAGCTGGATCATCCAAGGTCGACTTCAGACTGCTGTGTTGACAGTGAAAATTTCAAGCCAGTGTTTCTTAGCTTGCTGGGCTCTGTGGGAGTGGGACCCACCACGTGAGACCTCTTGGCTCCCTGGCTTCAGCCCCCTTTCCAGGGGAGTGAATGGTTCTATCTCACTGGTGTTCCAGGTGCCACTGGGGTGTGAAAAACAAAACCCCTGCAGCTAGCTCGGTGTCTGCCCGAACAGTTGCCCAGTTTTGTGTTTGAAACCCAGGGCCCTGGTGGTGTAGGCACATGAGGGTATCTCCTGGTCTGCAGATTGCAAAAACTGTGGGACAAGCATAGTATCTGGGCCAGATAGCACAGTCCCTCACAGCTTTCCCTGGTTGGGGGAGGGAGGTCCCCGGCCCCTTGCAGTTCCCAGGTGAAGTAATGCTCCACCCTGCTTCTGCTTGCCCTCCATGGGCTGCCCACTGCCTAACCAGTCCCAGTGAGATGAACAAGGTACCTCAGTTGGACATGCAGAAATCACCCATTTTCTGCATTGGTCTTGCTGGGAGCTGCAGACTGGAGCTGTTCCTATTTGGCCATCTTGCCAGATCCCTCCAATTAATGACTACTCTTTTAAACTCTAAAATCCTCATGAGGTACAAATATAAACAGAATTTAAATAAATGAAAATATTGAATGGGAATTTTCAATAGAATAAAGGTGCATTTTCTGCTAAAAATAGCAGTTTAATAACAAGGAAAATACCAATAAGATTTTTAAAAATTGATACATAATATTGTACATATTGTACATATGAATGGGGTATACATAATATTGTTACATGCATAGAATGTTAATGATCAAGTAACAGTATTTGAGGTCTATTTATCATCTATCTATCTATCTATCTATCTATCTATCTATCTATCTATCTCTTTTAAGAGATAAGGTCTTGCCTTGTCAGCCAGACTGGAGTGCAGTGACACAATACTAGCTCACTGCAGCCTTGAGTTCCTAGGTTCAAGTGATCCTCCTGCCTCAGCCTCCTGAGTAGCTGGGACCCCAGGTGACAACCACCGTGCCTGGCTAATTTTTTCAGTTTTCTTGTAGAGACAAGACCTCACTCTGTTGTCCAGGCTGGTCTTGAACTCGGCCTCAATCAATTCTGCTGCCTTGACCTCCCAAAGTGCTGGGATTGTAGGTGTGAGCTACCATATCTGGCCTCTATCTCTATTAGCCCATTTTGCATTGCTATAAAGAAAGACCTGACACTGGGTAATTTGTAAAGAAAAGAGGTTTATTTGGCTCACAGTTCTTCAGGCTGTACAAGCATGGCACCAGCTTTTGCTCAGCTTCTAATGAGGCCTCAGGAAGCTCATATTCATGGCAGAAGGTGGAGCTGTAACAGGCATGTCACGTGGAAGAGAGGGACCAAGAGCAGGGAGGTCCCCATCTCTTTTAATCAAACGGATCTCCTGTGAACACGTTACCACTGGGATGGGTCCAAAGCCATTCAAGAAGGATCCACCACCATGACTCCAACACCTCCACTAGGCCCCATTTCCAACACTGGGGATCACATTTCAACACGAGATTTGGAGGGGACACACATCCAAACTACATCACCATCATTTTGAGTATTTATTATTTTCATGTGTTGAGACAATTCAAATCCTTTTTTCTGGATACTTTAAAATATACAATACATTATTGTTACCTATAGTCATTCTACTCTGCCATCAAAGAATGAGCTTATATATTTTATCTAACTGTATGTTTCTACCCGTTAACCTAGCTCTCTTCATTCCCTCCCCTTCCCAGCCTCTGATAGCTATTATTATAATTTCTGCCTCCATGATCAACTCTTTTAGCTCCCACATGGAAGTGAGAATATGCAGTATTTGTCTTTCTGTGTCTGGCTTATTTCACTCAGCATAATGACCTCCATGTCATCAATGTTGCTGTGATTAAGATTTCATTCTTTTTATGGCCATATACTATTCCATTGTGTATATACACCACAGCACATTTGCTTTATCCATTCATGTGTTGATGAATGCTTAGGTTGATTCCGTATCTATGCTATTGTGAATAGTGCTGCAATGAACATGTGAATGCAGGTATCTCTTTGATACACTGATTAATATTCCTCTGGATAAATGTCCAGCAGGGGAATTGCTGGATCATGTGGTACTTCCATTTTTAGTTGTTTGGGTTTTTGAGAAATCACCATACTGTTTTCCCTAGTGGCTGCACTAATTTACATTTCAGGCAACAGTGTATAAGTGTTATCTTTTCTAAACATCCATATAGCATCTATTATTTTTTTGTCTGTTTAGTAATAGCCATTCTAGCTGGGGTAAGATGATATCTCATTGCAGTTTTGATTTGCATTTCCTTGATAATTAGTGGTGTTGAGCATTTTCTTCATTCACCTGTTGGCCATTTGTATGCCACATTTTGAGAAATGTGTGTTCATGTCCTTAGCCCATTTTTTAAAGGGATTATTTGTCTCTTTGTTTTTTTAGTGTGGAGTCATTTGAGTTCTTCTAATGAGATTTATTTTAAAGGAAAAGATGCACTTTATCCTTATAAAATTAATCTTCCATTTATCATGAACCAACAATCCCTCTCCTAAGTATTCACCCAAGAGAAAGAAGATTTATGTTCACATAAAAAACCTGATCAGCAGCTGGGCGTACTGGCTCATGCCTGTAATTACTGCACTTTGGGAGGCCGAGGTGGGCGGATCACGAGGTCAGGAGTTCAAGACCAGCCTGTCCAATATGGTGGAACTCTGTCTCTACTAAAAATACAAAAATTACCTGGGCATGGTGGCACCCACCTGTAGTCCCAGCTACTCAGGAGGCTGAGTCAGAAGAGTCACTTGAACCCGAGAGGCAGAGGTTGCAGTGAACTGAGATCACGCCACTGCACTCCAGTCTGGGCGACAGAGGGAGACTCCATCTCAAAAAAAACAAAACAAAACAAAACAAAACAAAACAAAACAAAAAACCTGATCAGCAATATTTATAACACTTTTACTTAAATTTCAGTTTATTGAAACTGGAAACAACCCAAATGTTGTTCAACTGGTGGATGGATACACAAAGTGTGTTACACTCATGCAACTGAATGCTATGAAGCCACAAGAGGAACAAACTATTGACACATGCAACAACATAGAAGAGTCTCACATGGATTAAGATGAATGAAAGAAACGAAACTCAAAATGCTATTAGATGGTTCATTTGAATGACATTCATATTATACTTAGAAAAATAAGCAAAAATAGCTGAGAAAGAATTTCAAAATAGCGTATTAGGGACAAGAAGCCCTATGAAGTATTCTTTAAAACACACATATGCATGTGGGCATGCACCAATAAGTGAACTCTCAATGGAAAGACAGAAATAGATCTAAATCATCAAAGTTTTGTGAAAAAAGGTAACTTGCTAATCAAGGCAATCTGGATGATTTTTTAAATAAAGTGGTGTTGAATCCATTGATTGAACATCTGAGGAAATTAAACAGTTAGCTCTACCTCTCACAGCCTACTTCAAAATTAACTTCAGATGTCTGAAATATTTCTATATTGAAAGAGTAAGAAAAAAAGTCCCATGAAACTCTTGGGAAAAAAAAAAGAATACCTTTTAGAATCTCAGAAGAAAGAAGACCATTCCAAAGATTTTAAAACCCAAATTGATAAATTTGACTGCATAAAAAATGAAATATTATGCATGGCCAACTGCATCAAAAAAAAGTTCAAAATGTTAGGAGAAAATGTGGTGAAGATATTTGCAAGTCATATTACAATTGGCTTATTTTCCTAGTATGTGTGGAGTCCCTCCACAGCTCCTACAAATGATAAGAAAAAGACCAACATACTGGTGGGAAAAGGAGCAAACGTTCCTAGCAGAAAAGTTCAAAGAAAACAACACAAAAAGTGGCTTTGAAACGTATGTTAGCATTCCAGGTTTTGTGCTAGGTGGTAGGTTCATTAATAACTACTACATTATTAATAATCATTCAGTGAAGAAGTTTATCATAGGACATCATGAATGGAGGTTAATTCAGTAAGTCTCTGCACCATTAAAACATTTGTCCTGGGATGACTTTTTGTCTCATCTATTGGACTGGCAGGGAGAAAATGTCTGACAAGCAATGTGTCAGAATGTGGAGAAACAAGTGCTCACACACTCTGTTGCTGGTACCATAAACTGGGCAACCCCTTCCCTAAAGGTGATGCCAATATAGAGCCTGGAAGGGGGGCACAGCTCACACAGAGAGTGAAGGGGAAGGAGTGATGCAAAGTGAGGGGGCGGTGGACACAGAGGAAGAGTGGCAAGGAAGCTGAACTTGGTGGGAGATGACAAAGGACAACAAAGGAAGTGAGTGATAAAGACTGTCCTGAAGTGATAAGTAGAGTACACAAATCAAAAAACTACAAGAGCTGGGCATAGTGGCTCACACCTGTAATCCCAGCACTTTGAGAGGTCAATGCAAGAGCACTGCTTGAGCCCAGGACTTCAAGACCAGCCTGGGTAACATAGCAAGATTCCATGTCTACAAATTTTTTTTTTTTTTAATTAGCCAGTCTTGGTGGTGCACACCTGTGGTCCCAGTGACTCCAGAGACTAAGGTGGGAGAATCGCTTGAGCTCAGGAGTTCCAGGTTGCAGTGAGTTATGACTGCATCACTGCACTCCAGCCTGGGCGACAGACTGAGAACCTGTCTCTGGAAAACAAACGAACAAATATATATTACAAGGAATGGCAAGGAGAGTTATGAAAAATGGTGGGAAATGAAAAGGGAGGAGAGGAGTGGTGAAGATGCTGGGAAGTGACAAATCTTATATTCTAGAACTCTCTTTCCCTAGGGAAATTTTGAGTTCAGTCTTCATTGAATGATTATTAATAATGTAGTAGTCATTTATGAACCTACCACTTAGCACAAAACCTGGAATGCTAACATATGTTTCAAAACTCAAAACTCAATCCCAACCTTTCTTCAGGACACCACTCAAATGCTACATTATTAGCTTCTCTGGCCGTATCTCTTCTACCCACTTCCTGCCCTCCAATTGCCTCCCTCCTTTCCCTGCTTTCTCTGCTAACATGTTTGTATTTACTGAGCTATCTTGTTATTTCTCTGCCACTACCAAATGTAAGTTAGATAAGGGAAAAAAAATTTAGTCATTAAAGAAACATCCTCCACTTAGAAATTATCAATAAATATTTGCATATATTGCCCCCCCACCAAAATCCACAGTTACTCCTGAAAGCCTTAATTTCATTATGTTCTTTGCCTACTCTGGCATGATATTTATTATAATAAATAATACTCTCCCCATGTTTGTAGTCAATAGAGTGTCATAAGACATCAAAACAAGACAAAAAGATTACTGTCTCTGGCCACAATGGTGTAACATGGGCCAGATTTACACTCCCACCTAGAACATCGAACACTCGACAAAAATGATAATTTTCAGAAATTGGGTATCAGGGAGCACAGAAGAGTGATCTCTGGGAGAGGGAAACAAGGAACCACGTAATTGCCTCGGATTGCCTTCAGAGAATTTCCAGACTGCTGTGCAGGAAGGGGGAATCCCAGGGAAAATCAGCAGTCTCTGAGTTCCTGAGACAGAGTTAGGTGTCTATGGTGGCCAAGGTGGCTATATTTTCAGGACAGGAGACTATAGAGGAGAGAGCTGCACAGAGAGATCTTCAGGGTTCTGCAGAAAGTCCCTGTTAAGTCCTCACTGAATACTGCTGTTTACGCATGTGAGAAAATAGTCCAAGACTAGAGAACAACCAACTGAAAGGAGCAGGGGGAAGCAATGTCTGGAATTTACACAGGGCTGGAAATACTTTGTATTCCTAAAGCAAAAGAGGAATACCCTGGTTATTCATGGGGAGACAAGTAGATAACTGAGAAAAGTATTATATAAAATTCACCTTGCACATGGCTGCCTTGTGCCACCTAACAAAACTTGCAAAAAGTTTCCAATGGGTTAAACTATTTCCAAATAACTGAGTAACAGAACAAAACTCAAGAATATTTGTAGAAATGCAGTTATCCAGCACCTAAACAAATTTTAATTTCACAATATTTTGCATTGAAAAAATAATTACCAGAAAAGTAATTATTTTAATTACTTAATTACTTTGCATTTAATTACAATGCAAAATATTTCAATGCAAAAGCAGGAGAAAAGTATGACCTATTATCAGAACAATCAACCAGTATAAATAGACCTAGAAATGACACACATTGTAGAATTGGGAAACAAGTATATTAAAACAGTTATTAAAATTGTATGATATATTCAAGAGAGTAAAGGAACACTTGACAAAACACAGATGTATTTTTAAAAAGATCCAAAAACATGTTTAGAAAAAAAAATATATGTTTTGGGAGGAAGTAGGATAAAATAGTTGAAAAGAATCCTCCAGTGATCATTCTTTCCTTCCTAAACACCAAATTGAACAACTATCCATACAAGAAAGCCCCTTCATAAGAACTGATGTGAAGTACCACTCTCATGATAAGAGTCTTTTGATGCTCCTTCCTAGTGCCCCTCTGGGTGCAACTTAGCTATTGCCTCAGAGAATGTGAAGAGCTACATTACCCAGAAGCATGTGCTTCATATCCAAATGACAGCCTGAGACAGGAGTGTTTCCTGCAGCCTGCATTCTCATGGGCTGGACTTTTGGTACTGGCAGGGTGAACTTTCATTTGTCACATGACCTGTCTACCCACACCACCCAGTGGGTGCAGGTGGCTCTTTGGGACCAAGCTAGGAAGGCCAGTAAGAAGGATAGGACCCATCTAGACAGTTTTGTAGGGCCTGGGAGAGAGTTCAGCTGAGTCTGAAGTACTGATACAGTTGCTTCCCTCCTAGCACAGATGTGTTAACTATCCCCCAGTCTCATATTCTTGAACTCTCAACCACATGGCTGTGGTACACTGACATGGAAGATCGTGGCATCCTGGGATTCTTCAGGCCTTCTCTTCCTGCTAATAGGCTCACTCTCAATCCAGAGTCCTAAACTTACATCAAGTATTATAAGAAAAAATTCCTGTTTCTGGAAATCAGTGGTATGTGGTGGGGAAGTATGAACTATAACTTCTTAGTACCCCCACCATTCATGTACAGTGGCATGTGCAGATCCTCGGGAGAGCATGGCCTGCAGAATCCGGAAACATGTTCGGATCGTGCTGTGCCCTATCTCAAGGCTGTGGCCTTGTGCAAGCTACCTTGCTACCTTTCACCTCCATTTTCCTAAAGAAAGTCTTAAAGGGGAAATATTAACCATCATTCAGTTGAGGTGAGAGTACCAAAGATGGCTAATGTGTGTGTTCCCAGTGCCCAGCACCATGCAGGGACCTTCTGGATGCTATTTCTAAAGAGATACAGTCCTAGAAATCTGTCCTCTATTCCATCTTCCTTTGCTCACTGCTCTCCTGCCAACCTGTCCTGATCATTCCAAACTCTTTCCCACTTCTCAGCTTTTCCCTCTGCCTGGGACACTGAGTCCAGATTTCCGCAGTGCCTCTCCCTCTCCTCTCCTCCCTTGCATCCTTCCCTGTTCTGCACCAATGTCATCTACTAGGAGAAATATATATATATATTTTTTTGGCCTTGCTGGTTCTAGGTTAAGTATTTCTTATCTTCTGGAATCTTTGCACAGGGAACGTGGCACACTTACAAAAGTAGAGATCTGGACTTGGTTGGGTGTGCCAGGGTGGTGTGAAAGCAAAGAGGCAAAATAACAATAAGTACATTTATTGAGCTCTGAGGGTAACTTAGGTAGCATTTCATTTAATCCTAATTTCCTCAGAGTTAGTTTCTATTATTCCTGCTTTACAGAAAAGGAACCTGAGATTTGGAAAACTTGTTACCTTCTCAGGGTCACACAACTCTTGGCAGAAACTCACACCCTGTACCTTGATCCCTTGAGCCTATGTTCTTTCTTCTTCACCACCATTCCTCCTCAGTGGGCTGGGGAAGCCTAGGGTGACACCTGACAAAAATTTTCTTTGACCAAACTCTACCCAGGCCCCTCTGAGCCTTCTAAAATAGGCCTGTCAGCTGTGGCCTATTAAGACTTGAACAACAGTAACACTTTCTAATGATGCCTGAAAAACTAAAGGCTGTCCAAAGAATTTCTTCTAGTCAACACCTGAAGATAAGGCCCCTGTCTCCCAGGCTCTGTGGCAGGATAGGAGCCTAACTCAAAGTGCCAGCAGCAAACCCAGATACACTGCACACAGACCAGCCCCCTCCCTTCCTGTGTTTTGTAATTTTTCACTTTTCTGAGTCCACTGAACCCCTCCTCACCACACCCAATTTCTTCACCTTCCCTTTAACGTACTCATTCACCTTTGTACAAATCAAAACTGAGTTCACTTCATGCCAAATTCCTTTCCCCATTGCAATAGTTATCAGTCTGTTCTCACCACTGTCATTAATGTCCAGCTTTGTTCATCTTTGACACACCTAGTGAGCTTTGCAAGGTAGGCACGCCTCCATTGGCATTAGGTAAGCGTGGTAATAAATGGGGTATGGGACACATTCTAGGCAGAAGAAACGGCATGACCGGCCGGGCGCGGTGGCTCAAGCCTGTAATCCCAGCACTTTGGGAGGCCGAGACGGGCAGATCACGAGGTCAGGAGATCGAGACCATCCTGGCTAACCCGGTGAAACCCCGTCTCTATTACAAAATACAAAAAACTAGCCGGGCGAGGTGGCGGACGCCTGTAGTCCCAGCTACTCGGGAGGCTGAGGCAGGAGAATGGTGTAAACCCGGGAGGCGGAGCTTGTAGTGAGCCGAGATGGCGCCACTGCACTCCAGCCTGGGCGACAGAGCAAAGACTCCGTCTCAAAAAAAAAAAAAAAAAAAAAAAAAGAAACGGCATGACCAAAGGAAATGTTTTTTGTTCAAGTAGGCAAGAGAGCCTGTATGGTTGCCAAGAGAAATCCCCGTCTTCTGAGATCTGTCCTAGGAGGGCAATATTGTTTGGTCTTTTACTGAATGTTCAAATGTAGCCTATATTCCTAAGATGTGTGACTCTGAGAGAGACTCAGGTCACTAGCATGAAGATGATGACCATATTTACCTTACAGTATGTGGGAAGATTATTAAAAGCAGGGAAAACACAGCAACAAACTTCCATGCAGAGGCACTTTGGTGCTTGCTTTATAAATCTTTTAATTCTCACAACCACCTGGTAAGATGGGAAATATTTTTGTTTTGATGGAGAAATTGGGAAATGAAGTGACTTCCCCAAATTTATAGATTAAGCAAGTGACAGTCCCAATAGGCTGAATTCACACCTAGCAATTTGTGTCCAGAGCTGAGAGCATTTGTCTGAATGCAGCACACAAAGCAAACATAAGGCGCAGTTGTTGCTATTAACGGTATTGTATTATGATCATTATTTTTCCCTATTTGATGCCAGAGTGCTTACACTCTGCACCATACAGCATTGTCATTGTCTTGTATCTTGCATCAATTACTTCTGCATATAAAGCTGTTTTCCTCTAACACAACTGCAATTTGTTTAAAGACTGACTCCCCGTCAGCAGCAAAGAATTAAGCTCCCAGGAAGTACTCAGTGATATGTGCCTTGCTTCTTTCTAGGTGTTTATCAACAACTGAGCTCTAATCACATCTGACTGGCCCAAGGCTAACAAGGAAACTCTGACTTTCCAGGCATCGGTGACCTTCATTGACAGGCTGTAACTTCAATTCAGAAGAGTGAAGGCAGTGGCACCTAGCCCATGGGATGCTGTACTCACAGATGCTGCTGAAGACCTGTAGTGTTCTGGTCTCAGTGGGTAAAACCTCCCCTTTCCTCCATGTGGAAGCCTGATGCCTCCTTCACTCAGCCCATTTCCCAACTCTGTAGGGCGCCCTCCTTCCTTCTCACAGACCTGTTGAACTCTCATCTTATCTCCTACCTGGTCTCTTTGTTTCTCCTCAGGTTATTTTAGGCAAGAAACATTCCCTCAAAATGGCTCAGATACTAAAGGATTTGTTGGAAGGAAACGGGGATGTTTTGTAAGAGCTCTCCCCCAAAAATGTGAAACAGTAAACAGATAAGAGCAACAAGTGATTAGATGTGACATCTGAGACCAGAATGATGAAGCAACTATGAGGAGATGATGAAGATGAAATCAATAGCTAATACTTACTGAACGCTATTGAGAGGCCAGGCATTGTTGTAAACATTGTGCATTAACTCATTTAATTTTTACAATGCTGTGAAATAGCTTTATTACCATTTTACAGATGGAGAAACTGAGGCATGACAGTGAAGAAGTTGGTCCAAGGTCACACAAAGCCAGTATACATGCAACTTGGATTTAAACCCAGGTAACAAGACTCCAAAGCTTAACGCTCTTCACACACACACACACACACACACCTCAGAGCTCTTAAAGAGTACGAAGTGCTTCTTATCTATTAGGTCCACAGAAGATACTCAAGGAATGGTTAATAGGTATGACTGAGAAAATAGTATGTTGTCAGTGACATCATAACATTATTATTATATTCTGGACAGTGTTAGTGGCCCCTAAGAATGTATGAAAAATGCAAATTCAAATCAACTCATACAGGAATTCTAGGATTGAGGCTTAGCAATCTGTGCTTTAACAAGTCCTTCCAGTGATTTTGACACACCACTAGAGCTCAGAACTACTGGACTCCTACATCCCATCCCTGTGTAATACACATGAGTGATGCTCAGTAAATTTTCTTGAAATGTATTTAATTAAGCCTACTGGAAATGGACTCTGAATAATCCTCACCAAAATACTGCTATTCTTAGTATAAAGAGCAGGCCATTTTTCTCGAAGTTTGCTAGTCTCCCACTAAAGACTATATTAAGACTAGTGAAATTTTTTTGCCAGAAACAGTCACAGAGAAAGACTTCATGATATACAAAATGATCTTATTAGATACCAAACTTTTATTAACACCATTTTACTTCTTTTGCAGGTTTAATTTTTAACATTTTAATATTTACTGGCTTCTCTGGGTGACTAAATATCTTCACATGCCCACTAGCTAAAAAGAATTTCTAAGTAGAACTCAACTGAAACTGCAAGCTACTGCTCTAAGAAAGGCATACTTATGTTTATTTGCTCTCCTATAGAATCCTGTTTACAAATAGCACCACTGCAGATTTACATGTAATTTCTAAATCCTTCAGGTTGCTCTACCATTCATCTTCTGATGTCTAGCAAGATAGACACTCTTAGTGAACACTTTGCTACATCTCTTACATGATGAGATTTCTCTCCAGTTTATTTCCTGTAGAATAAGGGATGCACTTGGAACTGAAGAATTCCTTTAATTTCTAAATTTTCCACATTTATACAACTTTTTTCCTGTAGGAGTTTGTAGGAGATTCCTATTGCCTGTAGTCTTTCCCACGTTTGCTACATGTACACAGTTTTTTCCTAGTGTGAGTATACTTATGTCAATTAAGGGATTAATACTGACAAAGGCTTTCCCACATTTATTGACTTCATATGATTTCTCTACAGTATAAACTCTGATAAATAAAAATGTCTGCATCATTGCTAAAAGTCTCCCATATTCACCACATTCATACAACTTTTTGCCAGTATAAATTTTTTCTGATGTTAAATAAGGGAGGATCTATGAAGTTTACCATGATAAACACTGCTTCAAATAGTTTCTCTTCTGTAAGATTTCTCACATGTATAGTGATTCATATGATCTAAAGGCTTTTCCACACTTACCATATTATTGGGTTTCTCTCCATTATGTACTCTTTGATGGGCAGTAAGATTTGAGCCTTTGCTAAAAGCTTTTCCACACTCATTACATTTATATGGCTTTTCTCCAGTATGAATTCTGATGTATAAACTCTGTATGAACTGATTATAGTGAAATTTATTGATGCAGTTCAATAAGGTTTGAACTACAGCTGAAGGTCTTCCTACATTTAATACATTCGTAAGGTTTCTCTCCAGTATGAATTGTGATGTTGAAGCAGGGATGACCTATGACTGAAGGTTTTCCCACATATACTGCATTCATAGGGTTTCAATCTAATGTGATTTCTCAAATGCATATTCAGTGATTCAAGCTGGTTGAAGGATTTCCTGCATTTCTAAACTTCAAAAGGATTTTCTTCAGTATGAATACTCTGATGTTGAACAAGAAATGACAGGCTACTAAAGACTTTGAGACATTTGTTGCATTCAAACTTTTTCTTTATACTGTGAATTCTTTGATGTTGAGTAAGGTGTGAGCTACAGCAGAAAGCTTTCCCACATTCTCTACATTCATAAGGTTTCTCTCCAGTATGGCTTTTCTGATGATGAATGAGAGATGAACTATGAATGAAGGCCTTTCCACATATACGACACTCATAGCGTTTTTCTTGCGTATGAATTCTTAGATGCTGAATGAGAAGGGACACACGACTAAAAGACTTTCCACAGTTCATACATTCGTATGGTTTCTCTCCAGTGTGAGTGCTCTGATGGTTAGTAAGTGATGAGCCATGGCTAAAGGCCTTCCCACATTCAACACATTTGTAAGGTTTCTCTCCACTATGACTTATCTGATGCCGTGTAAGGGATGAGCCATGGCTAAAAGTCTTCCCACATTCACGACATTCATACGGCTTCTCTCCTGTATGAATTCTCCAATGGCGATTGAGGATTGACTGTTTGCCAAAGGCTTTCCCACATTCACTGCATGTATAGATTTTAGCTCTATTACAAGTCTGGGGAAGGATAAGAGATTTGCTCTGGTTGAAGGCTGCCCCACTTTTATTAGAATTCAAAAGCTTCTTTCCACCATTGATTCTCTCATTTTTTATAACTGACTTTTTTGATACATTCTTCTTTAATATATCATATTTGTGTGAATTCCCTTCAGCAGAATTGTTTTGTGGTTCAGAAAGAGTAGACTTTGAATGAAAGGTGCTTCTAAATTTGTTGCATTCTATATATTCCAAATTCTTATTAGAATTTGAGAATTCAAAACGTCGTTTTACAACTTTTTCTATTGTTACTGTTTGGGGTGAATCTTCATTGTAAATATCCTTCTTTGTTGATAATTCCTTGTTTTCCCATCTTGATTCCCAATCTGAAATATATCAAGAAAGCAAAGCACTGCTTTTTTTTTTTTTTTCCCACTTCTTGAAAAAAACTTCTACAGTGGAATTAGGAGAAATGGATAAGAAATGAAGCCCCCAAAAAACACATAGCTCTGACAAGTCAAAATATTTCAGTGACTTCTGAACAATGCTCAAATGGAGCAGAGAATAGAAAGTTCACAGAAGTAGGAACAGAGTGTGATAAAGGAAATGGGTAAACTATACAAAATGGATAAAATAGTATTGAAAAAAAGGAAACTATCAGAAATAAGATGTAGAAGGCATTCTGGATTACAAATCATCTTTTTGTGCCTATATTCATGTGGGAAAGATTGCATTTTGTCTCATAGCCTTTTTCTCCAACCTTCCATTAATCTCAATTTGCTGCCAGATTATCAAGCTTAAAATACAGAATTGATACTACTACATTAAACAATTGCAGTAAAAACAAAGTAATCTAAATGTTCACAAGGATTTAGGCTTTCTGAGGTTATGAAGAAACTGTGTGAATCATATTATTTCTTAAACATTAGAAAATATTATTCCTAGAAACATATTTATATGTCCCTTACTTCCTCTAATATGTTCATATTTCATCTACAAATTTAGAAAAGTGATTTTCCATCTAATAGACAGCTTTTCTTAGCTTAAAACTATTAGTATATTTTGCTTAAGTAGAATTAAGAAAGAATAAATTGTCTTAGTCATGAATATAGTAACAATTTGAATTATCTCTAACCTTGATTAGATGACATGAGTGATACAGATAATAATTTTAGAGGGAGAAGTAATTGTTTTGAAAATATAAGCTAAATATCCCTCAATTTTTCATTTCTATTTGAGATCTTTGAAGACAGTATCCGTAAAATACCTCCACACTCACTATAAACATCTTTTAACAAAAACTTCCTTAGTCTCGTTCACCATGACTCACCTGGAATCACACCTTTTGACAGTTTTTTCTCCACCATCCAGGGCTCTTTTCCATCCTCCAATAACATGATCACATATGGCTTAGTTACGGAAAGACCTGCTTACAGGAAGAAAATAGACTTGTTTAAGCTGTGGTCCTCTATTATGAGAGGCCATCACAAGAGGGACCACAAGAAGGGATGAAGGGTGTTCACTGAAATGGAAAGATAAGCTTCAGGCAGGGCACAACAGAGCTGCACATTTCCTTGGGAACATGCTACAGATATTCAGCCATTTACTTAGGAGGCTCTCCAGCAATTCAGAGTGGCAAAAGAAAGGTGTCCCCTATTGGAGTGGAAGGGGTGATATCCTTACCTACAGAGACCAGGTTCTCATAATTCTGGACCATCACATCCTTGTATAAGTCCCTCTGAGCAGAATCGAGCCATGCCCACTCTTCATGAGAGAAGTCTATAGCCACATCACTAAATGTCACCTGAAATAGCAAATATATTTAAGCTCAGTCATAGCCCAGGCCTCTTCTGTCACTGAAGAAGGGGTAAAATCAGCCTGCTTGTGGAAGAAATGAAACAAGATTCAGGAGTTGTAACAATGATTGGGAATGTGATTTCAGTTAAGTAATAACAGGACAGTTATGTAGTTGGAATTAACATACAATAAAGGGGACAGTTATGTAGTTAGAATTTTTACACAATAAGAATGAGAGACAAATATGATAGCTTCACTTCAGTAAATTTTGTTAAAAGTTTAGAATTATATGAATTTTTAAAAAGCAACATTTGACATTTGACAGCACAGAGTCAAGTATTTAGTTATATCTTTTAGAGTTTAAGTGCTAGTAATTAAAAATAAGTAATTAAAATAAGTAATTAAAAATAAGGTTACAGTGATTGTCTCTCAAATGGGATACTCAGGAAGATTCACTAAAGCTCACAAAAAATGGGTTCAGAAAAAAAGACATCTTTATATTAAAGACTGATAAGACATATGGTTTGATTGTATTCCCTAAAAAAGCATATATTGAACTCAATCGCCATTCTAATAGTATTGAGAGGTGAGACCTTTAGGAGATGATTGGCCTTGAGGACTTTGTCCTCATGAACGGATTAATGTCATCATTGGGGGAGAGGGTTCCTTATTTAAAAAAATGAGTTCAGGCCCCCCTTTGCCTCTCTCTCTTCTCTTTGCCCATCCACCATAAAATGACACAGCAAGAAGGCCTTTGCCAGATGTCTGCCCCTTAGTCTTGGACTTCCCAGGCACCAAAACCATGAGAAGTCAATTTTCATTATTTATAAACTACTCAGTCTGGGGTATTCTGTTACAGCAGCACAAATAGACTAAAACATACACATAACTGATTCATAAACAAAAAAGAAAAATATATTTATGGTGTATACTTAAACTGAGTACTGACAAACATTTAATAATTGAAATATGAGACTCCTGGGTGAAAAGACTGAAGATGTCATAGATCAGGGGTCTACCGCCCGGTCACGGACTGGTACTGGTCTGTGGCTTTTAGGAATGGGGCAACACAGCAGGAGGTAAGTGGCAGGGAAGTGAGCATTACCACCGGAGCTCCGCCTGCTGTCAGATCAGCTCTGGCATAGATTCCTACAGGAGCGCAATCTCTACTGTGAACTGCGCATGCAAGGGATCGAGGCTGCACGCTCCTTATGTGAATCTAACTAACGCCTGATGATCTGATGTAGAACAGTTTCGTCCCCAAACCACTACCTCCAGCACCTCCCACTTTCATGGAAAAATTGTTTTCCACAAAACTGATCCCTGGTGTCAAAAAGGTTGAGGACTCCTGCCATAGACAGTCCTTAAATAGGACCTGGAAGTAACAGAAAAAAACAAAAGAGCACATTTCAAAGAAAATATTCTAAAAAAATGCTCACAGATGTACTTAGAAATTCTTCTCAATAGTACTCATTTCACAGTATTATTTAAAATAGTAAAACTTTAGAAGCTTAAATATTCAATAGTAGCTTATTGGCTAGTCAAATTACAATATGTGCAAAAAGTACATCCATTTAATACAGCATTATTACTGTCTGTGATTTGTAAAACAGACTGCTCTACTGTGGTAATTTTTTAGCTCTGAGAGTTCATTCAGTATTGTAGCACTTTATTTGGATATTTTGCGTGCATGTTCACAAGTGACATGGGTCTTTGGTTTCAAAGCCAGAATTTACTTTTCTCAGGTTTGGGGAAAACAATTAAAATTCAAACCTCCTTCCAATGGCAGAAAATCCTCTCCACAAATGTAGAAACAAAAAGAAAACGGTTTTATTACTGAATAAGCATTAAATCAGACCTTGAGGCACTTCACAAGCAATCCACTATTGAGATTAAAAGGACAAGAAGAAATCTCATCTTTTTATATAGGCAAGCAGATACAATCCAACACATGTTTTCCAAATAAACAATAACTTATCCTCAAGTAAGATTTGACAGTTCAATTTGCTACACAAAATTTATTCTAAATTCACCTGTTAATTGGAGTTGCCACTGTGTTAGTTGCCTATATCCCAAATAAAAATAACATTTCTCATATCTTTGACAAACCAGTCATTACAACTTAGAGCCAGGATGCTTCTTTCTTCTCCTTCAGTTGCCCGGGCAGCTTGAGATGTTCACTCATCTGAGCCCCCAAAAGAACATAGGATATCTATGCTAGCACTTATTTAAATTTCTTATGCTTTCTTACTTCTTTACCAGTGCTGCAATCTTCAACACAGGAGCCACTAGCCAACCTGGCTATAACATTTAAATTAATTAAAATGTAAAAATAAAATAATTAAATAAAATTTAAACTTCATTTCCTCTGTTGCTTAAGCCAAAATTCAAGTACTCAATAGTCATACAGGGCTAGTGGCTACCGTACCGACTAGTACACATGCAGAACACTTCCATCACTGCAGAAAGTTCTCTTAGACAATACTGCACTAGATCATGAAGTTCTGTGTGTCAGTGTACATTGAAATCCATGCACAACTTTTCCTAACAGGTACTTCGTAAGTGTTTAGAAGATGAACCAATGAATGGTTTTGGTATTAGCTCACTTTAGCCTTTCCTTTTTTTTTTTTTTTTTTTTTAAGAGACAGGTTCTTGCCCTGTCACCAAGCTGGAGTGCAGTGACATAATCATAGCTCACTACAGCCTTACACCACAGGGCTCAAGAAATCTTCCCACCTCATCAGCCTCCCAAGTAGCTGGGACAACAGGCATGTACCACTATGCCAGTTTTTCAGTTCTAATTATCTAATTATTCCAGGAAAACAGACTTCACCCAACATGTACATCTGCTACTTACATCCCCTCCTGTGAAAGCTTCACCTTCCATGCCATGATTCTGCCCCACCAGTTCTTCATTACTCATCTTATTCACCCAACAATTACTTACTAATCTATTTGGTGCCAGGTAACACTCTGGGTACTGAAGCTACAGCAGTCAACAAAAAAGAAAAAACATTCCTCCCACCAGGAACAGACAATGAGCAGGTGCATATACTGAACATACAGTACATCAGCTAGTGAGTGACACGCGCCGTGGAAAACAAAGCAGTGATGGAGGAGTGGAAGTGCTGGTCAAGGGAAGGTGACTGCAATTGCAAATAGGCGTTCAGGGAAGCTTTTCTGAGAAAGTAACCACGGAACAAATACATGAAGGAGATAAGGATGCAAGCTTATGCATATGTAGGGGAAGAATATTCCACATGGATGGCACAGCAACTGGTGACAGTGGCTAGAGCTCAAAGGAATGAGGAGGCAGAGAAGGAAGGTGGGATCAGAGAGGTAATGGCCTAACTGTACAAATAGGTCACTGCAGAAGTGATTCAGTTAGAGCCACTGAAAAATTTTAGGTTGAAGAATGACAGGAATTTATATAACAATAGGATCACAGTAACAGTTGTACTGAGAATAGATCGATGCGGGTTAAGGGCAGATGCTGGGAATACAGCTAGGAGGCTACCCCAATAATCCAGGTGGCTCAGACTGGGGTGGTAGTGGTGGTGGTGGTGATGGGCTAGCTAATGGTTAGATGCTGTACACGTGTATCGTTTAGATCCAACTAGAGGACCGGAATATTAGTTATAAGTCAAAAGGAAGAATCAAGGATGACTCCAAACATCTCTTCACTTGAGACCATATGGTACAGTTTTGACAACCATAAACCAAATAACCTTACATTCCAAAGTTGCATTGTGAATTACAGTTTAAAAATTTTGGCAATCTAGAAAGTCTTCTAGCAGAAAACTGTAGAAAAGAGGAACACTGGGTGAAGAGAGCAATACCTTGGTGTTCTCTTGTGGGCTCCATCCTTCCTATAGTGAAAGGAACCATAGATCCAGTCCCTTAAATGGACTTGATTAGGTGGGAACAGGCAGAAGCAAAGCAAACACACAGAGGCCTCATGAAGTGTTTCAGGAAGACTTGGGGACACACCGACTTACCTGGGCCATTATTCTGCAATTTCCAATAGCCAATAGAGTCCCCTTTCCAGGCTCTTATCTTACAGATGGGCAGTGTCCTGAGGGCACAGAAGGACAGGAAACAGTAGTCATGAAAAATAAGGCTGGCACCTGTGACACACCATAATGGAAAGGCACACTGGTAATCACTCTCCGGGGCGCCAGTGTCTCCCTGGGAACTAACAGGGTGTTTCTCCGCAAGGGCTAACCGTTTACCAGGTGCCACCTGCGGGGAAAATCAGTTATTCTGTATATAAAAGACTGATAAAACAACAGTAATAACTATCAGCTTGTTCAATCTTCACCACTTTGCACGGTGGACATTCACATTATTCCAGATTTCTTTTTTCTTTTTGTCTCTTTTTTTTGAGACGGAGTCCCGTTCTGTCGCCCAGGCTGGAGTACAATGGAGCGACCTCGGCTCACTGCAACCTCCGCCTCCCAGGTTCAAGCGATTCTCCTGCCTCAGCCTCCCGAAGAGCTGGGATTACACACACGTGCCACCACGCCCAGCTAATTTTTTTTTTTTTTTTTTTTTTTGTATTTTTAGTAGAGACGGGGTTTCGCCATGTTGGCCAGGCTGGTGCGGTGGCTTACGCTTTTAATCCCAGCACTTTGGAAGGCGGAGGCAGGCGGATCACTTGAGGTCAGGAGTTCTAAACCATATATATTTTTTTTAAATGAAGACAAAACTGATATTCCGAGATACAGAACCTATTTGTTCAAGGTTACACAACTGAAAGCGCCGGCTTGATGACAACATAACCCCAAAACAACTGCGGCTGGTGTCTGCTCTCGCACCCACTTCGCTCTCACAACAGTGCCAAGAGGTCGGCGCCGTCATCACCCCGCGTTTACACGACTCGACACGAAGGGCAGGAAATGCCAAAGCCCCGGCCGGTGTCAAACCGCGGGGCGGACGCAAGGCCTGAGCCCCGCCGTCGTCCCCGGGACCCACACTTGCCGGAGTCCTCAGCAGGGCCTCACCGTCCCCGCAGGCGCCCGGAGCTCGCGTCTCCGCGGACCTGACGCGCCGCGTAGCTGGTGAGCAGGTAACGGCCGCCGACCTCCGGGAACGACACTGCCCCAAACCGTTCCTTAGCTTGGAATCTGCCTCCAGCCCTGAGGTTATCGCGGGACTGACCTCGTGTACCCACGGCCGAACCACATTTCCCAGAATCCTCCGCGTGCGGGACACCTGTCCCCGGTGCCGCGAACCGCCGGCACCGGAAGACCACACTTCCCAAGGGTCTGTGCGGCTGCGCGGACCTTGTGCGCAGCGGGTAAACCGGTCATGGCTTCGTAAGAAGCTAAGCCGCCTGGGGCTGTCGAGCCAGAGCCGGCCAGCTAGGACCACGCGGAGTGTCCTGGGGCACACTGTCGTCCTCTGGTGAACGATACACCTCGGAACCAAGGGACACCCTCTACTTATAAGGGTCATGGCGCCTGGACCAAGAAATTACATTTCCCAGAAAACTCTGCAGCCGCGCCGAGGTCTTCCGGCTCATTCCTGCGCTCACACAAACGTTTCCCTTCGGGACGTGTGCAGCCCTTGCTGGTACCGCGGAAGTGCTCGCCTTTGCTAGCAAGGGGGCCCCTCTCATCCCAAACCGTGCTGCTATGCAGTTCATCTTCAGAGCTCTTTTTGGTTTTTTGTCCTTCATTTGTCCAAGAGGATAGCTCACAAAACGCCCTGTGACCCGACTATCACGACTGTAGTTCGCCAACCAAGGACATTTCCTGGAAATGCAAGGGGACACGTATCTGTGACACCAATGACCGTTCTGAGGCGCGTTACGCCCCCTGGAATTACTTAGAAATACTGAATTTGAGTGAGCACTGGGAGGACGGAAACTTTCATCCTGGGAGGAGTCACTCCTTCCGCAGCCATCAGCGCCTGACACCCCGTCTCCCCAGAAGTGCTTCTGAGGCTCTGACCTTGCCCGACCCACCCAAAGGGGCAATGAACCTCTCTGCATGCAAGCCAGAGCAGGTACTCTTTATGTGTATTTGGGTTGTTTACTTTCTTTTTAACACTTAAATGTCAATTGACTTCACTTATTTTTAAAATGATAAATAGTGTGGTTATAGACTTTTTTGTACTTAGTAAGTACTGACCTGCATGATCTTCGTGAAGTGGTGCTTGTTACCAGAAAGGGGTCCTGGTCCAGACCCCAAGAGAGGGTTCTTAGATCTCACACAAGAAAAATCCACGGGAGTCCACAGTGCAAAGACAAAGCAAGTGTATTAAGAAAGTAAAGAAACAAAAGAATGGGTACTCCACTGTTGGAGCAGCAGCTTGGGCTGCTGGACTAAGGATACTTGTAGTTATTGCTTGATGATATGCTAAGCAAGGGGTGGATTATTCATGAGTTTTCCAGGAAAGAGGTGGGCAATTTCCCGGAGCTGAGGGCTTCCTCACTTTTTAAACCATGCAGGGTAACTTCTGAAGCTTACTATGGCATTTGTAAATTGTGGTGGCACTGGTGAGAGTGTCTCTTAGTGTACTAATGCATATAATTAGCATATAACTGAGAGGTGAAGGTGGCTGGGCTTCTGGGTCAGGTGGGGACTTGGAGAACTGTTCTGTCTAGCTGAAGGATTGTAAATGCACCAATCAGCGCTGTGTCTAGCTAAAGGTTTGTAAACATACCAATCAGCACTGTGTCTAGCTAAATGTTTGTAAATGCACCAATCAGCACTCTGTAAAAACGGACCAATCAGTACTCTGTAAAACAGACCAGTCAGTGGGATGTGGGCGGGGCCAAATAAGGGAATAAAAACTGGCCATGGGAGCTAGCAGCCGCAAGCCGCTGGGGTCCCCTTCCACAGGGTGAAGTGTTTTATTCTTTTGCTTTTTGGGTCTGCACTATTTTTATGAGCTGTAACACCACAAAGGTCTAGATGCAGCTTCACTCTTGAAGCCAGCCAGACCACCAACCCACTGGGAGGAATGAACAACTCCAGACGCACCGCCTTTATGAGCTGTAACAGTCACTGTGAAGGCCTGCAGCTTCACTCCTGACACCAGTGGGACCACGAACCCACCAGAAGGAACCCATTCTGGACACATAAGGAGCAGTGAGGACACCAAAGGTCAGTCTCCTCGCCATCTTGATTTTGGTGGGTTTTGGCTGGCTTCTTTACTGCAACCTGTTTAAGCAGCAAGGCCTTTATGACCTGACATGTATCTTGTGCCGACCTCCAATGTTATCCTGTGACTTAGAATGTCCCAAGTGTCTGGGAAGTTGGTCTTAGCCTTATTTTACCCAGGCCCTATTCAAGATGGAGTTGCTCTGGTTTAAACACCTCTGACACTTCTACCTTGGTGTGTCCTGTGGGTGTGGTGGTGAATTCCTATAGCAGCTACAGTTTTACAAAACACTGTGGCATCAGCTGGCTTCCTCTAAAGGCTTAGAGTATGTAATAAGGAAAGACTGGCTTGTGCAAAGTATATTCCCATCTATGACTTTACTGTACAATGATGAATTGTTTTCCAAAGTTGTACCAATTTTCACTCCTACCAGAGTTTATGGTTATTTTGGTTGCCAACTCTTACTGCCAACACTCTCTTTGTGAAACTTTAAAAGTTTGATAATCTACTAGGTGTGAAACAGGAGGTGTGAAATAGTAACCCATTGTGGCTTAAAGTTGCTTTTTTTTTTTTTTTTTTTTGAGACAGAGTCTGGCTCTGTCACCCAGGCTGGAGTGCAGTGGCCGGATCTCAGTTCACTGAAAGCTCCGCCTCCTGGGTTCACACCATTCTCCTGCCTCAGCCTCCCGAGTAGCTGGGACTACAGGCACCGGCCACCACGCCCGGCTAATTTTTTGTATTTTTAGTAGAGACAGGGTTTCACCATGTTAGCCAGGATGGTCTTGATCTCCTGACCTCATGATCTGCCCGCCTCAGCCTCCCAAAGTGCTGGGATTACAGGCGTGAGCCACCACACTTGGCTCGCTATTTCTAAGAGAATTTTAATTTTTGTTTTGAAACAGGGTCATGCTTTGTTATCTGGGCTGAAGTGCAGTGGTGCAGTCATGGCTCACTGTAGCCTCATCCTCCTGGGCTTAAGAAATCCTCCCACCTCAGCCTCCTGAGTAGCTGGGATTATAGGTAGGTGCCACCACACGTGGCTATTTTTTGTAATTTTTGTAGAGACAGGATTTTGCCGCGTTGCCCAACATGGTGTCGAACTCCTGGCTCAAGTGATCTGCCCACCTCGGCCTCCCAACGTGCTGGAACTATAGGCGTGAGCCACTGCACCCTCTGTGAAGGAATTTTTTAAATCAAGAAAAGATGAATTTTATAAGACATCTCATTTGCATGTAATGAAATATGCATACAGTTTTCTTTTCCTTAGTCTCTGAATGTGTTAAATTACATCAAATAATTTTGTAATTTGAAACCTACCTTGCATTTCTGGTGTAAATCCTCCTTAATCAGCATATAGTATTCTTTATATGTAATTTCATTCACTTTGTCAATATCTTGCATAGAACATTTTGTCTATGTCCTTGAGTGGTTGGATTTTGGTGTCAGGATGATACTAGCTCATTGTGAATTGGGGGATGTAGGGGCGATTTATATTTATTCCAACAGAGTTAGTCTTCATTCCATAACCTGCTTTGTACCCCAGGACCTGACCTTTTCTGGATTTGCATCACTGGGCAATGTTGCCCTTTGGTTTTTTTTCGGGGCTACAGTTTGGCAGTGGCTGCATTTCTCCTGTGACCTTGGTCTCTCCTGCAGTTACAGGTCTCACTGGACTGTAGAAATGGCTCCTTTTCCTTGCCTCTCATTAGATATGTTGCTCTCACTTGCTCTCACTTTTTAAATTGCTTTTGTTATGCCCAGACCGTTTGTTCCCCAAAGAAGACCACCAGAGTCCAATGTCAAAGCCAAGCGGCAAGGATCTTTATTACAAGTTCGAACCTGGTCCCTCCATTCTACAGCATACAAGAGAGGGCCTCGAACAATGCGAGCGTTTGCTTTTTATAGCCCGAAAGTTACAGGGGAACAAAGAAATTCTTTTGGCTCCCGCGCTTTCAGTGGAACCTTGAACGGCTGTCTCCTTATCGGAGGCTTTCCAGGTGGTGTTTATACTGGGCTCAGGGAGTTTGAGAGATATATGGCGATATGTGGTGGGATGGGAGGATGGAATGTGTTTGTACTAGGCTCAGGGAGTCTTGAGCCCGGGGCTGAGGAATGCGCCCAGCTCCTTTCATTCCCCCCTTCTTTTCAGGTGTCTCTAGAGCCAATCTTGGGTCTTACAAGTCTGATTCTGTTTTAGCATTTACAGGTTGGTATTGGGCTCTGAGAACCATGAGTTGTACGGTGTCAAATCTCTTTCTAATAAATCGTAAAATTTTGTTAACAACACAAGGTCCTATGGTAAGTAGAAATAGTAGACTTAGCAGGGGACCAAGGAAGGGGGCTAATAGAGAAAACATAGAGGAATTCCACCATTGGTCTGCAGCTGAAGTAAACTGCCATGTTTTTACTTCTGCGCTTAACTTGCGTAACTGTTGGACCCGGTCCTCTACAAGCCCTGATTCATTTATGTAGAAACAACAGTCTTCTTTCAGAAATATACATGTACTACCTTTTTCTGCAGTGAGTAGGTCTAGGGCTCTCCGGTTCTGCAAGGTTACCTGAGCTAGGGACGTGAGTTGCCGCTGAAGGGAGGCAAGGGACTCAGCCGACTCCTCCATAGCAACGGCAAATTGTTGGTATAACTTGTTGTTTTCTATGAGGGTGTGACCTAGGGCTCCCCCCGCCAGTCCGGCCGCCATGAAGGATGCGGTGAGGGAGATTCCCGCAATGAGGGGGAGAAATATGGCTCGTGCAGGTCTCGGTCTAGGGACTGAGTGAATAGCGGTACTAGTCCAGTTACCGGTGTACCCTAGGAACTCGCCAGCAGTTAGTAGAGTCAACCGGGGAACTAATGTGACAGAAAGACACAGTAGGTTGGTAACAGAGGGACTAGGTAGGTTCTTAGATAATGTTCCATTACACCAGAAGAATATGCCCGGCGGAGCCTTTAGGGTGATATTAGGGGGCATTGCAGTGATGCTGCAGAGGCTGGTATTGGTTCCTGAGAAACAGTAGGGAAACTTCTCCTGACTGGGATTTAGGTATAGGGGCACGTCTAGGATAGGAGCATATGAGAGGTTTCGGAGGTTGTTAGCTTGGGCTAAGGTAGAGGATCCCCATGGCAGAGGGACAGCGGTTAGAGGTGGACGCCCTAGAGTGGCACACAGAAAGCAGCCAGACAGGCTGTGAAGTCCTGTAAGGTTAGCAAGTTCTAGTCCTTCTTGTAATAACTTTAACCAGGAGAAAGGACGTAAGTCTTGTGTTAGTCTGTTTTCTTGTCATTGGATATTCCCGTGGACCAGGGGCAGTACTTGCACTAGGCCTCGCCACAGATAGAGGTGACTGCTAGGCCATGTGGAGGAGGGGGAGTAGTATACAGCCCCATGTTGAGGCGTGGTCCAGCGGGAGTTCCAGGGGTCTTTAACTATTCATGTATATGAAAAGTCTCTATCCTGTCTACGATGGAAGGGCCACTTAGGGTCTAACTGTTTTTTTTCTTCCCAATAACGGGGTCTATGGATGTTACAATAGTTATAAGGACAGCCGGCATTTTGGTGCCACCAATAGTGTTTACAATTGTATTTAGTCTGATCAAACTCAAAGCATATTATTGGTGTCTTAGGTTTGGCTATTTGAAAACCAGTAAAATTTAGTAGAATTGAGCTGTTGCACTCTGAGGAGGGGCAATCAGCAATGGCCAATAATTTCCCAGGCTTATGAGGTTGTCTAGGGTGGGTTTGGTTTTTATAAAGCCAGAATCTCCAGACAAAGGGATTAAGAGCTGGTTTTGTGATTTCTCCAGCGGCCACTAGGGCGGCTAACGTTATGGTTAAACTACCTAACTGCATGTCTACAGCGAGCTATGCTGCCGGCGCAGGGTGAGTTTTAAGGGGTTGTTCTTAGCTCTGTCCACAGTCCACGTGTCCGGTGCTTTTGCCGCCACCGTGATTGGTCCCAGAAGGTCGGAGGTTGGGTCCACCGGCTTGACGTGGGTGTAGTGGATCCACGACGCGATGCCTTCTACCTTCAGGGCGGTGGGTGTGGTTAGGAGTACCTGGAGTGGTCCTTTCCACCTGGGTTCTAGGGTCTCTTGTCGGTGTCGCTTAACCAGGACCCAATCTCCTGGCTGGTACGGATGGGGTGTCGGCAGGGGACCAGTCTCATATAGTTCTCTCAGCTTGGGCCAGATTTCTTGATGAATTTTCTGCAAGGCTTGTAGGGAAAATAAGAGTTCAGAAACATTTTCTGTTTTAGACTTGAGCAGATCATCTTTTAGGCTGGGAACTAAGGGTGGGGGTCTGCCATACATAATTTTATAAGGGGTAAGGCCTAGTCTGTAAGGGGTATTACAGGCCCGGAACAGAGCGTAGGGGAGAAGGACCACCCAATTAGCGCCAGTCTCCATAGTTAATTTAGTTAAGGTCTCTTTTAAGGTCCGATTCATCCTCTCTACCTGTCCTGAACTCTGGGGCCTATAAGCGCAATGTAGTTTCCAATTTGCCCCAAGGATGGAAGCCAAATCCTGACTTACCTTAGCGACGAAGGCCGGCCCATTATCTGACCCTATCTGGACGGGGAAGCCATACCTGGGGAGGATATCTTCCAGGATTTTCTTTGCTACAACCTGAGCAGTTTCTTTTTTGGTGGGGAATGCTTCAGTCCATCCTGAAAAAGTATCTACAAAGACAAGTAAGTACCGATACCCGTATTTTCCTGGCTTTATCTCAGTAAAATCTACTTCCCAGTAGATACCGGGCCTGGTTCCCCTGAGCCTTGTTCCCGTTGCAGCCTGGGATTGGGGGTAGGCGTTGTTAAGCTGGCAGACTTTGCAACTTGTCACAATGTTGCTGGCCATCTAGGCTGTATGTCTGAATCTGAGCTTAGAGCGTCTGATCAGGTCTATCATCCGCCGAGCACCTAGGTGGGTGGTTCGGTGGACGTGTTTTAATACTTGTTGTCCTAATTTTTCTGGTAGGATGGTTTGGTCATTAGTATCAGTCCACCACCCATTCTGGGTCTGTTTCAGGGGAAGCTTGTCAATCCACTGGAGATCTTGTTCTGAATATTCAGGGAAATATGGCAAGTCCCGGGGGCCCGGGTCAGGGAGCTGGAGTGCAAGGAGTTGGCTGGGAGTCTTTGCCACCTTTCTTGTAGTTTGGTCTGCCAGAAAGTTGCCTTGAGCAGTTGGAGTAGTTAGTTTCTGATGCCCTGGGCAATGCACAATGGCTAACTTTTCTGGCCTCCACAGGGCTGTTAGCAGGGCTAGGATCTCTTGCTTGTTTTTTATCTCTTTTCCTTCAGCCGTCAGCAACCCTCACTCCCTGTAAATAGCCCCATGTATATGCGCCGTTGCAAAAGCATATCGGCTGTCTGTATATACCGTCAGCTTTTTCCCTGCCCCTAAGGTAAGAGCTTGGGTGAGCGCTATCAGTTCGGCCTTCTGGGCCGATGTCCCCGGGAGCAGGGGTTCCGCCCAGATTACCTCAGTCTCTGAAGTTACTGCCGCTCCAGCGTACCTCTGGCCTTGATGCATGAAGCTGCTCCCATCAGTGAACCAGACGAGGTCGGCGTCAGGAAGTGGGCGGTCCTGCAGGTCTTCTCGAACTCCGTGCACCTGAGCTAGTATCTCGGTGCAGTCGTGGAGTGGGGCGTCCAGGTCCGGGTTGGGCAGCAACGAGGCAGGGTTTAAGGTCGTTGGGGGCAGGAAAGTTATCCTGAGAGGATTTAGTAGCAGTCCTTGGTAGTGGGTGAGCCGGGCGTTACTCATCCATCGATTAGGTGGCTGTTTGAGTACACCTTTGATGGCATGTGGAGTAACGACCCGCAATTCTTGCCCCATGACCAGTTTATCAGCATCTTGCACCATCAGAGCCGTGGCTGCAATCATTCGGAGACAAGGGGGCCACCCGGCAGCCACTGGGTCTAACTTCTTTGACAGGTAGGCAACTGGCCTCCGCCAGGGGCCTAAGTTCTGAGTTATTACTGCCTTGGCGACACCCTTATTCTCATCTACATATAAGTGGAAGGGCTTGGTAACATCAGGTAGTCCCAGTGCAGGCGCGGAGAGTAGGGCGGTTTTAATCTGTTGGAAAGCCGACTCGGCTTCGTCTGTCCACCTAAATGGCTGCTGTCCCCGTGTTGCCTGATATAAGGGTTTAGCCAGTTCTGCGAACCCAAGTATCCATAGTCTGCAAAACCCCGCCGACCCCAGGAATTCCCTTACTTGTCGGGTGGATTGCGGCCTGGGGATCTGCAGAACAGTTTGTTTCCGGGCGTCTGTTAACCAGCACTGCCCTTCTTTAAGCAGGTACCCTAGATATGTTACCTCTGGCTTACAGATTTGAGCTTTTTTTGCCGAGGCTCGGTAGCCTAGATTTCCCAGAGTTTGTAAGAGACCCTTGGTCCCTAGGATGCAAGCTTCTTGGGTCTCAGCAGCAATTAGGAGGTCATCAACATACTGTAGTAAGGTTATTTCAGGGTGTTTGCGTCGGTACTCACCCAGGTCTTCATGGAGGGCCTCATCGAACAGGGTAGGAGAGTTTTTGAATCCTTGCGGCAGTCTGGTCCATGTCAGTTGGCCACTTATGCCCCTATCAGGGTCATTCCATTCGAAGGCGAAGAGCTTCTGGCTCTGAGGGGTTAAGGGCAGACTGAAGAAAGCATCTTTCAAATCTAAAACAGTGTACCATTGATGTTTAGGGTTTAAGGTACTCAGGAGGGTATATGGGTTAGGCACAGTTGGATGTATGTCCACAACCCTCTTATTGACTTCTTTTAAGTCTTGTACAGGTCCGTATTCTCCACTATTAGGTTTTCGTACTGGCAACAATGGAGTATTCCAGGGTGAGTGACATGGGCGAAGGACCCCTTGGTCAAGGAGCCAGCGGATATGCGGGGCAATTCCTTTCTTGGCCTCTAGGGGCATCGGGTATTGGCATACCTGCACGGGGTCTGCCCCAGGCTTAAGTTCAACAAATAAGGCAGGACGGTGTTTTGCTAGACCTAAGCCCCCCGTTTCCACCCAAGCTTCTGGATATTGCCAGAGCCAGGTTGCTACGTCCTGGTCAGGGGCCGCTTGCTCCTGGTGGAGCCGGTACTCATCCTCTAGGGTTATAGTCAGGACGGACACGGGCTGATTGTGGGAGTTGGTCACGACGGGCCCCTCAGGGAGGAAATGAATCTGTGCTCCCATTTTAGTTAGCAGGTCTCTCCCCAATAGGGGACAGGGGCTCTCAGGAATGACCAGGAAAGAGTGGGTTACATTCTTGGCTCCGAGGTTTACTGTTCTTTGTGTTGTCCATGGGTATTTCTTAACTCCTGTGGCTCCTTGTACCCACGAGGACTTGGAGGATAATTTCCTATTAGTTCTAACTAAGACTGAGTGCTGTGCTCCCGTATCGACCAAGAACTGGACTGGGGACCCCTCCACTTGCAAAGTTACCCTAGGTTCGGGGAGGGGATCCGAACCCCGTCTTCCCTAGTCTTCATCTTGAGTGACTAGTACGGATGTAGACCGAGGGGGTCCCTGTCCTTGTTGTTTCTTTCTGGGGCAGTTTCTTACCCAGTGGCCAGTCTCCTTGCAGTAGGCACATTGGTCTTTTCTCAGATTATCATGCCGGGGGGGCCGCCTAGGTTGGGTGTACTCTGGCTGTGGATGCTCTTTCTGTACCACTGCTGCCAGGACCTTGGTCATTTTTTCAGTGGCTTTAAAATGCCTTTCTTCTGGAGTATCTCTGTTATTGTAAACCCGCTGGGCTATCTGAAGGAGGTCCTGAATCTGCTTTCCTTCCAAGTCTTCTAATTTCTGGAGTTTTCTTTTAATATCTGAGGCTGCCTGATTTACGAAAGACATTACAACAGCTGCCTGACTTCCTGGAGCCTCTGGATCTATGGGGGTGTACTGTCTAAAAGCTTCCATTAATCTTTCTAAGTAGGTAGCTGGGCTCTCTGTCTTTCCCTGCAGAATAGAATATACTTTAGCCAAATTAGTGGGCTTGCGAGCAGCTGCCCGGAGACCTGCCATTAGAGTCTGGCGATAAAGGCGTAGCGGTCCCCTACCTTCTGCCGTGTTGTAGTCCCACGCCGGCCTGGTCAGAGGAAAGGTCGCGTTTATGAGGTCGGGGTTGGCAGTCAGTTGCCCGTCGTCCCCTGGGACCAGCTTTCTAGCTTCTACCTGTATCCTTTCTTGCTCCTCCGTGGTAAACAAGATTCGGAGGAGCTGCTGACAATCATCCCAAGTGGGCTGGTGGGTGAACATGACACTATCCAGTAAAGCCAGTAAATCTTTGGGGTTGTCTGAAAACCGAGCATTCTGAGTATTCCAGTTATACAGATCACTGGTGGAGAATGGCCCGTACTGGAGCCTGGGGATTCCTGTGTCATCTGGGGGTCCTGTTTCCCGAAGGGGTAAAGCCACCGTGGAGTCAGGTGGCTGGGGGGGGCTAGTCCGCGAAGTGCGCCCTCGCGTCCGCCCCGCCGGCCCTTCAAAGTTACTTTTTCTTTCAGCGGGTCCGGGTGCGTCGGCCACCTCCCGTCCGCCGGCTTCCTCCCGCGGCTGAGCCCGGGGGGCGGGTCCGGGTGCGTCGGCCGGCTTCCTCCCGCGGCTGAGCCTGGGGGGCTGGTCCGGGTGCGCTGGCTGCCTCCTGTCCGCCGGCTTCCTCCCGCGGCTGAGCCTGGGGGGCTGAGGCCTGGGGCCTGGAGGGGTACGGAGGGGGTTCTGCGAGCAGTGGGTCCCCGCTGTCAGGTAGAACAGGATTGGGGGGGGCAGTTGGTTGCTTGGGCCTTAGTGGTCGGGCAACCAGCACCTTACAGGGTTCAGAGGCTAATTGGAAAGGGGACAGCCAATGAGGCGGGTTTTCAACAAGGTCCTGCCATGTGAGGATATATGGTATTTGATCTAAGTGGCCCACATACCCAGGTAGAAAAATCTTGGACTTTACCCTAGTGATGACAGCAAGTCGGAAGGTCCCCTCGGGTGGCCACCCCACATCAAAGGCAGGCCATTCGGAGCGACACAGAGTAATTAGCTTTCCTTTCCTGATTTCCATACCAAGATCATGGCCCCTTGCTCTAACTTCTTTAAAATTATTTGTGAGGAGAGATAGAGGAGTGCTCTGGGTATTACCCATCCTGTAATGATTTGTAGTCTCTTTCTGTAAAGGAATGTGGGTTAGAATCCCTGTAAAGGAAATCTAATCTGACTTATTAATGATATCTAGTCGCCCGGGAACCGGGGCGCAAGCACGCGCACGCCGGAAGCGGGGGAGCCCGGGAACCGGGGCCGCGAGCGCGCCGGCAGCCGGGAGCCCAGGAACCGGGGCGTGAGCGCGCGCCAGAACCGGGCCGCGAGCGCGCCGGAAGCCGGGGGCCCGGAACCGGGGCCGCAAGCACGCGCACGCCGGAAGCGGGGGAGCCCGGGACCCGGGGCTGCAAGCACGCGCACGCCGGAAGCGGGGAAGCCCAAGAACGGGGCGTGAAGCCGGGAGCCCGGGAACCGGGGCGCGAGCACGCGCGTGCCGGAAGCGGGGGAGCCCGGGAACCGGGGCGTGAGCGCGCGCTGTCTGGTTGCAAACGCCCCTGGGGCAGCTCAGATCGCCAGCGCGCCCTGCCCGGGCAAACGTGCCCGGGGCAGCTCAGATCCCCAGCGCGCCCTGCCCGGGCAAACGCGCCCGGGGCAGCTCAGATCGCCAGCGCGTCCTGCCCGGGCAAACGCGCCCGGGGCAGCTCAGATCGCCCGCGCGTCCTGCCCGGGCAAATGCGCCCGGGGCAGCTCAGATCGCCAGCGTGCCCTGCCCGGGCAAACGCGCCTGGGGCAGCTCAGATTGACTGCGCGTCCTGCCCGGGCAAACGCGCCCGGGGCAGCTCAGATCGCCAGCGCGCCCTGCCCGGGCAAACGCGCCCGGGGCAGCTCAGATCGGAGACAGCTAGATCAGACGAGAGCCAGGGGAAGTCTCCCACCGGTCTCTGCTGGCTGTCCTATAGCGCGTCCGCCAGGACTGTGCCAGCTCTAGTTTCAGACCTCGCGAGCCACAGATTCAGATTCAGACCAGACACAGACACAGACAGACACAGACAGACACAGACAGACACAGGCAGACAAACGGTGATGAGCCAGCTCACCTATCAGTAGATCAATCGTAGCAGATCCGTTGACCAGGGGTCTGGTGGGCTTGGGGAATCCCGGACGGGCCCCCAGATGTTATGCCCAGACCGTTTGTTCCCCAAAGAAGACCACCAGAGTCCAATGTCAAAGCCAAGCGGCAAGGATCTTTATTACAAGTTCGAACCTGGTCCCTCCATTCTACAGCATACAAGAGAGGGCCTCGAACAATGCGAGCGTTTGCTTTTTATAGCCCGAAAGTTACAGGGGAACAAAGAAATTCTTTTGGCTCCCGTGCTTTCAGTGGAACCTTGAATGGCTGTCTCCTTATCGGAGGCTTTCCAGGTGGTGTTTATACTGGGCTCAGGGAGTTTGAGAGATATATGGCGATATGTGGTGGGATGGGAGGATGGAATGTGTTTGTACTAGGCTCAGGGAGTCTTGAGCCCGGGGCTGAGGAATGCGCCCAGCTCCTTTCACTTTCCCTTAATTTTGCTCACAGCACAGCCGTAAGCCTGTGAACCAGAAGGTATCTGAGAGAGGTCTCAATCAATTTAGAAAGTATTTTTCGAAGACTAAGGATGTGCCCATGTCATAGATTCAGGAGGTCCTGATGACATGTTCCCAAGGTGGTCAGAGAACAGCTTGCTTTTACACACTTTAGGGAGACATAATACATCAATCAATGCGTGTAAGATTTACATTGGTTCCATCTGGAAGAGCAAGAGGACAACTTGAGGTGGGGTTGGTGGGGGCATCCAGGTCTTAGGTAGTTTTAAAAATTTTCTGATTGGCAATTGGTTCAAAGAGTTACTGTCAATAAAAAGGAATGCCTGGGTTGTGATAAGTGTTTGTGGAGACCAAGGTTTTATCCTGCAGACGAAGCCTCCAAGTGGCAGGCTTCAGAGCGAACAGATTGTAAATGTTTCTTATCATACTTAAGGTCTGTGTTGATGCTAAACCTTGGTCAGCTTTTCCTGAATTCCAAAAGGGAGATAGGTATAATGAGGCAGGTCTGACTCCTCCTTCCATCTTCACCTGAACTAGTTTTTCAGGTTAACTTTCGAATGTCCTTGGCCAAGAGGAGGGGTCCATTCAGATGTTTGGGGGCCTTAGGATTTTATTTTTAGTTTACAGCCATTCATTAAACTCTTGTCATATATCCTGTGTGAGTATGCCATTTCTTTCCTGCAGAGACACTGATTGGTACAGAGAATGTACACTCATTGTTTATTCTTTGGAAGAATTTACATAAGATTGGAGTGGTGTAAGCGCCCGAAGGGTTCTTCCTGCCTGCTACATACACAGATCAATTCAGGAAGACCATGGTATTGCAGAGTTTAATTGATGGGAGGAGGCCGGCTATGCCATGGGGGAGACAGAGTTATCATCAAAGTGATCTCATTGAAGGCCCAGAGGCTAGGGGTTTTTCAAAAACGCTTGGTGGGCCGGGGGCTAGGGTATGTGGAGTGCTGATTTGTTGGATTGGAGATGAGTTTATAGAGAGTTGAAGCTGTTTTTTTGCATGCAGTTCCTTTTGGGTGGGACCATAGAAACAGTTGGTGAATCCAGGTGGAGCCATTGGTGTTAGACATACAAAAAAATCTGAAAAGACATCTCAAAAGGCCTATCTCAGGTTCTAAAATAGTGATGGTATCTGCAGAAGTAACTGGAGAAGTTGCATGTCTGTGACTTCCAGAATAATTGCTGGCAATTATTTAATATGTTTGTTAAATTTAAGTTTTTGTTTTAATAGCTTTATTAACATGTAATTGACATGTAACAAGTATATTTATTTAAAGTGTATAATTTGTAACTTTTGTTTGTGTCTGTACTTTGGCCAAATTAAGGCTCCTCTATCCTCCTAGCCTGATGGTCTCTCATTAGCTTTACATAAACAGTTGAGTTTTGGGGAAGTTGTGCTTTAAATATTATCATTTAAAGTATTAAGTAAATGTTTCTTTTTAATGTTTCTCTCTTCATTAACCTATTAAGTTGATTCTAATTTTAAGATCTTGTGTATGTTTATTAAATTAGTTTTTTGTTTTAATAGCTTTATTGAAGTATAGTTTACATATAACTAGTATGTATATCTAAAGTATATATTTGTAACTTCTTTTTAAATTATACTTTAAGTTCTAGGGTACATGTGCACAACGTGCAGGTTTGTTACATATGTATACTTGTGCCATGTTGGTGTGCTGCACCCATCAACTCGTCAGCACCCATCAACTCGTCATTTACATCAGGTATAACTCCCAGTGCAATCTCTCCCCCCTCCCTCCTCCCCATGATAGGCCCTGGTGTGTGATGTTCCCCTTCCCGAGTCCAAGTGATCTCATTGTTCAGTTCCCACCTATGAGTGAGAACATGCGGTGTTTGGTTTTCTGTTCTTGTGGTAGTTTGCTGAGAATGATGGTTTCCAGCTGCATCCCTGTCCCTACAAAGGACACGAACTCATCCTTTTTGATGGCTGCATAGTATTCCATGGTGTATATGTGCCACATTTTCTTAATCCAGTCTGTCACTGATGGACATTTGGGTTGATTCCAAGTCTTTGCTATTGTGAATAGTGCCGCAATGAACATACATGTGCATGTCTTTATAGTAGCATGATTTATAATCCTTTAGGTATATACCCAGTAATGGGATGGATGGGTCAAATGGTATTTCTAGTCCTAGATCCTTGAGGAATCGCCATACTGTTTTCCACAATGGTTGAACCAGTTTACAATCCCACGAACAGTGTGAAAGTGTTCCTATTTCTCCACATGCTCTCCAGCACCTGTTGTTTCCTCACTTTTTAATGATTGCTATTCTAACTGGTGTGAGATGGTATCTCATTGTGGTTTTGATTTGCATTTCTCTGATTGCCAGTGATGACAAGCATTTTTTCATGTGCCTTTTGGCTGTATGCATGTCTTCTTTTGAGAAATGTCTATTCATATCCTTTGCCCACTTTTTGATGGGGTTGTTTGTTTTTTTCTTGTAAATTTGTTTGAGTTCTTTGTAGGTTCTGGATATTAGCCCTTTGTCAGATGAGTAGATTGTAAAAATTTTCTCCCATTCTGTAGGTTGCCTATTCACTCTGATGGTAGTTTCTTTTGCTGTGCACAAGCTCTTTACTTTAATTAGATCCCATTTGTCAATTTTGGCTTTTGTTGCCGTTGCTTTTGGTGTTTTAGACATGAAGTCCTTACTCATGCATATGTCCTGAATGGTATTACCTAGGTTTTCTTCTAGAATTTTTATGGCTTTAGATGTAACATTTAAGTCTCTAATCCATCTTGAATTAATTTTCGTATAAAGAGTAAGGAAAGGATCCAGTTTCAGCTTTCTACTTATGGCTAGCCAATTTTCCCAGCACCATTTAATAAATAGGGAATCCTTTCCCCATTTCTTGTTTTTTTCAGGTTTGTCAAAGATCAGATGGCTGTAGATGTGTGGTATTACTTCTGAGGGCTCTGTTCTGTTCCATTGGTCTATATCTCTGTTTTGGTACCAGTACCATGATGTTTTTTTCTTTACTGTAGCCTTGTAGTACAGTTTGAAGTCAGGTAGCGTGATGCCTCCAGCTTTGTTCTTTTGACTTAGGATTGTCTTGGCAATGCGGGCTCTTTTTTGGTTCCATATGAACTTTAAAGCAGTTTTTTCCAATTCTGTGAAGAAAGTCATTGGTAGCTTAATGGGGATGGCATTGAATCTATAAATTACCTTGGGCGGTATGGCCATTTTCACGATATTGATTCTTCCTATCCATGAGCATGGTGTGGTCCTCCATTTGTTTGTGTCCTCTTTTATTTCACTGAGCAGTGGTTTGTAGTTCTCCTTGAAGAGGTCCTTTACATCGCTTGTAAGTTGGATTCCTAGGTATTTTATTCTCTTTGAAGCAATTGTCAATGGAAGTTCATTCATGATTTGGCTCTCTGTTTGTCTGTTACTGGTGTATAAGAATGCTTATGATTTTTGCACATTGATTTTGTATCCTGAGACTTTGCTGAAGTTGCTTATCAGCTTAAGGAGATTTTGGGCTGAGACAATAGGGTTTTCTAAATATACAATCATGTCATCTGCAAACAGGGACAATTTGACTTTTCTTTTCCTAACTGAGTACCCTTTATTTCTTTCTCTTGCCTGATTTCCCTAGCCAGAACTTCCAACACTATGTTGAATAGGAGTGGTGAGAGAGGGCATCCCTGTCTTCTGCCAGTTTTCAAAGGGAATGCTTCCAGTGTTTGCCCATTCAGTATGATATTGACTCTGGGTTTGTCATAAATAGCTCTTATTATTTTGAGATACGTTCCATCAATACCGAATTTATTGAGAGCTTTTAGTATGAAGGGCTGTTGAATTTTGTCAAAGGCCTTTTCTGCATCTATCGAGATAATCATGTGGTTTTTGTCTTTGATTCTGTTTATATGCTGGATTACATTTATTGATTTGCATATGTTGAACCAGCCTTGCATCCCAGGGATGAAGCCCACTTGATCATGGTGGATAAGCTTTTTGATGTGCTGCTGGATTCGGTTTGCCAGTATTGAGGATTTTTGCATCAATGTTCATCAGGGATATTGGTCTAAAATTCTCTTTTTTTGTTGTGTCTCTGCCAGGCTTTGGTATCAGGATGACGTTGGCCTCATAAAATGAGTTAGGGACGATTCCCTCTTTTTCTATTGATTGGAATAGTTTCAGAAGGAATGGTACCAGCTCCTCCTTGTACCACCAGTAGAATTCGGCTGTGAATCCATCTGGTCCTGGACTTTTTTTGTTTGGTAGGCTATTAACTGTTGCCTCAATTTCAGAGCCTGCAATTGGTCTATTCAGGGATTCAACTTCTTCCTGGTTTAGTCTTGGGAGAGTGTAAGTGTCCAGGAAATTATCCATTTCTTCTAGGTTTTCTAGTTTATTTGTGTAGAGGTGTTTGTAGTATTCTCTGATGGTAATTTGTATTTCTGTGGGGTCGGTGGTGATATCCCCTTTATCATTTTTTATTGCATCTATTTGATTCTTGTCTCTTTTCTTCTTTATTAGTCTTGCTAGCAGTCTATCAATTTTGTTGATCTTTTCAAAAAACCAGCTCCTGGATTCATTGATTTTTTTGGAGGGTTTTTTGTGTCTCTATCTCCTTCAGTTCTGCTCTGATCTTAGTTATTTCTTGCCTTCTGTTAAGTTTTTGAATGTGTTTGCTCTTGCTTCTCTAGTTCTTTTAATTGTGATATTAGGGTGTCAATTTTAGATCTTTCCAGCTTTCTCTTGTGGGCATTTAGTGCTATAAATTTCCCTCTACACACTGCTTTAAATGTGTCCCAGAGATTCTGGTATGTTGTATCTTTGTTCTCATTGGTTTCAAAGAACATCTTTATTTCTGCCTTCATTTCGTTATGTACCCAGTAGTCATTCAGGAGCAGGTTGTTCAGTTTCCCTGTAGTTGAGTGGTTTTGATTGTTTCTTAGTCCTGAGTTCTAGTTTGATTGCACTGTGGTCTGAGAGACAGTTTGTTATAATTTCTGTTCTTTTACATTTGCTGAGGAGTGCTTTACTTCCAACTATGTGGTCAATTTTGGAATAAGTGTGATGTGGTGCTGAGAAGAATGTATATTCTGTTGATTTGGGGTGGAGAGTTCTGTAGATGTCTGTAGGTCTACTTGGTGCAGAGTTGAGTTCAGTTCCTGGATATGCTTGTTAACTTTATGTCTCGTTGATCTGTCTAATGTTGACAGTGGGGTGTTGAAGTCTCCCATTATTATTGTATGAGAGTCTAAGTCTCTTTGTAAGTCTCTAAGGACTTCCTTTATGAATCTGGGTGCTCCTGTATTGGGTGCATATATATTTAGGATAGTTAGCTCTTCTTGTTGAATCGATCCCTTTACCATTATGTAATGGCCTTTGTCTCTTTTGATCTTTGATGGTTTAAAGTCTGTTTTATCAGAGACTAGGATTGCAACCCCTGCTCTTTTTTTGTTCTCCATTTGCTTGGTAGATCTTCCTCCATCCCTTTATTTTGAGCCTATGTGTGTGTCTGCATGTAAGATGGGTCTCCTGAATACAGCAAACTGATGGGTCTTGACTCTTTATCCAGTTTTCCAGTCTGTGTCTTTTAATTGGACCATTTAGTCCATTTACATTTAAAGTTAATATTGTTATATGTGAACTTGATCCTGTCATTGTGATATTGGCTGGTTATTTTGCTTGTTAGTTGATGGAGTTTTTTCCTACCATCTATGGTCTTTACATTTTGGCATGTTTTTGCAATGGCTGGTACCGGTTGTTCCTTTCCATGTTTAGTACTTCCTTCAGGGTCTCTTGTAGGGCAGGCCTTGTGGTGACAAAATCTCTAAGCATTTACTTGTCTGTAAAGGATTTTATTTCTCCTTCACTTACGAAACTTAGTTTGGCTAGATATGAAATTCTGGGTTGAAAATTCTTTTCTTTAAGAATGTTGAATATTGGCCCCCACTCTCTTCTGGCTTGGAGAGTTTCGGCCGAGAGATCTGCTGTTAGTCTGATGGGCTGCCCTTTGTGGGTAACCCGACCTTTCTCTCTGGCTGCCCTTAACATTTTTTCCTTCACTTCAACTTTGGTGAATCTGACAATTTTGTGTCTTGGAGTTGCTCTTCTCGAGGAGTATCTTTGTGGCGTTCTCTGTATTTCCGGAATTTGAATGTTGGCCTGCCTTACTAGGTTGGGGAAGTTCTCCTGGATAATATCCTGAAGAGTGTTTTCCACCTTGGTTCCATTTTCCCCCTCAGTTTCAGGCACACCAATCAGACATAGATTTGGTCTTTTCACATAATCCCATATTTCTTGGAGGCTTTGTTCATTTCTTTTTCCTCTTTTTTCTCTAGACTTCTCTTCTTGCTTCGTTTCATTCATTTGATCTTCAATCATTGATACTCTTTCTTCCAGTTGATCAAGTCGGTTATTGGAGCTTGTGCATTTGTCACGTATTTTTCGTGTCATGGTTTTTATCTCTGTCAGTTTGTTTACGACCTTCTCTGCATTGATTATTCTAGTTATCCATTCTTCCATTCTTTTTTCAAGATTTTTAGTTTCTTTGCACTGGTTATGTAGTTCCTCCTTTAGCTCTGAGAAGTTTGATTGACTAAAGCCTTCTTCTCTCAACTTGTCAAAGTCATTCTCCATCCAGCTTTGATCCGTTGCTGGCGATGAGCTGCATTCCTTTGGAGGGGGAAATGCACTCAATTTTTTGAATTTCCAGCTTTTCTGCCCTGCTTTTTTCCCATCTTTGTGGTTTTATCTGCCTTTGGTCTTTGATGACGGTGACGAACTGATGGGGTTTTGGTGTGGGTGTTCTTTCTGTTTGTTCGTTTTCCTTCTAATAGTCAGGACCCTCAGCTGTAGGTCTGTTGGAATTTGCTTGAGGTTCACTCCAGACCCTGTTTACCTGGATATCAGCAGCAGAGGCTGCAGAAGATAGAATATTGCTGAACAGCGAGTGTTGCTGTCTGATTCTTGCTCTGGAGCTTCGTCTCAGGGGTGTACCCCGCCATGTGAGGTGTGAGATGTCGGTCTGCCCCTAGTGGGGGATGTCTCCCAGTTAGGCTACTCAGGGGTCAGGGACCCACTTGAGCAGGCAGTCTGTGCATTCTCAGATCTCAACCTCTGTGCTGGGAGATCCACTGCTCTCTTCAAAGCTGTCAGACAGGGGCATTTACCTCTGCCGAGGCTTCTCCTGCTTTTTGTTTAGCTATGCCCTGTCCCCAGAGATGGAGTCTACAGAGGCAGGTGGGCCCACTTGAGCTGCAGTGGGCTCCACCCAGTTCCAGCTTCCAGGTGGCTTTGTTTACCTACTTAAGCCTCAGCAATGGTGGGCGCCCCTCCCCCAGCCTCACTGCTGCCTTGCAGTTAGATCTCAGACTGCTGTGCTAGCAACGAGGGAGGCTCCATGGGTGTGGGACCCTCCCATCCAGGTATGGGATACAATCTCCTGGTGTGCCTTTTGCTAATACACTTGGTAAAGCACAGTATTAGGGTGGGAGTTACCTGATTTTCCAGGTGTTGTGTGTCTCAGTTTCCCTTGGCTAGGAAAAGGAATTCCCTTCCCCCTTGTGCTTCCCAGATGAGGCGGTGCCTCGCCCTGCTTCAGCTCTGGCTGGTCAGGCTGCACCAGCTCACCAGCACCAATTGTCTGGCACTCCCCAATGAGATGAACCTAGTACCTCAGTTGAAAATGCAGAAATCGCTCATCCTCTGTGTCGCTCGCGCTGGGAGCTGGAGGCTGGAGCTGCTCCTATTCGGCCATCTTGCTCTTATGTTGTTTATAAGTAAGTTCAGTTTTGTTTCTTTGTTTTCAAACTGGCAACTGTGGAATTTATTGGAACAAAATTGTTAATATAATTCCTTATTACCTATTATAATCTGTAAAAGCTGGGTGTGGTAGCACCCAACTACTCTGGAGACCGAAGCAATCCACTTGCTTCAGCCTATGAGTTCGAGGCTGCAGTGAGTCATGACCGTGCCACTGCACTCTAACCAAGGTGAAAGAGCAAGACCTTGTCTCTCAAATAAACAAGTAAATAAATAAATAAAATCTTTATAAAATCTAGTGATACCACCTCATCTGTACCTAACATTGGTAATTTGTGTTTTCTTATCAGTCTGGTTAGAGATGGATCTGTTTTATTGATCTAAAAAAATCAGTTTTTTGTTTCACTGGTTTTTCTCTATTATTCCATTTTCTGTATCATTAATTTCTCTCCAATCTGTATTATTTCCTTATTGTTTTGAGTTTCACTTATTTTTTTTCGAGTTTCTAAGGTTGAATCTGTCATTGATATGAGACATTTCCTTTTTTTTTTTTTTTTTTTTTTTTGAGATGGAGTCTTGCTCTGTGGCCCAGCCTGGAGTGCAGTGGCATGATGTTGGCTCACTGCAACCTCTGCCTACTGGGTTCAAGTGATTCTCCTGTCTCAGCCTCCTGAGTAGCTGGGATTACAGGTGCACGCCACCATACTCAGCTAATTTTTGTATTTTTACTGAGATGGGGTTTCACCATATTGGTCGGCTGGTCTCGAACTCCCGACCTTGTAATCCACCTGCTTCAGCCTCCCAAAGTGTTGGAATTACAGGCATGAGCCACCGCTCCTGGCCAATTTAAGACATTTCTTTTCTGATACAGGCATTTAATCTATAAATTTAGCAGCATCTACAGTTTATGTTGTATGTTGTGCTGATGTGTAAGAAGATAGTGGCCCAGCATATCTCTAGTCTTATCTGTGGAGATTCCTGGGTATCCATCTTTAACCCTTGGTCAAGATAAACTAGTGGGATTTATGATGAGCCCTTTAAGATATGAAATCCCTCATGGTCCTGAGGGCTGATGTGTCTACCAATGGCTTTTGCTGTGTTCTGAGGGCTTCTGTTCCCTCAAGATTCCTCTGTTGAAAACCAATTGTCAATATGATAGTTTGGGGGAATGTGGGGCCTTTGGGAGGTTATTAGGTCATCAGGCTGGATGAGTGCCCTTATAAAAGAGGCCCCAGACAGCTGCCTTGCCCCTTCAGCCATGTGAAGACACAGCTAGAAGGTGTCTTCTAGGTGTCAGAAAGCAGCCCTCACCAGACTCTGAATGTGCTGGCATCCGGATCTTAGACTTCCCAGCCTCCAAAACTGAGGAATAAATTTCTGTTGTTTTTCAGGAACCCAGTTTATGTTTTTTGTTATAACAGCCAGAACAGACTAAGACACCTTTACCTGGCCTAAACATCTAGACAGCTGGTTCTGGTCATAGAGCCAGAGGAACATAAAAAGCCTTGCTAGGAACTTTTACTCTGAGCTCTTCCAAAGCCAGGATTGACTGAGTAGGTCTTGTTGGCTCAATCCAGAAATGAAGCATGTCATGTGTGAATAAGAGTTTTGGGGGTGTTTTTCCTACAGAATTGAGAATTTAAGTAAATATTAATAGAATGGATTATAAGCCATTTAATAGATTAAGAATGAGCCTGATTTCTGCCTCAAGTCATGATCCAATTAAATGACCAGAATTTTCTCTTGCTTTCAACAAGAAGAAAACCAGATGAAATATATGAAAACAGTAACATTGTTTTCCGGCATTGGGCAACAGGCAATGAAGGACTGGGATCTCAACAAGAAAAGATACAAAGTGTGTGAGTCCTACAGTTGTTCCTGCTTACAGTGTAGGAGAAAAATAAGGATATGTGGTGACCACAGCAGGGAGAATTTAGGTGGGAATAGTAGGGGACAGGAGAGAGGCAAAGAATTGCAGAAGTATCCATGTAAATCTTTGACTAAGTCCTGATCTGCACAAGTGTGATCAGACACTACCTGAGGTTTGAAACAGAACCTCTAGAAAGCAACATCCCAAACAATTGTTTGAGCTCATCCAGGGCTGGAAATTGTGTGTTCACCTGCCAGTCTGGAATACCTATTAGTACAGAAAACGCTAGGTAGAAAGGTATCTCCTAAATAATGGGGCTGATTAAACTTTGACCAGAGGCTGCTCTGGCCCCACACTGGAAAAGTTTGGAAAAGGAAGACCTAGAACCAAGCAGGCAAGAGGAAGACCTACTGCCAAGTAATTTTACTGAATGACCTATCGAGGCCCAATATCACGTAAACCTATACAAACAAATGAAACATTAAACACCATAAAAGTCAGTTTCTGGCATCTAATAATTGCCATGCACACAAAGCAGTGGTGATGGAATAATGATTAGCGAGAAAAGAGTGAATTGATAAGCACAAAAATGATAAACAAGATGAAATTAATGGACAAATATGCTACATAGCTTTTATAACTAGCCTACATTTGTTGACAAAAGTATGGGGGAAAAAACTTGATAATGCGAAAAAGAAGATATATGTCTAGACTTCTAGTTTCCACTCCAACATGTAAAGAGCTTGTAATTTCCATCCTCACAACAACAAAAAGTTGAACAAACTGAAAATCAGTAACCCTTCTTAAGTCCATCAAAGAATTGAGTTCATAGGGCAAAGCAATGCCCCCCAAACTGGAGAGACAGCAAATATAGAGGATCAGATTTTGAGAAGCGGAAGCCTCTGGAGCCAGCAACTGATAGGAACAGGTGAACTAATTAAATTGCTGGAGGGTAAGGGTGGACAAGCTTGAGACTTAAAACCTGGGAGCCCAGTCTCATAATGGGGGCAGCACCCATACTTTCATGAGATTTACCTCCAGGAGACACACCAGATTCTCATGATGAAGACTGGGGGGAAATTATCTCATGCTTCAGGCAGGGGGAAGGGTGAAAATAATCATTCTGAAACACACCCAAGGAAACGAGCATTTTGAAATAAGCCCAAAGTATTCTGTGCTACATAACAAAAGCCTGCTCTCAAGGGAAGCTACTTTACGAAATCATGTGTGACCTGGGAGAAGAACTAGTCCGTCCATCCCATCTAGCCTTCCTATCTCAAAAGGAGAAAAAAATGTTTCTGAAGGTCAGCCCAAGGACATAGGCTCACTGATAAAACCGAGATGTAATCATGAGATTATAAAATGCTACCTCTCTACAATACCTTATCACCACATCAATGGGGCTCCAGTATAATAACTGTGGATGGCAAGTGATAAATAGTGCTCTAAGACACAGACAGGAATTTCTAGGGAAACCCACAGACAACCACAGGGATATAAATAAGGACATTAGAGGAAATTGAATCCTCTGAAACCTACAGCTACAGCAAATAAACAGCCAAAATTATAGCCAGATAAACATAAAACCTCATAGTAAAGTCCTGTTTACCTTAGTTCATATTGAAATGGGATAATTCCATTGACCCCTTCACAGACAAGAACTGGAGTGGTTTGTTTCACTCAGCCCAGAGTTCTCAACCCCTCATGAGGAGGTGTGGGGGAGCACACAGGTAAGCAGGTGCAGAAGCCAGGGCGAGTGCCTTTGAGAGCCAGCTGGAATGAACCCTGTACTGGCTAGGAGTAGTACTCTGTACCAGCAGCATCTCGGGGGGCTTGGGGGGATTGGTTCCCGACCCCCGGAGCCCCAGAGGGCATGTGTTACAGTGCACTTCTTTAGCTTTGGCATCTGTGGATGGCTTAAGTATTTAACAGCTCAGTGTTACAGGCCTCTGTATTCTGAGCTCTTGTTTGGCATCCAGGAAGAATCAGGTTGCACAAACAAGTTGAAGATGGTAAATGCAGGGGAGTTTATTGCCGATGAGAGTGGTTCTCAGTGGGAAAAGGGAGCTGAAAAGGGGATGGAGTGGGAAAGTGGTCTTTCCCTGGAGTTCAGCTGTCTCTGGCCAGGCTCCTCTTCAAAGTGGTGCTCTCTGAAGTCAAGCTGCATCCATCTGTAGTCTCCAATACTCTGCTGCTGCTGCTTCTCTCGACGTTCAGCCACTTATTTCTCTGTCAGCTGAGGTCTGGGGTTTATATGGCTGAATAGGTTTGTACTACTATCTGTTTGCAGTCATATTCAAGCTCCCCAGCTTCCTCTGAGAGGAAGGTAGGGCTGGGTTTAGGGAGGGACAAGTTCTTGATTGGGTTGCACACCCCTCTGATAGCACAGCTTGATACCTGAGGAGGCAGTTGTCCTTTAGCCAGAGACTCCTTAGAAGAAAGCAGTTCTGCCACATTATGTGGAGTGTAAATGGTTAAGTTATTCCCCATAGCTAACGTTAGTAGCCTCTGGTACCAACAAGGCTACCACTGCAACTGTCCTGAGGCAAACCAGCCATCCTTTGGCTACCAAATCAAGCTCCTTTCTTAGCTAGGCTGGACCCTGGGCCTGGGTTAGGACTCCCAGGCCCATTCACTTATTTTCTGACATACAAAGATTAAACATCTTCCCTATGGGAAGACTAAGGGTTGGTACCTTAAGCCAGGCTTGTTTTAGTTGGTCAAAAATCAATCTAGCCTCTGGTTCCCAAATTGCAGAGTGAGTTTTAGTGGCCTTAGTCTCCTTTATTATTTGATGTAAGGGATGAGCTATTTCACCATACCCTGGTATCCATAGTCTGCAGAATCCTGTAATGCCTAAGAATCCCCTCAGTTGCTTGAAGGTTTGTGGGAGGGGAGAGGAGGAGATGGGCTTAATCCTTTCTTTGCCCAATGCCCTTGTCCCCTCTGACAAGACTAGGTCCAGGTACTTCACTAAAATCTGACAGAGCTGAGCTTTAGATTTTGAAACATTGTATACTCTGTTAGCCAGAGATTTTAAAAAGAGCCTTACTGCCCTCCTGAGAGATTTTCTCAGTTGGAGTGCAGAGGGCAATGTCATCTATGTATTGTAAAACTTTAACCTGAGGATAAAGGAACTTGGAGAGGTCTCTTGATAATACCTGCCCAATCAAGTAGGGGCTGTCTCAGAATTCCTGAGGTAACACCGTCCAGGTTAGCTGGGTGGTCTGCTTGGAAGGATTCTTGAATGCAAACACATACTGGGAGTCGAGGCCTAGATACCTTTGGTATTTATTCAAGGCTCAAGGGCTCTTTAGTCAGCAGGTGTTGAGTCCTGCCAGGCCTGGGTGTTTCCTTCCAAGGCAGTGGGTTTCCTTCTGGCCTAGGGTGGTCAAGAAATGCCATCCAAAACCTAGGGCCTGGAATCAGGGACTTTAGCAATCTGCTTGGTGCTTCATTTTACCACGGCTAATTTGGTACCTAAGTTGCAAGACAAAGTCCTTTTTACTCTTCCCTCGGTTTTCCTCAAGCAAAAGGGCTCCCTCTCCATGGCCACCACAGTTGGGAATTTGCTGGGTCACACCGGAAGCCAACACAGTACGGGTTCTCACCCAAGGACCATGGCAACTACTGCCTGGTAACCACTGATGTTTATTCAAGGCCCAAGTGCTCTTTAGTCAGTAGGTGGTGAATCCTGCCAGGGCTGGGTCCTTCCCTTCAGGGCAGTGGGTTCCTTTCTGACCCATGGTGGGTCTACAAATGCCTTCCTGGATCCAGGGCCTAGAGTGGGCCTTCAGGACTCTGCTTGGTGTTTTATTTCACTGTGGCTGAACTGGTATCCAAGTGACAGGACAAAGTCCTCTTTACTCTTCCCTCTCCTTTCCACTAGGGGAAGATGTGAGCTGCACTGCCTGGAGTTGGAGGAGGAGTGACATAATCACTCCCTTGGCTGCCCCAGCTGGAGTCTCACTGGGTCTCATGTACCCCAAGTCTGTTGGCTCTGAGCCCAGCACACCACCAGGACTTACCCAAAGACTACAGTCCTTGTGACCTAGACTGCCTTTCAAATTTGTTGAGGACCCTAGGGCACTTTAGCCTGCTGGTGGTAAGACTAGCCAGAACTCAGCTTCCTACTGCTTGGACAGAGGATTACTCTCTGGTTAGGGCTGGTTTAATTGCTCCCTCAATGGACACCAGCCAAATTCTTTCTTGTGTTATGTTCTACTGTGACAGGCAGCACTGAATTCCAATGCAAGTCCCACAATCACTTCACTCTTCCTCCCCAAAGCGCACAGATTGTCTCTTCACCATGCATCTCTGCCAAGGAATAGGGGAGGGGTGGCATCAGAGGTTCAAGACTGTCTTTCCTACCTTCCTCAATGCCTCTTTCCTTTATATAATGCTAAAACCAGGTACTGTGATCACTCTCATGATTTTTGGTTCTTATAAAGGGGCTTTCTTTTATGGATAGTTGTTCAATTTGATGTTTCTGTGGGGAGGAGGGGATAATCACTGGAGGATTCTGTTCAGCTGTTTTGCTCCACTTCCTTTCAAAACATGTCTTTTATCTAAACAAGTTTTGGAGTCTTTTTTATATATCTGTGTTTTGTCAAGTGTTCCTCTCCTTTCTTGAACATTTCATACAATTTTTATAACTGTTTAAATAATTTTGTCTCCCAATTCTACCATGTGTGTCATTTCTGGGTCTGTTTATATTGATTGATTCTTCTGATGATAGGTCATACTTTTCTGCTTCTTTGCCTGCTGAGTAATTATTTTTTGGAGGCAAAATATTGTAAAATTTAACTTTTTAGGTGCTGAATAGCTCTGTATTTCTAGAAATATTCTTGAGTTTTGTTCTATTATTCAGTTATTTGGAAATAGGTTGATCCATTTGAAGCTTTTTACAGGATTTGTTAGGTGGCACAAAAGCAGCCATATGCAAAGGTGAATTTTATATTCCTGCTGAGATAATACCTTTCTGAGTAAACTACTTGATGCCCCATGAATAACCAGGGTATTCCTCTCCAGCTGTTAGGAATACAAAGTATTTCCAGACCTGTGTAAATTCCAGTCATTGTTTCCCCCTGCTTTCAGGTGGTTATTCCTTAGTCTTGAGTTATTTTCTCACATACATACACAGCAGTATTCAGTGAGGACTTGACTGCGACTTTCTGCAAAACCGTAAAGATCTCTGGGTGATGACCTCACTGATGAGCAAGTTAAATTTTTCACAAAATTTTGATTATTTAGATCTCTTTACATTTTTCCATTGAGAATCCACTTACTGGTGCATGCCCACATGCATATGTGTGTTTTAAAGAATACTTCATAGGGCTTCTTGTTCCTAATACTCTATTTTTGAAATTCTTTCTCAGGTATTTTTGCTTATTTTTCCAAGTATAATATAAATGTCATATAAACAAACCTTCCAATAGTAGCACTTTGAGTTTGGTTTCTTTCACTCATCATAATCTATGTGAGACTCCTCCATGTTGTTGCATGTGTCAGTAGTTTGTTCCTCTTATGGCTTCATAGCATTCAATTGTTTGAGTGTAACACATTTTGTGTATCCATCCACCAGTTGAACATTTGGGTTGTTTCCAGTTTCAGTAAACTGAAATCTGAGTAAAACTGTTATGGAAATTGCTGATCAGGTTTTTATGTCACCATATGTCTTCATTTCTCTTTGGTGAATACCTAGGAGAGGTATTCATTGCTGGATCATGATAAATGGAAGACTATAAGAATAGGAGCCAGGCGCGATGGCTCACACCTGTAATCCCAGCACTTTGGGAGGCCAAGGCAGGCGGATCACGAGGTCAGGAGATTGAGACCATCCTGGCTAACAGAGTGAAACCCTGTCTCTACTAAAAATATTTTTTTTTAATTTAGCTGGGTGTAGTGGTGGGTGCCTGTAGTCCTAGCTACTCAGGAGGCTAAGGCAGGGGAATCGCTTGAACCCAGGAGGCGGAGGTTGCAGTGAGCCAATATCACACCACTGCACTCCAGCCTGGGCCACAGAGCGACATTCCATCTCAGAAGAAAAAAAAAAAAAAGTAAGTTTTTTTCAAAATAAATACTGTTGGAAGAACTCAAACTCCACACTAAAAAACAACAGACAAATAATCCCATTAAAAATTGGGCTAATGACATGAACAAATGTTTCTCAAAATGTGATATACAGATGGCCAACAGGTAAATGAAAAAATGCTCAACACCACTAATCATCAGGGAAATGCAAATCAAAACTACAATGAGATATCATCTTACCCCAGCTAGAATGGCTATTATTAAAGACAAAAAAAAAAAAAAAAGCAGATGCTAGCATGGATGTGTAGAAAAGATAACACTTATACCCTGTGGCCTGGAATGTAACTTAGTGGGGCCACTAGGAAAAACAGTATGGTGATTTCTCAAAAACATAAACAACTAAAAGTGGAAGTACCACCTGATCCAGAAATTCCCCTGCTGGACATTTATCCAAAGGAAAAGAAACCAGTATATCAAAGAGATACTGGAACTCACACATGTTTATTGCAGCACTATTCACAATAGCAAAGACATGGAATCAACCAATCAACAGATGAATGGATAAAGATGTGGTATATATACACAATGGAATAGTATCCAGCCATAAAAAAGAATTAAATCCCATCATTTGTGGCAACATGGATGACATGGAGATTATTATACTGAGTGAAATGAGCCAGACACAGAAAGATGAACACTGCATGTTCTCACTCTTATGTGGGAATTTAAAAAGTTGATCATGGAGGCAGAGATTATAATAATAGATACCAGAGGCTGGAAAGGGGAGGGAGTAAAGAGCTAGGTTAACAGGTACAAACATACAGTTAGATAAAAGACATAAGCTCTGTTCTTTGGCAGCAGAGTAGAGTGACTATCAGTAATAACAACGTATTGTATATTTCAAAGTGGCCAGAAGAGAGGATTTGAATTGTCCCAATGCCTAGACATAATAAATACTCAAAATGCTGGTGATATAGTTTGGATGTGTGCCCCCTCCAAAGCTCATGTTGAAATGTGATCTCCAATGTTGGAGGTGGGGCCTAGTGAAGGTGTTGGAGTCATTGAGGTGGATCCTTCATGAATGGCTTGGGGTCCTCCCCAGTGGTAAGGAGTTCACAGGAGATCTGGTTGATTAAAAAAGATGGGGACTTCCTTGCTCCTGCTTCCTCTCTTACATGTGACATGCCTGTTACAGCTCCACCTTCTGCCATAAATATGAGCTTCCTGAGGCCTCATCAGAAGCTGAGCAGATGCTGGTGTCATGCTTGTATAGCCTGAAGAACTGTGAGCCAAATAAACCTCTTTTTCTTTCTTTATAGCAATGCAAAATGGCCTAATACAGATAGACAGGCAGGAGAATCGATTGAGGCATAGAGTTCACGACCAGCCTGGGCAACAGAGTGAGACCTTGTCTCTACAAAAAAACTGAAAAAATTAGCCAGGCATGATGGCTGTCACCTGTGGTCCCAGCTACTCAGTAGGCTGAGTGGGAGGATCATTTGAACCTAGGAGTTCAAGGCTGCAATAAGCTATCATCGCACCACAGCATTCCAGTCTAGGTGGCAGAGCAAGACCTCATCTCTTAAAATACATACATATGTACATACATACATACATACATGCATACATCGATTGATACCTCAAATACTGTTACTTGATCATTAAAATTCTATGCATGTAACAATATTATGCATACCCCACTAACATGTAAAATATAATGTATCAATTTTTTACAATCTTGTTTGTATTTTCATTGTTATATTACACTGACTGCTATTTTTAGGGGAAAATGCATCTTTATTCTATTAAAAATTCCCACTCGGCCGGGCGCGGTGGCTCAAGCCTGTAATCCCAGCACTTTGGGAGGCCGAGACGGGTGGATCACGAGGTCAGGAGATCGAGATCATCCTGGCTAACATGGTGAAACCCCGTCTCTACCAAAAAGTACAAAAAACTAGCCGGGCGCGGTGGCGGGCACCTGTAGTCCCAGCTACTCGGGAGGCTGAGGCAGGAGAATGGCGTAAACCCAGGAGGCGGAGCTTGCAGTGAGCTGAGATCCGGCCACTGCACTCCAGTCTGGGCGACAGAGCAAGACTCCGTCTCAAAAAAAAAAAAAAAAAAAAAAAAAAAAAAAAATTCCCACTCAACATTTTCATTCATTTAAATTCTGTTTATGTTTCTTCCTCATGAGGATTTTAGAGTTTTTTTTTTTTTTTTTCCCTTTCAATTCATTTAATTTCAACAATCTGTCAAAAACAGCCAATAAACAAATACTGAGTTACATTCTGCTGGGTTTTTTAAAGGCTCTAGACTATGAAAACATCTTGTGTGTCTCCCACCCTGACCACCCTGTGACTTTTCCATATACCACAGGCCACCCATAGACACAAAGCCAGGGGGTGAAGCTGACATGGTCTATTTGGAGCCAGTAGACAGGAGGGCGATGAGTCCTGATGAAGCACTTATGGACAAGATGTAGTTCACTGTGGGGTTGAAGTTCTTCAATATGAAGAAGGAAGCAACAAAGACCACGACCAGGAACAGAGTGTTGTTATAGAAGATGGAAAATGTTGTAGCTTCATAATCAGCAACTTCATTCTTCTTCCACAAGATTCTTTCATCTTTCTCCTTCCGAGACATCTTTCTATTATCAGCTTCAGAAAGTTTTCGAGTCACTTCTTTGGAAACAGCATCCTCCCTCTTCTGTGCTACTTTGTGCTTGAGAACAAATTTCACATTCTTGTATGCAAAGGCTACCAAATATGTGCTTACTAGGGTCATCACACTATACAAAACAGCAGACTGAATAAGATCCATATGCCATATTCTCCAGTATAACCAGATGGGGATGGCGGACACGATGAACGCGTTCCCGAAGAAGAGCGCGGAGGACTTGGCCGAGAGATTGCGGCTGAAATCCTGCAGGAGCAGGTCCTCCTCGGACTGCTGTTTGGAGCTGCCTTTGGGAGCCATGACGGAGCAGGAGGCGAGAACTTGGAAGCTAGAGTTTTTTTTTTTAAAGTTCATTAATTCAGCAAATATTGAGTGACCAGAAATATTCAGTTTGTGGCAATATTTTAGCACTGGGGCTGGAAGTTTAAATTTGGAAGTTGTATATGAAGTTAGAATAATGAAGCTAGATCATATCAATTACAAAGTGTGTAGAGATAGAAAAGAAAGAGAGGCACGGTGGCTCACGCCTGTAATCCCAGCACTCTGGGAGACCAAGACAGCAGGATCGCTTGAGCCCAGACTGCAAGACGAGCCTGGGCAACATAGGGAGACACTGTCTCTTTAAAATAAAATTTTAAAAAATACAAAAGGAGGCCAGGCGCGGTGGCTCAAGCCTGTAATCCCAGCACTTTGGGAGGCCGAGACGGGCGGATCACGAGGTCAGGAGATCAAGACCATCCTGGCTAACCCGGTGAAACCCCGTCTCTAGTAAAAAATACAAAAAAATAGCCGGGCGAGGTGGCGAGCGTCTGTAGTCCCAGCTACTCCGGAGGCTGAGGCAGGAGAATGGCGTGAACCCGGGAGGCGGAGCTTGCAGTGAGCCGAGATCCGGCCACTGCACTCCAGCCTGGGCGACAGAGCGAGACTCCGTCTCAACAACAACAACAAAAATACAAAAGGAGGAAGAAGAAGAAAGAAAAAGAAGAGGATGAGAAGTAGAAAGAAGAAGAAAGAAGAAGGAGGAAGAGAAGGAGAAGGAGGAGGAGGAAGAAGAAGGAGGAGGAGGAAGAGGAATGAAGGGAGGGAGGGAGGGAATGATTCCTGCTATAGGACAAGGAACCAGAAAAGAAGATGAGAAGGATCCTCCAGTGAGGTGAGAGGAACACTAGGAGAGTGTCATATCATGAAAGTGAAACAGAAAGAGAGACAGAGAGAGGGAGGGAAAAACCAGTTGTTTCAAGTGAACAAATGAACTTTGAATCTATGGCAATTAATCATTAATCCATAATGAAAGACTTGGCAGGTCAGTCTCATCTTTTAAATGTTTGGCCATTTTTCCAGTGCCATTAAGAAAACCAGTCTAGGCCAGGCATGGCAATTCATGCCTGTAATCCCAGCACTTTGGGAGGCCGAGGCAGGTGGATCACTTGAGGTCAGGAGTTCGAGACCAGCCTGACCAACATGGTGAAACCCCGTCTCTACTAAAAATACAAAAATTAGCCTGGCAGGGTGGCAGGCACCTGTAATCCCAGCTACTCAGGAGGCTAAAGCAAGAGAATCACTTAAACCCAGGAAGCAGAAGTTGCAGTGAGCTGAGATCATGCCACTGCACTCCAGCCTAGGCAACAGAGGGAGACTCCATCTTCAAAAAACAAACAAAAAAACAAAATCCGAATCTATTCTTTCTCCATGATTCATGAAGCTGCCATTTTTATGTCTTAAACTACTTTCCTATTTCTGTAGTTTCTTTTCTGTCACAATGATCCTCTACCTATTAGACTATTTATAAAGCCTTGTTTCATACCTATGTTGTAATCCTGGGTGAGAAAGATTCTGCTCATACTTCTTGTTTTTCTAAGTTTTCTTGGTTGATTTCAAGCACTTATTCTCTTTGATACGTTTTAGATCAATCTTAATTGAAACAAAGATTAATTTAGATGGATTTGGGAATAGCTGACATTTCTACAGTGTGGATTCACCCCATACACAAACATGATTTAGTCCTTCATCTGTTCAAATTTTATTTTATACATCTCAGTAGAATTTTAGACCCTTTAATATGACCTCTGCATTGAATGTTAAGTCTAGCAGAGTGTTCAGTACTTAATACATGTAAAATTAAGTTGTGTAAGAAGCAAACAGGTGAATTAAAATGCCTACATTCAGCCAGCAGGTCAAAGAAGAGCCAGGACTCAAGTCTCAGGCCCCTTAGCTCCAAGTCCCAAATTTAACTCTCTGTATGTGACCTTATCATGCCATCCTGACTCAGGAAGGTAGACAGGTGTTACCAGTTGCTATGATTTGAATGTGTCCCCCAAATTTCATGTGTTGGATGCATGGCCTTTGGGAGGTGTTTGGGATTAGAAAAGGTCATTAGGATGAGGTCCCCATGATGGGACTGGCGACTTTATAATAAGAGGAAGAGAGACCTGTGCTGACATACATGCTCTTGCCCTTTCACTTCATGATGCCTTCTGCCATATTATGACAGCAAAAAGGCCCTCACCAGATGGTGGCACCATGCTCTTGGACTTCACAGCCTTCAGAACTGTAAGAAATCCATTTCTTTATAAATTACCCCATCTCAGATACTTAGTTTACAGCTACAAAAAAATGAACTAAGACACTTGTTATGCCACTTTTTTGTAGCATAGTCACTGGAGCCCAGCACTGCTCTAGTCTGTAGTAAATAGAAGTAAAATGTAGTCTCTGCCTTAGAGCCTCACAAATAGCCTCCTGGTAAATGCAACTGGCTATTTGATACTTTTGGAAGTAGGCTCAGAGGAGACATGATACTTGTCCCAAGGACCACATTCTACAAGGAAGACTTCAGGGCCTGAGCTCTCTTCACGACACTAGCATTGCCTTAGGTGAGCTTCTGCTGTGCACTCCTCCTCTTCCTTCTTTCCAGCCTGAGACTGCATAGGGTCCTGGTCCCAGTGGCAGAAGTCAAGTCCTGAGTGTCCCTGCAGAAGGTCAGCCTCCTCAGGAGATACCTACCTAAGAAGTAGAAAATGGCAAATGTGCTAGGCGTGATGGCTCACGCCTGTAATCCCAATGCTTTGGGAGGCCAAGGCAGGCAGATCACTTGAGTCCAGGAGTTCAACACCAGCATGGCCAACATGCCAAAACCCCGTCTCTACTAAAAATACAAAAATTAGCTGACCATGGTGGTGTGTGCCTGTAGTCCCAGCTGTTTGGGAGGCTGAGGCAGGAGAATCACTTGAAACTGGGAGGCAGAGGTTGCAGTGAGCTGAGATCATGCCACTGCTCTCCAGCCTGGGTGACAGAGTGAGACTCTTGTCTCAAAAAAAAAAAAAAAAAAAAGGGGGGCAAATGTCACCCAGGAGACCCAGAGGATTTGTGATGAGCCAGCCCAGGTCATCTTCTGAGTGACCCAGCCATTACCAGAGTGATGTTTAAGGGGCTACAGGTCCTGCTACTGTGATAAAGGCCAGGGCAAGGGAAAGTCTATCTGTGGCTGATATGGTTTGGCTGTTTCCCCACCCAAATCTCACCTTGAATTGTAGCTCCCGTAATTCCCATGTGTTGTGGGAGGGACCTGGTGAGAGATAAGTGAATTATGGGGTCGGTTTCCCCCCATACAGTTCTCATGGTACTGAATAAGTCTCACAAGATCTGATGGTTTGATAAGGGGAAACCCCTTTCACCTGATTCTCATTCTGTCTTGTCTGCCACCATATAAGATGTAACTTTTGCCTTCTGCCATGATTGTGAGGACTTTTCAGCCACGTGGAACTGTGAGTCCATTAAATCTCTTTTTCTTTATAAATTGCCCAGTCTCGGGTATGTCCTTATTAGCATTGTGAAAACTGACTCATGCAGTGGCTATTGACATCGTTTTTATTCTCCCAAGCTGCTGAAGTCTATGGTGACATGTTTGTTATTTACCTGAATCCTCATTGTACAGATGAGGGCAGAGCTTCAGAAAGATATAAAAGCTTACCAGTGATCCTACAGCTAGTCAGCAGCAGGGCCTAGACCTATCCCGGCTCTGCCTGACTCCAGTCCCCATGTTCTCAGTGGCCTCACATGTCACATCTCCTCACCATGTCCCGGGATCTCCTGCCTAGCCTCCCACACTCCCCACACAGCACACAGACCTCAGACACATGGCTGAGTTGCAGGTGTTTTATTAGTCAGACTAATAAAGACTGAATCCGATTTGGGCAGGTGTCTGGATTCCAGCTTCATGTGAGAAGGAGAACAGGGCAGGAAGATGGAGCTCAGATCAGGCGCGAGTGGCAAAGATTCATCTCTGGAAAGGGTTCAGCTTAGATAAGCTTTCTTTAACATCCTCTTCCAGTGAGTCCAGCCCAGAGGCGATGCATCCTGGGCTGGTGGTGATGGTGGTCTGGTAGAGGGTAAGAGGAGGAGGGACAGAGGTGGCAGCATGCAGGAATCCCACAACAGAGCTATCCAACACCCCCAGGGTTATCACCCTTCTCATCTGCAATGATGAAGTCTCCTCAGGGAGACAACTGCATCCCCGGCAATGGCCTCTGGTCCACAGGCTCACCCCTGCAGAGGTGGCTGCAGTCAGGGTGGCTAGGATGAGGCCCTCTAATCGCCTGTGCACAAGCACCAGGAGGAAGTCTGATGAGCACCCCAGCTGGGGAAGGAAGGAGGTGAGAAGGTTCAGGAGGGTATGGAGGGGACTGGGCTGGAGGGAAGGACAAGATGGCCCAGTCTGGGTTTATGTGAAGGACTTGAGACTCATCTATCAGGTCTGTGGGATGCATGCAATGTATATACACGTGTTGTAAAAAATCCCGTGTACCCCATGTGCATGTATTAGTACATGAAGTTCTGCTTCTCAGAAAATCCTCTCATTTTTCAGAATCAGACACTCAAAATAATAGCTTTGGTAGATGGGGTGATAGGCTACTCAAAAATCTGTAGAACTGTGTAACAAGAACAATAACAACAAAAAGCGTTCATCAGGAGACACACTGAATAGACCTGGTGAGGAGGCGCATGCAAGGAGAGGCTGTCTCAGGGGCCTCAGGCATGAAAACCTTAGAGACAGATTCTGGCCTGTGGGCCCTGAGACAATGCAAAAAGAAGTGGAGCTCCATCTGAGCCAGCTGAGCAGCCATCAGGGTGGGCGCAGTGGAAGTGAAACCAGCGAATAGGCAGAAGCCCTGCAAGGCCAGGGTGTTCCTTCCTGGGAAAGGAGTCCAAGATAAGGTGTGCATTTCTAAAATCCATAAGATGGAGCTGACGGGGCTCCCACCTGCTCAGGAGCTGAATTAAGGACTCTCTCTTTGCTGCCAAAGGTTAAAATGCTACTCCTGCAGTGCTAGCTCCTCTAGCCTAGAGAAGAAACATCACAAGAGTGGCGCACTATGTTGCACTAATGTTATCCCTATTTACCAGTTGTAAGCTCATTGGTGTGCTAGGAACAGGTGTGGCAGCAGAACAGGGTGGGAGTGCACGTGGCATCCGTTGCATGCGATATGTCCTGTAGGGTGGAGCAGAGGTTTACGAGCTCATTGTTTGTAGATCCCGTCTGTCATGTATCACACCACTGCAGGGTCTATATGTATGTGGCATATTACACTATGCTGCCTGTGGTGGAGGGAGCAGGGAGAGGAAGTTACCATGACAAGCAGATCCAATAACTTAGATGTGATTCCCGCCTCATTGTAGCAATCCTGGACTTTTTCAAAGGCTGCCTTTTCTGGTTCAGTAGCATTGACCACATCAAGGGAGGCATCCAATAGTTCCTTGTTTCCAAAGGCCAGTGTACCAAAGATTCCATAAAAAACAGGGCAAGTTTCCACTGAAAACACAGGCAGGAAAACACCTCATTAAAGGAGCAACTGGGGCAGGAGGGGGTGAGGTTCATGTTTCCCCACCACTTGAAGGGAACTCATGGGTCCAGTGTCTCCTGAATGACCTTCCACAGAGTTCTGCCCTCCCCAGGACTGCTGACACCCTAGACAGCACATTCTCTAGGAGGCACTTCCAGAAGGAGGTAGAGTATGAGGGGCCAGGACTAGAGACTCTTCTGCCCCCTGACCACAGCACCAGGCATCCCAGCCTGCATCCTCCTGGCCTTCAAATATGCACGATGATCCCAGTGCATTATCCCTGCTGTATGCACAACTAACGACCCCTCCATCTCCACACATCTCTCTCCATTCAAAGACTGAGGCTCCTGGGCAATGACCTCCTTTCTGGCCCCTAAATCTGCCCCTAGAAGATGCTCAGAAATCACCATGGTGAGTGAAGTGGGAGAGAGTGGGGCTAGGTTAGGAAGGCCGTCTGTTTCCTCCTTCTCACTCTCACCTGTCTGGAAGCCCAGCTCTCTTGTCACCAGCAAGGCCAGCACAAGCAGTGGCCCCTTCATCGTATTGACTGCTGGAGTGCTCTGCTCAGGGCAGGGCTTCTGCTGCTTTATAAACAAATGCCTGTGGGCTGGGACCTGGCATATGTGCTTCCCTTGCCCGAGAAGTGGTGCCCATGGGAAGACCCTCCCACTCGGTGGAAACAAAGGGCTAGAGATGTTGATCTAGCTGCTGTTGATTCTGCTGGTGGGTTTGCAGAGAAGAAGTTGTACCTTGGCCAAGTAGCAACCACAGCTGACCTTTCTAAGTGGCCCTATTCCAAGCCAAATGCTCTGTTGTCCCAGCCCCAACTGTCACCTCTGCTTTCTGGCCACATCCTTCCCCCACCTTTCCTGGCTCCAAATGCAGCACTCTCCCAAAATGAGGAGACAAAAGCCACAGAAGGGTAAATGACAGGTCTGTGCCACTCCAAGGAGCCAAAAAATCATGCAGAGAAGTGGCTTTTGTCTTGAGTTTAAGACCTGGGAATAAGAATGGGATCTAGGTGTGGCGGGAGCCCCTTGAACATCGCAATTGCTGCAGTCTCTGGATTTCACCCCAAGGCCAGGTGGTCACCATCTCTGAGTGCTGAATCACTGCCTGCCAGAGAGGCCCCAGGACTTGAGGACATACGGATTTTTTCAGGGTGTGGTCATGCTCCCATTTTGCCCACCAACTGGCTCATGCTGCCAACTTCCCCCTCACCTTTAAGGGAACCAATTCCTGGGACCCTTCTTGATTCCCCATGGCTCCAGCCTCATCCCTTCTCCTGTCTGTCTCACCCTTCTATATCAGTAACCATGACCCCAAGAGGGGCTTCACCTGCAGAGCCCATCCACTAACATCAGCAATCAGCAGGGGAGGGACTGTGCGGTGTCCACAGACCCACAGGCCCCCATGGGCTGGAGCTCCACAGACCAGCATGCAGGGCGGGCTGGAGGCTGCCCTTTTTCTGCCTAGATTCTTCTCAAGAGTTTGACTCTCTAGGAAAGCAGTTTGTTGACACAAACAAGATGAGATTGTCTATGAGAACTCTAGCAGAAGGAGGCCGGAAAAGGCTCCCAAGGGTCAAATCTGGAACAATTCAAGCAACAAAATAAATCACATAGTATTGGATTATAACCCACAGTATAAAATAACATACAGTTGGCCCTTTGTATCCATGGGTTCCACATCTGGAGGCTCCACATCTGTGGATTCAACCAAGCGTGGATTGAAAATACTCAGGGTGGGGCAGAATTCCATATGGTTCCAAAAAGCAAAATTTGAATTTATTCCACATGGAGCATTAAGTCAAATCCACGTGAAGGAAGTGATGTGTGGGCATTGTATTAGGAATTATAAGTAATCTAGGGATGATTTAAATGTACTGGAAGGATGTGTGCAGGTTATATGCAAATACTGTGCCATTCTATATACAGGACTCGTACATCTGTGGATTTTAGTGTCCCTGGGAGGTCCTGGAACCAATACCCCACAAATCCGAGGGGAGAACTACATGTGAGCCTATACTGATTAAAATAAATGGCTGACAAATAAATAAATGGGGAAGAAAACACAAATATTCCTTACAGAACAATTCCAAATTATACATGTAGATCCCTCCCCTCCCCTCTCCTGTTTTGTCCATTCCCTACTCCTTTTCCCTTCTCTTCTCTTCCCTTCTCTTCTCTTCCCTTCTCTTCTCTTTTCTTTTTAGAGACAGGGTCTTGCTCTGTCACCCAGGCTGAAGTGCCATGGCATGATCATAGTTCACTGCAGCCTCCACCTCCTGAGCTCTCAAGCAATGCTCCCACCTCAGCCTTTTAAGTAGCTGGAATCACAGGCACACGCCACCTCGCCCAGCTAATTTTATTATTTTTTGTAGAGACGGGGTTTCACAATGTTGCCCAGGCTGTTCTCGAACCCCTGGACTCAAGGGACCCTCTGTCCTCAGCCTCCCAAAGTGCTGATGTTATACACATGAGCCACCACACCCAGCCCTGCTACTCTTGTCTTCAGAAACATCTCACCCACCCACAAGCTTACTGCCCCTCCCACTTTGAGGGTGAGCTAGAGGTTTCCCAAGAAAAGGGGAGGGAAAGGGGAAAACAGTACAGAAAACTGGCACAGACAATACTAATCAAATGACAAGTGGTAACTAGTACCCAGACATTGATGTCACGGGGTCCTGCACTTCCAGAATGTGTTCCCCAAAATCCTAACCCCAGTATCAACTCTGAGTAAAATGCCGAACAAACTCAGCTTGGTGGGCATTCAAAAATGTCCACCACCTCAAGACTACCAAGGAGTTCATTAAAAAAACAATGCAGGACTGAGACGCTGTCACACACTAGAAGACATGATGGACAGCTGACAGCTGGAGCTTGGCACCTGACACCTCTCTGCCAAGAGTCGTTACCGGATGGGAGTCCTGATTGGCGCAGGCTTCTAATCAAAGCCAAAAAACTTGCATTTACTTTTAACTCTGTGGCTTTAGCAAATCTTATTCTGTCACTGCTGACTCAAATAAAAGGTCAGCCTAGAACCTCCAGCCAAAAACTGCCTAATTCTGAACTAACAAAGTATCAAAAGCCTTCACTTCACCAAGCAATTTCATAGGTATACAGTAAGTATCTGTAAAAATTCTTGTTCATAGACTCCAGAGGCCAGGCACAGTGGCTCACGCCTGTAATCCCAGCACTTTGGGAGGCGAGGTGGGAGGATTGCTTGAGCCTAGGAGTTAGAGATAAGCCTGGGCAAGATGGTGAAACCCCATCTCTACACAAAGTAAAAATAAAAAAGTTAGCTGGACTTGGTGGTGCACGCCTGGGGTCCCAGCTACTTGGGAGGCTGAGATGGGAGGATCGCTTGATCCTGAGAGGTTGAGGCTCCAGTGAGCTCTGATTGTACCCCTGCACTCTAGTCTGGGCAACAGAATAAGACCCTGTCTCAAAAAAATAATAAACAAAAATAAGTTTTTAAAAAGTTTATAAACTCCAGAGCAATGGGGTGTCCCTTCGAGTCATCTAACAGACATTTATAGAGCATCTACTTTGTGTTGGTCCTGGTCTTGACCCTGAGGATACAGCAGTGCACTGGAGCTCCTTACACATCTAAGTAGGGCAGGGGGAGACAATCAGCAAATGGCAGGAAGGGCTACGACGAAGAAGGGACTGGAGAGCAGAGTGCTGCAGTGGGCAGTGGGGAGTGTTGTTTTACAGAAGAGGTCAAGAGCTTGGGGCAGTCTCTGATAAGGTGACATACGCATGTAATACCCATATAACAAGCATATGTTCCCCCTGAATCTAAAATAAAAATGAAATCAAAATTTTAAAACACAAACATTTAAAAGGAGAGAAAGAGAGTATGGGGAATTCACTGAAGAATTAAGCAGTGACTCGTGCAGCCAACTGGAGCAAGGGCATTTCAGGGAGCAGGGGCAGCAAGCTTGGCATGGTCAAGAAATAGAAAGGAAGCCAGTGATGGAGGGAGGATGGCAGGGGTGAGGTTGGACAGCCATGGGGCTGGGGACTTGACACGCAAGCCACACAGGGATGGCAGGCCATGGCTCATGCCTGTAATCCGAGCACACTGGGAGGCCAAGGTGAGAGGATCGCTTGAGCCAAGGAGTTCAAGACCAGCCTGGGCAACAGAAGACCTCTGTCTCTATAAAAATAAAATCAGCTGGGTATGGTGGCCCACACCTGTAATCTTAGCCCCTTGGGAGGCCAAGTCAGGAGGATCACTTGAGCCTGGGAGTTAGAGGCTGCAGTGAGCTATGTTGGCACCACTACACTCCAGCCTGCACAACAGAGCAATACCCTGTCTCTAAAAAACAAAATTAAAAAAAAAAATGTTTAAAGTCACAGCCAGACTACCTTCAAGTTCACATCCAGGTGTGACAAGCTGACATGCACTATCACTCAGAAGGCCTGGCGTGGGAGCCTTTTGTCCTCTTCCCCAATCTGGTTTTTTTTTTTTTTTTTTTTTAAATCCTTTCTTTCTGTGGCATCCCATGTCACCTGAGCATCAGGAGGAAAGAGAGAATGAGCCAGTGCCCTTTGTTGACTTAGGGGCTTAGCTTCTTGCCAACTCATAAATCTCCCTCCACAGCCCCAGGCAGCTCCAAGCTGTACCCTGGGAGGGACCTGGAGGTACCTCCTAGAAAAGAAAGACTTAGACACAGGCCCCTCCCTGCCCCACTGCAGACGTGGCACAGGCATAAAAGAGCCCCGAGCTGGGCAGAACACACCTGCCACCGGCACCATGAAGCTTGTTCCTGCTCTCGGGCTGCTCTGCACTGCCATGCTCCTGATCTCCAGTGCAAGTGGGTGCGGGGCCATGGATGCCTGGGGATGTGGGTGCCGGGGCTTTGACACCATCCCAGGGCAGTCCTGAGCACGCAGGGAGGGGAAGGGATGACTGGGCTCTGATGAGCATCTCTCAAGGGCCTGTCCACGTGTCATTGTGTTCCAGATTGTGACATTTGTCCAGCTGTAAAACAGGATGTTAATCTCTTCTTGATGGGAACCCCTGATGAATATGTTGAATATGTGTCACAATTCAAAAAGCTCTCAGTAATATTGTCCAATGCTAGGAAGCTGAAGAACTGTGTTGATAAGAAATTGACAGATGAGGACAAGCAGCATGTGCTCAGCGGGCTGGTGAGTGCAGCTGTGTGTGCCTGCGCCCGAGCCTGGCTGGGGGTTCTGCTGGTCCCAGGGCAGTGGGGGGCTTGCTTATTCTCCTCTCCACCAAGACCTTTCCTTGGGAATCTGGGAGGAAAAGGAACCTCATGAATGAGGAGGTAGAGAAAAGAGGGCAGACAACAATGATGCAGGGAAGGGCCAGGAAGGGAGACTCAGCTAACCCTTGAGCTTATGGGCTGGCTCCGACTGTTGAGTTCTGAGGGCTAGCCTGGGAACTTCCTGTCTCCATGGCACCACCCAACCTCAATTTCAGACCCTAGGCTCTGGCCTCCCTGCCTCCAGCCTCTCTAGACTGGATCTTCTCCAAACCACTAGCACCGAGTTCTTCCCTTCTTTTTTTTTTTTTTTTTAAGACAGAGTCTTACTCTGTCACTTCGACTGTAGTGCAGTGGAGTGATCATGGCTCACCGCAGCCTCAACCTCATGGACTCAAACAGTCCTGCCACCTCAGCTGCCCAAGTAGCTGGGACTACAGGTGCATGTCACCATGCCCAGCTAATTTTTAAATTTTTCTTTATTTTTCTGTAGAGACGGGGGTCTCACTATGTTGTCCAGGCTGGTCTTTTAACTTTTGTACTCAAGCCATCCTCCCACCTCAGCCTACCAAAGTGCTAGGATTACTGACGTGAGCCACTGGGCCCTCCCTCCTTCCCTTCTTTAAACATCAGATCCTTTATCCTAACCCTTCAAGTCCCCTACTCCATCCCTGCTAAAACCCTCATTTTTCCTTGTCCCCTGGATCCCAAGGAGTCATTCAGTGGCTTACATGCCAGGAGAGGATGCAGCTTCCAAAAGCCGCCCTCCTGCCCTCCCTAGGCCTGGGATACCCCAGGAGGAGAATCCGAGTGAATCTTCTCTGTGCTGCCCCAAGAGTGGGTGGGCACAAGTTACTGCTTTAGCTACAAATGTCCCAGGGGCAGAAGTAGAAAGTGACCTGGGATCAGTGCATTCCTGGAAGCTCCCAGGTGACCAGACTCACCAGGTCCTCCTCCGCAGCCTCTTCTGGTCTGTCCTGGACTGCACCCCCAACCCCATCACACCAGGACTACCCTTCCTCTTTTTGTTCTGTCGGAGAGAGCTTTACAGAAGCTTCTCAGGAATATCTTGGGACACTCTTGTGGTGCAGGAGATTGGGAGGAATCCACCTTTACTTGCTCAGACCTAGAAGCCACACAAGGCTGCAGGCATCTCCCCAGGAACTGTGCAATGAGAGTTCAGTGCAACTTGTCTCTTTTACCTGAGGCCTCACTGTGTTTCCTGATGTTCTCTTTGCAGGATAAAATATACTCAAGCAAGTTGTGTTAGCAGAGCCATCCTTGATAGAGGACCCAAGAAAGCCACTTGCCTGATCACTAAGCCATCTCAGCAACCTGCCATGTCCAGGGCTCTGACTAGAGGATTCCAGCAATAAAATCCTTGCAGTTCATGAGAGAGTCTTGCTTCTTGGGCTGGAGACTGGACTTTCCTAGAGGGCATGGGGAAAACCCCAGTGGGACAACTGGGAGACTCCCGATTTGGGCTGGATTTGAATGCTGTTGGATGTTCCTCCACTGAATTCAGTAGGCAGTGGGGTTGCGGGAGGGGTGACAAGCCCAGCAGCCAGCGTGTCTGTTCATTTCCATGAGGCAGGAGCCACAGATCACATGCATAGTCTGGTCATTTCCATGAGCCAGGAGCCACAGGTCATATGCAGAGTCTCACAAATTTTCACCTCCCAGCACCCTTGAAAAGTGGGAGTAATTGTTGTAGTCTTACAGGTGAAGAAACTGAGACTCAGAGAGGTGAGGTGTCTGCTGAAGACCACACAGCTCCTGGGCAGGAGAACGTGCTCCCACTACCCACTGCTGGGGAGACAGGCTTGGCTAACTCACTGTGTTAGTCTTGGTTTGGCTAACTCACTGTGTTAGGCTTGGATAACTCATTGTGTGGCCATGTGTATATCACAGACCTTCTCTGGGCCTATGATTCCCACCTGTGAAATGGAACGGACAGCTCCCATCTCCAGGGCTGTGTTGAGGCCAAAGTAACATAACGGGTGAGAAGGGATCCCTGTCTCAAGCGCCTGACACAAGAGAAAGAACAAAGGGGCAGCATACAATTGCAGAACCCAGCTAGGACCAAGAAATCACCTCTCATCCCTCAGTTTATCCTAATGCCAGCCACCCACTGTGGCCTCAGTTGCCTCCATATAAAGAAAGTACAAGGTGGGTCTTACGCACAGAGTGGGGACCCAGGGTCCTGGAGTTCAGAGCTCCTCCTGTGGCTCTACTCAATGGTCGTGACTCTGGGGACTTTCTTAGGCCTTGCTGTTCCCTGTGAGCCTCCTCTTCGCCTGGTTCCCACACTTCTCTTAGAGTTCCATCAAACCCTACCAAGAGCTCCCCCAGAAGACCCTGCTGGCCACACCACAGGGCTGCACCCAGGAGGGGTCTTTCTAGGGTCCTCATGATGAAGAGGCTTACAGGAGGCCCCCAGGGTTGACCTGGGAGCAGCCACTTCTCTCCTTGTGGGTGTTCCCTTGGGGTAGCTGGGGAAGCCACCTGGCTCAGAGTGAAACCTGGCTCTATGTCTGTGCCCCAACTCCCCGGGGTCTGGCTGGAGGCTGCTTCTGAAGTGGGGGGCTCCTGCGTGTATAGGAGCTAAATGGAGTATAGGGTCATAAGGAGGTTGTGGGTCAGAGACCCTCTCGTCACCCCACATGTGGTCCACATGTCTCATCACACCACCCAGAAGGTGTATTACATCACTCCCTACTCCTACATATTTGAAAGCGCCAGGGCCAAGAAATCACCTCTTATGCCTCAGTTTATCCTGATGCCAGCCACCCACCGTGGCCTCAGCTGCCTCCGTATAAAGAAACTACAAGGTGGGTCTTATGCAGAGTGGGGACCCAGGGTCCTGGAGCTCAAAGCCCCTCCTGTGGCTCTGCTCAATGGTTGTGACTCTGGCGACTCACCCTGGCCTGCAGCAAGTGTATGGGTGTGATGGGGACTCCATCCAAAAATGAAGAGGACACGAGTGATGGGCAGCTTGTCCTCATGGAACACAGTCTCACCTCCCACAGAACTCCCTGGGGACTGCTGGGCACCAGAGAGACATCTCCACATTGTTCATGTGTTCCCTCCCCACTCCCTTCCTTCAACCTAGGGAATCTTTAAATAATCTTGGGTTGGGAAAAATGTCAAGATTAGATGCCCTTCCAAATCTTTTTCTGTTTGAAATTCAAATCTAGAGTTTGGAGGAAAAATGCCAAAAGTTTGTAGCTTTTGGTCTTTTATTCTCACATGACACTGCTTGCAAGATCATAGAAACCCCACCCCATTTCCACTTAGGCCTATGTAAGTCTACCTCAAGCTGGGCTGGACAGTCCCCCTGCTGGCACATGTTCCCCTCCTCAAACACTTGCATCTCTCTTCACTGATGATGGCTTTCTCCCGCACCTGAGAGCTTGCTAAGCACTCTTAAGACTACCTCTGAAAGTATGGGGAAGTTAATGCCCACAGAGCAACCCTCAAACAACAGACCCCAGCCTCCTTGACTTCTGGTGGATCAATTCTGAGGTGACTTGCACACAGTATCTGAGAAGGCTGTCCATGGGCTTGAGTCCAAGTGAAACTGCCTTTGCAAAAATAGTAACAGTGAGAAAATTATGACAGTGAAAGACATCTGATCTAACCAACCCCATCTTACCTTTAACCTTCAAACTACCCTTAGGCCTTCCTGGACTTGGGCCAAGCTAACTTTGGGAGAAATTTACCTTATAGTTTAAATAATAATAGTCCTTCCCCAAAACTAAACTGCCTTTGTAAAGCTGTTGGTAGGGACAGGAGGTAGGAAAATTTAGGGCAGAAGAGGATGGATCCCCAGTGAGGGTCTCACCCTGAAGCCAAAAAGCCTGACACCATGGCCCAAAGTGAGAACTCACATTCCTGTTTGCCTGCTCTAATATTGCCTTTGCCAAAACCACCCATGGCTCACCCCACCCCTATCCTGTGCCCATAGAAACTCCAGGCTCAGCCAAAAGAGAGAGAAGAAGCAGCTAGACCTTGGAGACTACAGTGGATATTGGAGAGAAATAGTTTGACTTCAGAGGGACAACTTGGTGGCGTAGCTTCAGAGAGGAGTCTGATTGAGGATGGTTGGACTTCAGGAGAAGATTACCTTCCCACTCCATCCCCTTTTCAGCTCCCCTTCCTGATGAGAATCACTTTCATCAGCAATAAAATGCCCTGCATTTACCATCTTTAATTTATTCGTGTGACCTCATTCTTCCTGGATGCCAGACAAGAACTCAGGTGCCATGAGCGCGGATGCAAAAGACTATCACATTGACCCTCCACTGAGCTGATAACATTTAAGCTGTCTGCAGAGAGCAAAGCTAAAAAAGAACGTAGAGGCCGGGCGCGGTGGCTCAAGCCTGTAATCCCAGCACTTTGGGAGGCCGAGACGGGCGGATCACGAGGTCAGGAGATCGAGACCATCCTGGCTAACACGGTGAAACCCCGTCTCTACTAAAAAATACAAAAAAAAACTAGCCGGGTGAGGTGGCGGGCACCTGTAATCCCAGCTACTCGGGAGGCTGAGGCAGGAGAATGGCGTAAACCCGGGAGGCGGAGCTTGCAGTGAGCTGAGATCCGGCCACTGCACTCCAGCCTGGGCGACAGAGCGAGACTCTGTCTCAAAAAAAAAAAAAAAAAAAAAAAAAAAAAAAAAAAAGAACGTAGAACTCCTTCTGGGGCTTCAAGGGTCATGAGCACCTTCTCCCAGACACTGCCATGGGGCTCACATAAAGTTTTGCCCTTGCCAGCGCACAAAAGTGCTTGCCCTGCCTCCTGCACCCACTCACTTGCACTCCTCTTCCCGGAAGGGGTGGAACACAGTGAGACCGAGTGAGTGGAGTCTGCCCCTGCTGGCACCAAAACAGCTGGCTAGTGCCAGCACCCATGCACTCCAGTTCCCACCTGCAAAGAGGTCAAGGAAATATTCTGCTTCACTTGGGGGCTCACTCGGGATACATCAGAAGGGTGAGTAAATGCAGATCTACCAGATCTGTCTCTTCTTGTCCTCAGACTTTCCTCTGAGCTATGCCACTTGCAGGAGATAAGACGCAACCCCGTCATCTGTCTCTTTCTTTTGGGTAAAAGGAATGTTGGTTCTGTTTCTCTTCATGAAGGTCTAGCCATCACATGGGACTAGAATGAAGTCCTGGGGCAACTGAAGACATCTGTCTGAAGCCACTCCTCAGTGTTGCCAGAAGACCACAAGACTGGACCCAGTCCCCAGTGGCCAGTCAGGGTGTCAGCCAAGACCCCCAAACTTTTCTGTGGTATCTTTCTCCTTTTACTGTTTGAAATGGCTCCTATCACTTTTTTTGTATTGTTAAGGGTTTTGCTGCAAACTGCAGAAATGTTACTAAGTAGAATAAGCGGATAATACTCTGAGTATTACCTCAGATAACAAGAAGGCAACACTGTGGTGCATTGGCCAGGAAAGGAAATATCAGAAAAATGAGTAGGAAGGGACCCCCCAACACTTTACTTTCATTTTCAAGGCTCTTTATCCTCTGTTTTTTCTCGTAAGATCAAATAAAACACTGGGCCCCTGTCAGCCAGATAAAAGCTTCTAGAGTGGCTGCCAGCCTTACAAGACTCAGGGGATAGGCTTGATGGAGAGGACTTTATCAATCCCCCATCACTCTGGGGTGCTGGGAATATTGGCTCTGTTCCAACCTAGTTCCCTTTCACAGAAGATCTAGCCATCGTGTGAGGCTGGAAAGAGGTCCTGGGACAATTGAAGGCATCTGGCCAAGGTTACACCTTGGTGTTAACTGAAGGCTCCTGGACTAACTCTAGTCCCCAACAGCTCACCAGGACTTTCAGACTTTCCTATAATATTTTCTTTCGTTCTTTTACTTTTTGCAGCTCTCATGTCTCCTATCCGTTCTTTGTATGCTATGCTGAGGGAGTTTTTACAGCCTGGGGAGATAACCTTGTTGGGTAAAGTTAGCAAGTACCTTAGTAACCAGGAACGTAACTCAAAGAATTGATGCTTCTGTTATTTTCTTGAGATGGGGGGATTTCAAGATTTCAACTAAACTAAACTAAACCGAACTAAACTTTCATCTAGTAAGGGCTTTTTTGTTCCCCAATGATAGTCATTCATGGCACTCTATAGGAGGATATTTCACCCTGAGTGAATACCCTCCTCTCCATTTGGGTTGTTTTTTCCTCCACATAAAAGCTCAGCACTGCCCAGTGAATTTAAACAGTTCTTCCATGAGACAAATTAATTGTACTTTTGCTAGGAGGCATATTGTGGGGACAGCCCACCAAGCCCCACACCTCTCTGCCTGGAAAGAATGTGGAGTCACAGTTTTTACCTAACATCTCAGTTACTGCCACACCACCTAGTGAAACAGGATTTTTCTCTGTTGGGGGGGCCCTGTTGACCCATTTCCCAAAACCTCCAGTTCCCCAACTCCTTTTCCTCCTGCATCCCTCTATAAGTGATCAGACCCCATGCCCTATTGGTAGGTAGGAAAACTTCACTTTCAATAGTCAGGAGGAAGCCGCCCTTGAGAGACAAATTCTAGGCTCAGTACTGTCCTCATTGAAGGTAGGACAGCCATTTAATCCTTATATTTTTTGAGGCACCTGTCCTACATACAGCTACATTGGCATTTAAACAAAAGTGGGCTTTATGCTTAGAAGTCAATTGGTTCCATTCTCTGGGAAATCAGGGCTTTGCTAGGGCCATAGTAAGAGAAGCGAGGGATAGAGTCAGGACACTCCCTCCATTAAATGGTCTTACTCAAATCCAACTACTGCACAGTCCCTCCTGGGCCCCTGGGGTACCATGGGAGCCTTTTAGGTCGAGTAGATCTGGGATACCAAGAGATAGGCGGAGAGCTAAGGAATCTCACAGGTAAATATGACTACTCCTGCTGACTAGCTCCTCTGGATCCATGGGTGGTAATGCTTGCATCCATGGGCAGCACAACTGATGGCCACCAGGACCCAGAGGAGATGGGAGGAAAGAGGAGAAAGAGGACACCCTTTCTACTTTTCTCTGTACCCTGGGTCACTCCAAAAGGAGGAAGGGGACTAAGGTGGGCCTTTTCTCCCCTCTCTTTCCAGATGCTTAACAACCCATCTTCAAGCCTGTATCTTCCTCGAGTGCAGCCTGGATATTTTAATCCTCAGACCCGGAGGTTTGCTTTAGGAAAGTCCCAACTTCACTCACGTATAGAGTATTTAAACTCTGCTGGAAGAATGTTGTGTTACTCTTAAATCAAACTAACTGCTGCTGAGAAACAGGTGGCCCTGCAAGCAGCAGAGAAATTTGGAGATGAACTTTGTGTCTCATATGGTGCCAGGGAAGGGGAAGAGCCTTATCCAACTGGGAGAATAACAGTGCCCTTAAAGGACCCTAAATGTGACCATAACAATAGCATTGGTGAGTAGAGAAGAAAACTCTTTCAAATATGTATACTGGAGGACTTGAAAAGGACTAGCGCCAAACCTATTAACTGCTACAAGCTTTTCATAATAGACAAAAAGCTAGATAAAAATCCCTCAGCCTTTTTGGAAAGGCTGAGAGAAGCTTTAGTGAAACACACCTTTCTGTCTCTCATTTCAGTTGAAGGACAGCTAATCTTAAAAGGACAAGTTTATTACTCAGGCAGCCCCTAATATCCAAAAGAAGTTGCAAAAACAGGCCCTATCCAAAGATCTCTCTGATTTTTCTCACCCTCAAGTTGAAGTTTTGCAGTATATAGATGACATTCTCCTCTGTGCCCCAACTGAGAAAGTCTCAGGAAGGCACTGAGGCTCTCCTGAATTTTTTAGCTGAAAGGGGATATAGGGTTTCCAAATTTAAGGCTCAGCTCTGTCAAACTTCAGTAAAGTACCTGAGTCTAGTCCTGTCAGAAGGAACAAGAGCACTAGGTGAGGAAATGATTAAGCCCATTTCCTCTTTCCTCTTCCCAAAATCCTTAAACATCTGAGGGGATTCTTAGGCATTACTGAATTTTGCAAACTAGGAATACCTAGGTACAGTGAGATAACTCGCCCTTTATGCCACCTCATAAAAGAAATGCAAGCAGCTAAAATTCAGTCCCTAACCTGGGAACCTGGGGCTCAAAAAGCCTTTAACCAGTTAAAATAAGCCTTGCTTAAAGTACCAGCCCTTCATCTTCCCATAGGAAAGAAATTCAGTCTCTATGTATCAAAAAGGAAGGGGATGGCCCTGGGAGTTTTAACTCAGGCTCAAGGTCCAGCTCAACAACCAGTAGGTTACCTAAGCAAGGAGCTTGACTTGGTGGCTAAATTATAGGCTGCCTGCCTCTGAGCAGTTACAGCAGTTGCTTTACTGGTGCCAGTGGCCACCAAGTTAACCATGAGTAACAACTTAACTGTCAATAACCCACATAATGCGGCAGAACTGCTGTCCTCTAAGGGAAGTCCTTGGCCAACAGATAATCACCTCCTCAAATATCAGGCTCTGCTGTTAGAGGCATCTACAGTCCAGTTAAAAAGCTTCTCCTTGCCTGAACCCAGACACTTTCCTCCCAGAGGAAACTGAAGAACCTGAATATGGCTTTGAACAGTCATGCAAACCTATGCAGCCAAGGAGGACCTCAAAGAAACTCCCCTAGAAATCCCAGAAGCCAGACATGCTGGTAAAAGGGTAAAAGTTTTTTTATAGCCAGACTTTTGGCCTCTCTCTCCCTGTGCAAACCAGTGAAAGGAATGAAAGGAATCATTGTTTATATTCCCTGTAAAATTTTAATTAATGAAAAAGGATATTCTTAAAGAATGCTCAGCTTAATTAAAAGTGGATATCCAAGTTATAGGTATATTTAAAAGAGTTTTATGTTTTTCTCTTCTTGATCTTGTTTTTCTGGAAAGGTTTTTTTTTTCTGTCAACTAAATTACTTTTCTCCACTTTGTTTTGCCACTCAAGGCATGTATGAAAGGCCCTAGATAGCTTCTGATGGCCTGGGACTCCTTGGGAAAAACAGAAAACCATCAAGGTTTCCATTTTGGGAGAAAATCTCTCTTTTCCTCATGAAACCCCAGGAATTAGAGGTGAATATAACCCACTCAAAATCTGTTTTTGCCTTTCAGATATGCCTGTTTATTAGGCCCTAGAAACTGTATGCTTTCCTAGCCCTGTTCTTAAAGAGCTCCACCATGAGGCCAATAATCCAATTAGAAAATTGACAAAAAACCTTACAACTGCTGGGTTTTCTTCTGTCTGTGTAGTCATATATATGTTATGTGTGTAATGGTTATATAAAAAAAGAGTTATAGTTAACTGGCTTTAAAAATAAGAACTTAGATAAAATATTTTTTGAAGGAAAAATAAAAGCTGTAATGCCTTTTACTTTATGTGACTTTAATCTTTCAGGAATAGGAACACTATTTAAGAATTATAAATAAGGAATAGGAACATTCTTAAGGATTATAGATAAAATACAAATGTCTTCAAAATGTAAATATGTGGTCTAAATTATGCAGGTCAAATACTAGCTTTGCTAAATGTTTTAAGATTGTAAACTGTGTTTCTTTGGCATTTGAGAACTGTTTGACTTACCTGCTTCACAACTGATAAGGCTGGGGACATATGTAATTAACCACACCCTTAACTATGCTGAAAGGGGTCAAACTTTATCTGCGCCTAGTACATAATTAAAACAACTTACCAGGTTTTACATTAAAGTAAAAATTGCTAAGAGTTACCATTATAACATGTAATGGAGACTACTGATAATACATTTATATACAAGGTGTGTAAAAACAGTAAAATGTATTTTTAGTCAAAGATTATAAAAAGACATGAAATGCAAATTTCTGCGTTAAGGTTAAAGGATTGCTTTAAATAAGATAAAGATAAAGCTAAAGGTTTAAATAAATGGTGGAAGAATTGTAAAAATTAATCTTGCAAAACAAATTCCATGTGTGAACACAGTGGCTAAGCTCAAAAGTGTATTATTTGCTTTTTTTCAAAACTGAACATTGAAATAAAAGCACAACAAGGTTTTTTAAGGCATTGACCCGCACTTTAACAAAAATTTGTAAAAGGTTATACAATGTTTACAAGAATCTCACCACATGGTGAAACTGATTAAAATCCCTCCCGGGCTTTTTTATAGATAGGATTATCTATAAGATTTTATTTTTAAAATTGTGGTTGATATTAACATTAGACTAGTGCAAGGGTGAAATTTGGCTTCCTTCTCTAAACAGGATTTTCATGTAATGTTAAAGACAAATTGTTTGGAAATATAAGTCGTCTCCTTTAATGAGTAAAGGTTTTGCCATGTTTTAAAATGTTTGAGTCATCATTTGGTTAAAAAAAAATAGCTTACGGTAATCTAGAATTATATTTAATAATATCAACTGCTTTGAATCTCTAACATATTTAACAGGCTTCCCCAAATCAAACTTCAGTTTCAAGTTGTCTTTGCTAATCCCTAGCTTTTGACCCATGGAGCATCCAAAAGGGAGGTAAACAGGATTATTTAACATGTTTAGGTACGTGGGATTGCCAAAATGATGTTTAATCTTCTTCAGGTTATATTTAAGTGAATAATATTAATGTATGTTCCCAAATTATATGAGACTTCTAAAATTCTCATATCTGAGTATATGCTGTCAATCATTGTTAAGGTTATCATATTAAATTATTGTAAAACACAAAAATAACCAAATTTTCTTGTCAATTGTGTTCTTGACTGTAACTACCTTGGAAATTTTGTGATTCAAAGACAATTGTTGGTTAGGCATGGTGGCTCACACCTGTAATCCAGCACTTTGGGAGGCTGAGGTGGGTGGATCACTTGAGGTCAGGAGTTCAAGGTCAAAAATAATCATTTTCTTGTTTTAATATTCTTCAAAAGATGGTTTATAATCAGCTATAGGATTTTTTTTTTTTTTTTTTTTTTTTGAGGTGGAGTCTCGCTCTGTCGCCCAGGCTGGAGTGCAGTGGCCGGATCTCAGCTCACTGCAAGCTCCGCCTCCCAGGTTTACGCCATTCTCCTGCCTCAGCCTCCGGAGTAGCTGGGACTACAGGCGCCCGCCACCTCACCCGGCTAGTTTTTTTTTTGTATTTCTTAGTAGAGATAGGGTTTCACAGTGTTAGCCAGGATGGTCTCGATCTCCTGACCTCGTGATCCGCCCGTCTCGGCCTCCCAAAGTGCTGGGATTACAGGCTTGAGCCACCGCGCCCGGCCATAATCAGCTATAGGATTTAACATATGCTATCACATGTGAATTTCTGATAATTTTGAAGATTATGGCATTGGAATAAAGGAAAAACGTACAGGACTCATGAAGATTTGAAATGCTCATGAATATCAAACAAAACAAGAATTAACAGAATGGACTGAACTAACAGAAAACTGAAGTAATCTTTTTAACTTTTTGCTTAAAACATTACTGATCTTTGTTTTGTTTTGCAGAGTCAAGGAAATTTATATTGAGCTATTTACAGCATTTAATGGTTAAGTAAGGTACACTACTGTGAAGGAAATTTGGAGCATGTTTGCTTCTCTCTGCCTGGTTTCTCCAAAATTTGGAAACTATTTGTGAACTTACGGCAATATAGTTATTTACGCCAGTGCAATAAGAATTCATTTTCTTTTGCAACAGGACACAATTGGAGAAACTGGTTGTTTAACAAGGCTTTGACTGGAAAAGTGAGCTTCCCTTTAAGAAATCAAGCTTAACATGTGGAATCAATAAAAGCCTCTTGGAAAAACTGGCCTCATACCTTGTCTACACAGTCCCTGTACAGGGTTCCTAACCTGCAGTGAGTAAAGAATGTTATTGTCCAACAGGCCCAGGAACCCCATGTTACTGGGACCTCAAAAAAAAAAAAGAGAAATTTACCTAACTCATAGGTATTTGAGGGTACAAACCCATAGCTGGGCTCAGCTTTAAAAAGCTTATCTAGGGCTGGGTGCAGAGGCTCACACCTGTAATCCTAGCACTTTGGGAGGCCAAGGCAGGCAGATCATGAGGTTAGGAGTTCAAAACCAGCCTGGCCAGCATGGTGAAACTCCATCTCTACTAAAAATACAAAAATTAGCTGGGCATGGTGGTGCATGCCTATAGTCCCAGTTACTCGAGAGGCTGAGGCAGGAGAATCACTTGAACCCAGGAGGCAGAGGTTATGGTGAGCCAAGATCGCACCACTACACTCCAGCCTGGGTGACAGAGTGAGACTCTAACAACAACAACAAAAAGCTTATCTAAGATTTCTTCTGGAACAGAGCTCCATCAAAGACAATTTAAAAGACCTATGTGAAAGTAATTATTCTTACTGCACCTTACGCAAATAATCAGGCCAAATATAACACTAAAGTTTATTTTGCAAATAACTCAGTCCTATCATAATTTGTTTTCAGCCAAAATGAGGACTGGAGAGAGAAAAATTATGCTTTAAAACTTACCATAATTTTTTCATTAAATTCTAGACTCATTAGTTGTTTTTAAGTTTTTGCCAACATTTTGGATTAACGCTGCTTATTCCTATGAACCAAGCAACAGTCTCCAGATGCAGCTCAGAAGAGACAAAAAAGGATGGGTAATATAAAAATCTGGATCAATATTCTAGTTCTGGGCAATTATCCTACTAATCCTGCCAGGTGATGGTAGTAAATAGAGTGCCCATAACCTGGATGTTCCTTTGTTTGAGAAAATAAGACCAAGGGAACTAACAAAGCCCAAGCCCCATACACCCAAATCTTAACAGATATCACTATAGCCACCAAATATCAGGGCATGTCAGCAGCTTTTCAGGTTTTTATAGCTGTCCTTGCCACCCCTTGTTTCATTTTGATACATGTTCTCTATTAACCCACATTGTTTCTTCTCACTTAGAAGCCATTAAACTTGAAATGGTGATACAAATAAAACCACACATGGACACACAATTCTTTCAGAGACCCTTAGACTGACCTTAGGAGGAGCCCTGACTACTATATTTCTCCACATGACACCCCTCTCCAGTAGGAAACACCTAGAAAGATCGTCAGGCAACCTCCTTAACAGCAGTCAGGGTCTCCACTCTGAGGGGAGAAATGAGACAGCAGAAAGGAGAAAAAAAAAACAAGACAAGTTATTGGCAGAATTCTTTCAAACAGAGAAACAGACTGAAAAATCAAGCTGCAGCTGCTCTGATAAGGAGCAAGGCCTAACACAGAAATGCCTTTTTGCTTTATGTGATCAGTGGGCTCCCAAGAAAAAGGTTTCCTCCCCATTTTGAACACGTACGTGACGGGCTCTGTGAAAACTTGCATGGGAGCAGGGCTTGCCTGAGTCATGCCTGCAGCTACACAGATAAGGACGGTTATACAGGCGGCTACACAGATAAAGAAAGTTTCTTATCAAAACCTTTGGATTCAACAGTAAAAACGGCAACCCTCTGAGGCCCCCTCTCCGCTGCAGAGAGCTTTCTTCTTTCTGCTTATTACACTTTCACTCCAACCTCACCCTTGGTGTCCACAATCCTTAATTTTCTTCATCATGAGACAAAGACCTCAGGGTAATACCTCAGACAAGACTGCAAAAACAAGACATATTAAAAGGCCAAAAAAAAAAAAAAAAAAAACTCCACACATTTTGAAAAGACCAGACCTCAGAACTAGACTCAGAAACAACAGAGACCTTGTAATTATGAGACCAAGAATTTAAAACAATAATAGGCCAGGTATGGTGACTCATGTCAATAACCCTAGCACTTCAGAAGGCTGAGGAAGGAGGATTTCTAGAGCCCAGAAGTTTGAAACCAACCTAGGCAATAGAGTGAGACCACACATCTGTACAAAAAAATAGAAAAATTAGCCAGGCATGGTGGCATACATCTGTAGTGCCAGATACTTAGGAGACTGAAGCAGGGGAATCAGTTGAGCCCCAGTAAGTTGAGGCTGCAGCCAGCTATAATAACGCCACTGCACTCCAGTCTGGGTGACAGAGTGAGACCCTGTCTCAAAAGATAATAATCAAAATAACTAAGTAAAACAACTATAATTAAGATGCTAGGGGCTCTAATGAATTATTAAGTTAAATTAAATTTGGTCTTAGGCTGCTTCCATACCTTGAGTCCCTAAAAAACAAACTGCAGGCCGAGTGCATTGCCTCACTCCTGTAATCCCAGCACTTTGGCAGGCTGAGGCAGGTGGACCACTTGAGGTCAAGAGTTCAAGACCAGCCTGGCCAATATGATGAAACCCCATCTCTACTAAAAATACAAAAATTAGCCAGGTGTGGTGGCAGGAGCCTGCAATCCCAGTTGCTCAGGAGGCTGAGGCAGGAGAATCACTTGAACCCAGGAGGTGAAGGTTGCAGTGAGCCTAGGTCATGCCATTGCACTCCAGCCTGGGCATTGCAGTGAGACTCCATCTCAAAAAACAAACAAACAAAAAACCCTGCAATCTACTTTAACCAACTGAAAGCCTAACTTAGGAGCATATATTTGTAACAAATACCTGAGTCTCAACCAATCACAGCAGCCAAGCTTCACCAACCACAGGCTGCCAAATGATCAAGCCATGTCTGAATAAGGAAAACACTGAGCTATAAACAATCACACTGTTTCTGTACCCCACTCTTTTTTTATGTCTGTAAATGCAGCCTGCCCAAGTTACAGAGAGGAGTTCTCTGAATCTTTTCTGGTTCTGAGGCCTGTCTGATTTATAAGTTGTTTTTTGTTTAATTAAACTCTGTTAAATTTAATTTGTCTCAAGTTTTTCTTTCCACAGAGTGGTGTCAGAAGTGGGATCCAAACTAACCCTCCAGTTACCTCCACAAGCATGACTATGGCTCATGACCAGCAAGGAATATACTTTGCTAGTCTCAAAATGGAGCTGTACTTAAGACGACATTCTTTGGCTTTCCCAGACTACTGCTTTCCCTACAATGGAGCACTTACAAGTTAGGGCTTTAGCGTCACAGGAATGCTTTTTACGAGATGGCCAGACATAGCTATTGAAACAAAAGGACTAGCCCTCCATTTAAAGTTCTTCTCACCTATGCCCTGAGTCACGTCTACTGCTTTAATGTTGGCTCTCTCTCCACTCATGAACTTAACTCATATTCCAAATATCGGAGGACTCACAATGGGAAGCCACCACAATTCTTCCAGGGAGCTCATGAGGAAAAGCAGCAACAATGAAGAATCCCTATGTAAGCTTTTCTGGATGAATTGAGCAGGGACTTTATGTCTTAAGTGTGGCTTAAAGTGGTTCCAGAGTGGTAGGGATCTTAGTTTTGTCTGAAAAAAAAAAGTATATAATCTCTAGAAGAGAAAGGCACTTTCATCTAAGGATACAGGGAAGCTCCATGAAATCTCTTTTCAAGGACAAAGACAATCAACAAAAAAGGAAGCAACCAAACTGATTGAAGAATTTAAAAATGAACATCCAAAGGGGCCCATAAAATCTTCAGTTATTGCCATTATCAGATACATATTATGAAGCAACTATGCCTACCATGTTAAAAAAATTTTTTTGAAAAATTGAAATTAAAGTGTCCTGGAGAGACAATTATGAATGGGCAATAGATTGGAATAAATTATTCAGAATGCAACACAGAGATTGAAGGATGGAAATTACAGAGAATTTAAGACACCTGGAGGATACAGAGTGGTAATACCTGCCTTATAATGAATTGGGGTTCTCAAGGGAGAGAAAGAATGGGCAAGAGGCAATACATGAGAGAGGAAGTGTTTGCTGAGCACCGAAGATGGCACGTCACAGATTCAGGTTATTCAGCAAATCCCAAGCAGGAAAGATTTTAAGAATTTCATAACCACAAACATTATGCCAAGCTCCAGAAAATACATTCAGTTACAATTTCAGTTGAAAGCTCAGGATTCTACGTGGAAAATAATCTTAATAACCTAGTCACTGCACTATCTCCTTAAAATCTCATTTTTTTCTATGTCTCCTGCATTTTAATACTAAAAAGGTCATCATTCCAAAAGAACATTAACCAAAAGACCTGCAGTTCTCAGAGAAGGCAATACTAAGGCCAACAGACATTTGAAAAGATTCTCAATCTCGTTAAGAATTAAACAATGCAACTTTAAGCCACATGAGTTATGATTTCACACCTAGTAAATTATCAAAATTTTAAAGTTTCACAAATCCAGTGTTGGCAGTAAGAGTTGGCAACCAAAATAACCATAAACTCTAGTGGGAGTGAAAATTGGTACAACTTTGGAAAACAATTCATCATTGTACAGTAAAGTCATAAATGGGAACATACTTTGCACAATCCAGTCTTTCCTTATTACATACTCTGAGCCTTGAGAGGAAGCCAGCTGATGCCACAATGTTTTTTAAAACTATGGCTGCTATAGGAACTCACCACCACATCCACAGGATACACCAAGGTAGAAGTGTCAGAGCCAGAGCGACTCCATCTTGAATGGGGCCTGGGTAAAACAAAGCTGAGACCTACTTCCCAGACAGTTAAGGCATTCTAAGTCACAGGATAACACTGGAGGTCCGCACAAGACACAGGTCATAAAAGTCTTGCTGGTTAAACAGGTTGCAGTAAAGAAGCTGGCCAAAACCCACCAAAATCAAGATAGCAAGGAGAGTGACCTTTGGTAGTTCTCACTGCTCATTATACGCTAATTATATGCATTAGCACGCTAAGAGACACTCCCACCAGGGCCACGGCAATTTACAAATGTCATGGTAAGGTTCAGAAGTTACCCTGTATGGTTTAAAAAGTGAGGAAGCCCTCAGCTCCGGGAAACTGCCACCTTTTTCCCAGAAAACTCGTGAATAAACCACCCCTTGTTTAGCATATCATCAAGAAATAACTACAAGTATCCTTAGTCCAACAGCCCAAGCTGCTGCTCTGCCAGTGAAGTACCCATTCTTTTGTCTTCACTTTCTTAATAAACTTGCTTTGCCTTTGCACTGTGGACGCCCACGGATTTTTCCTGCCTGAGATTTAAGAACCCTCTCTTGGAGTCTAGACTGGGACCCCTTTCTGGTAACGGAAGCACCACTTCACGATCATGCAGGCCAGTACTTCCCAAGTACTAAAAAGTCTATAGCCACACTATTTATAATTTTTAAAATGAGTGAAGTCAATTAACATTTAATTTAAATGTTAAAAAGAAAGTATGCCGGGCGCGGTGGCTCACGCCTGTAATCCCAGCACTCTGGGAGGCCGAGGCGGGCGGATCATGAGGTCAGGAGATTGAGACTATCCAGGCTAACACGGTGAAACCCCGTCTCTACTAAAAAATACAAAAAATTAGCCGGGCGTAGTGGCAGGCGCCTGTAGTCCCAGCCACTCGGGAGGCTGAGGCAGGAGAATGGCGTGAACCCGGGAGGCGGAGCTTGCAGTGAGCCGAGATCGTGCCACTGCACTCCAGCACTCCAGCCTGGGCGACAGAGCAAGACTCCGTCTCAAAAAAAAAAAAAAAAAAGAAAGTAAACAACCCAAATACACACAAACAGTAGACTGCTCTGGCTTGCATACAGAGAGGTCCATTGCCCTTTTGGGTGGGCCGGACAAGGTCAGGGCCTAAGAAGCACTTCCGGGGAGACGGGGCGACAGGCTCTGATGGCTGCAGGAGGAGTGACTCCTCCCAGGATGAGGGTCTCCATCCTCCGAGTGCTCACTCAAGTTCAGTATTTCCAAGTCCTCCCAGGGGACGTAACGCACGTCAGAACGGCCGTCATTAGTGTCACATATACGTGTCTGCATGCATTTCCAGGAAATGTCCTTCGCCGGCGAACTACAGTTGTGACAGTCGGGTCACAGGGCGTTTTGTGAGCTATCGTCTTGGGCAAATGAGTGCCAAAAACACAAAAAGACCTCAAAAGGTGGACAGTGTAGCAGCAGGGTTTGGGATGAGAGAAGCCCCTTTGCTAGCACCGGCGAGCACTTGCGCAGTACCAGCAAGGGCTGCCTACGTCCGGGAGGGAAACGTTTGTGTGAGCAAACGAATGACACGGAAGACCTTGGGGCGGCTGCAGAGTTTTCTGGAAAGTGTAATTTCTTAGTCTGGGCGCCACTGGGTGGCCCTCGGTTCCAAGGTGTATCATTCACCACAGGACTGTGTGCCCCAGGACACTTCGCGCGTGGTTCTAACTGGCCGGCCCTGGGACAACACCCCCAGGCAGTTTAGTTTCTTACCAAGCCAAGACCGGTTTGCCCGCTGCTGACCACGTCCGCGCCGCCGCAGAGACTCTTGGGAAGTGTGGTCTTCCGGTGCTTGCGGTTCGCTGCACCCGGCACTTTTGTCCCGCACGCGGAGGATTCTAGAAAATGTGGCTTGGCCTTTGGCGGTGCACTGGGTCAGTCTCGCGATAGCCTCAGGCCTGGCGGGGACTCCCAGGCTGAGGAACGATTCTGGGCAGTGTCGTTCCTGGAGGTCGGCGGCCGTTGCCCCCTCACCAGCTACGCGGTGCGTCCTGTCCGCAGAGATATGGGCTCGGGTCGCCTGCGGGGACGGTGAGGCCCCGCTGAGGACTCCGACCAGTGCGAGTCCCGGGGGCGGCGCCGGGGCTCAGGCCCTGTGTCTGCCCCGTGGTGTGATCCCAGCCGGAGCCTTGGCTTTTCCTAGCCTCGTGTCGTGCTGGGTAAACGCGGGGTGATGACGGCATCGACCTCTTGGCGCTGTTGCGAGAGCGAAGTGGGCGCGCGAGCAGACGCCAGCCACAGTTGTCTTTGGGTTATGTCGTCATGAAGCCGGTGCTTTGCAGTTGTGTAACCTTGAACAAATGGGTTCAGTATCTTGGAATTTTCAGTTTTGTCATCGTTTAAAAAAAAATCTGGAATAATGTGAATGCCCACCGTGCACAGTGGTCAAGCTTGAACGAGCTGATAAAGTTATTACTGTTATGAGTCTTTTATGTAAGAATAATTGATTTTCCTCGCAGGTGGCACCTGGTAAACGGTTAGCCCTTGCGGAGAAACACTCAGTTCCCAGGGAGAGATTGGCGCCCTGGAGAGTGATTACCAGTGTACCTTTCCATTATGGTGTGTCACAGGTGCCGCAACATAAGCCTGATTTTTCATAACTGCTTTTTCCTGCCCTTCTGTGCCCTCAGGACACTGCCCAGCTCTAAGATAAGAGCCTGGAAAGAGGACTCTGTTGGCTATTGGAAATTGCAGAGTAATGTCCCAAGTAAGTCGATGTGTCCCCAAATCTTCCTGAAACAACTTTATCAGTTTGCTTTGCGTCTCTTGCCTGTTCCCACCAAATCAAGTCCATTTAAGGGACTGGGTCTATGGTTCCTTTCACTATAAGAAGGTTGGAGCCCACCGGAGAGCTCCAAGGTATTGTCCTTCTCACCCAGTGTTCCTCTTTTCTACAGTTTTCTGCTAGAAGACGTTCTAATCTTGCCAACATTTTTAAACTGTAATTCACGATGCAAGTTTGGAATGTAAGGTTATTTGCTTTATGGTTGTCAAAACCGTACCATGTGGTCTCAAGTCAGGAGATGTTTGCAGTCATCCTTGATTCTTCCCTTTCACTCATTGCTCATATTCAGGTCCTCTAGTTGGATATAAACAATACACTGTATACAGAATCTGACCGTTCGTTACCCTATCACCACCACCACCACTACCACCACAGTCCAAACACCTGGATTATTGTGGTAGCCTCCTAGCTGGATTCCTTGCATCTGCCCTTAACCCTCATCAGTCTGTTCTCAGTACAGCAGTCACCGTGATTCTATCCTTACATAAATTTCTGTCATTCCTTAACTTAAAATTTTTCAATGTCTCTAACTCAGAGTCACTTCTCCAATAACCTCTTTGCACAATTAGGCCATTACCTCTCTGATCCCACCTTCCTTCTCTGCTTCCTCATTCCTGTGAGCTCCAGCCACTGTCACCAGTTGTTGTGCCATCCACGTGGAATATTCTTCCCCGACATACGCACAGGCTTGCATTCTTATCTTCTTCGTGTGTTTGCTCTGTGGTTACTTTCTCAGAAAAGCTTCCCTGAACGCCTATTTGCAATTACAGTCACCTTCCCTCGCCTAGCACTTCCACTCCTCCATCACTGCTTTGTTGTTTTCCATGGCATGTGTCACTCACTAGCTGATGTACTGTATGTTCAGTTTATGCACGTGCTCATTATCTGTTCCTGGTTGGAGGAATGTTTTTTCTTTTTTGTTGTCTATTATAGCTTCAGTGCCCAGAGTGGTACCTGGCACCAGATAGATGCTTAGTAAGTAATTGTGGAATGAATAAGATGAGTAATGAAGAACTGGTGGGGCAGAATCATAGCATGGAAGGTGAAGCTTGCATGGGAGGGGATGTGAGTAGCAGATGTACATGTTGAGTGAAGTATATTTTCTTGGAAAAATTAGATAATTAGAATTGGAAAACTGGCATATTGATACATGTCTGTTGTCCCAGGTACTCGGAAGGCTGATGAGGTGGGAAGATTGCTTGAGCTCAGGGGTGTGAGGCTGCAGTGAGCTATGATTATGTCACTGTACTCCAGTCTAGCAACAGAGCAAGACCTTGTCTCTTTAAAAAAAAAAAAAAAAAAAAGGAAAGACTAAAGTGAACTAATGCCAAAACCATTCATTGGTTCATCTTCTAAATGCTTATGAAGTACCTGTTAGGAGAAGTTGTACATGGATTTTGGTGTGCACTGACACACAGAACTTCATGATCTAGTGCAGTATTGTATAAGAGAACTTTATGCAGTGGTAGAAGTGCTCTGCATGTATACTGGTCAGTACGGTAGCCACCAGCCCTGTATGACTATTGAGTAATTAAACTGTAGCTTAAGCAACTGAGGAACTGAATTTTAAATTTTATTTATTTTATTTTTACATTTTAATTAATTTAAATGTAGGTAGCCAAATTGACTCATGGCTCCTGTATTGAGGATTGCAGCACTGTAGAAAAGTAAGAAAGCATAAGCAATTTAAATAAGTGCTAGTACTCTTTAACTCTCGGAGCTAACAAATTACCACAGTGGATCAGTCTGTTTCACAAATCGAAGACAGTAATAATGCTGTATTAAATGGATGTATTTTTTGCACATATTATAATTTGACTAGCCAATAAGCTATTATTGAATATTTAAACTTCTAAAGTTTTACTATTTTAAATAATACTCTCGCCTGTAGAGAAATAAAACTCTCACCTCTAGAGAAAGCCCCACTGGGGACAGTTACAAACATGACACATTTAGAAGCACCTTTCATTCAAAGTCAACTCTTTCCGAACCACAAAAAAATTCTGCTGAAGGGAATTCACACAAATATGATATATTAAATGAAATAAATACTACTGAGAGGCATTTCTAAGCACATCTGTGAGCATTTCCTTAGAATATTTTCTTGGAAATGTACCCTTTTATTTTTTTCCCCTTAGTTTCAGGTCCTAGTTAAGGACTGTCTGTGGCAGGGGTGCCCAACCTTTTTGGCACCAGGGATCAGTTTCATGGAAGATAATTTTTCCGCAGGAGTGGGAGTTGGTGGTTTGGGCATAAGCTGTTCCACCTCAGATCCTCAGACATTAGTTAGATTCTCATAAGGGGCGTGCAGCCCCAATCCCTTGCATGCGCAGTTCACAGTAGGGATTGGGCTCCTATGACTTCTTATAGTTTTGGAGCCTGGGAAGTCCAAGATCAAGGGGAAGGTGTCTGGCAAGGGCTGTGTTGCTGTGCCCTTTTATGGCGGATGGGCAAAGAGAAGAGAGAGAGGTAAAAGGGGCCCCGGACTAATTTTTTAAATAAGGAACCCACTCCCACGATGATGACATTAATCCATTGATGAGGACAGAGCCCTCAAGGCCTAATCGTCTCCTAAAGATCTCACCTCTCAATACTGTTTGAACAGTGATTAAGTTCAATACATGCTTTTTGGGAGACACAATCAAACCGTAAATTTCTGTAGGAACATTTCAAACCAGCAACTCTCACCTCTAGAGAAAGCCCCACTGGGGACAGTTACAAATACGACACATTTAGAAGCACCTTTCATTCAAAGGCTACTCTTTCTGAACCACAAAAAAATTCTGCTGAAGGGAATTCACACAAATATGATATATTAAAGAAGAATTTACCAAAATGTATATTAATGTCTATCAGTCTTTAAAGATCTTTTTTCTGAACCCATTTTTTGTGAGCCTTAGTGGATCATCCTGAGTATCTTGTTTGAGAGACAATCGCTTTAGCCTCATTTTTTAATTACTTACCTAGTACTTAAACTATAAAAGATATAACCAAATACTTGACTCTATGCTGTCTAATGTTAAATGTTGATTTTTAAAAATTCATGTAATTCTATAACTTTTAACAAAAAATTCTACTGAAGCAAAGCTCTCATATTTGTCTCTCACCCTTATTGTATAATAATCCTAAGCACATAACTGTCCCCCTTATTACGTAAGAATTCCATCTACATAACTGTCCTATTATTACTTAACTAAGATCACATTCCCAATTTTTGTCACAACTCCTGAATCTTGTTCCATTTCTTCCACAAGCAGGCTAATTTTACCCCTTCATCAGTGACAGAAGAGGCCTGGGCTATGGCCGAGCCTAAATATATTTGCTATTTCAGGTGACATTTAGTGATGTGGCTATAGACTTCTCTCATGAAGAGTGGGGATGACTCCATTCTGCTCAGAGGGACTTATACAAGGATGTGATGGTCCAGAATTATGAGAACCTGGTCTCTGTAGGTAAGGATATCACCCCTTCCACTCCAATAGGGGACACCTTTCTTTTGCCACTCTGAATTGCTGGAGAGCCTCCTAAGTAAGTGACTGAATTTCCGTACCATGTTCCCAAGGAAATGTGCAGCTCTGTTGTGCCCTGCCTGAAGCTTATCTTTCCATTTCAGTGAACACCCTTCATCCCTTCTTGTGGTCCCTCTTGTGATGGCCTCTCATAATAGAGGACCACAGCTTAAACAATTCTATATTCTTCCTGTAAGCAGGCCTTTCCATAACTAAGCCATATGTGATCACATTGCTGGAGGATGGGAGAGAGCCCTGGATGGTGGAGAAAAAACTGTCAAAAGGCATGATTCCATGTGAGTCATGGTGAACGAGACAAAGGAAGATTTTGTTAAAGATGTTTATAGTGAGTGTGGAGGCATTTTAGGAATACCATCTTCAAATATCTCAAATATAAATTAAAAATATAAAACAAAATATTTAGCTTGGATTTTCAAAATCATTGTTCCTCTATCCCAAATTATTATCTGTATCACTCGTATCATCTAATCAAGTTTAGAGGTTTTTGCCATCATAATAATTCAAATTGTTACTCTATTCATGACAAAGTAAGGCAAATTATTCTTTCTTAAATCTACATAAGGAAAAACATACTGATACTTTTAGCTAAGAAAAGCTGTCAATTAGAGGGAAAATCACTTTTCTAAAGCTGAGCTTTGTAGATGAAATATGAACATATTAGAGGAAGTAAGGAACATATAAAATATGTTCCTAGGAATAATATTTTCTAATGTCTAATAAGTGATATGATTCACAGTTTCTTCATAACCTCAGAAGGCCTAAATGTTTATCAGCTATAAAGAGCACTTAGATTATTTTGTTTTTACTGCAGCTGTTTAATGTAGTAGTATCAATTCTGTATTTTAAGTGTGTTAATCTGGCAGCAAATTGAGATTAATGGAAGGTTGGAGAAAAAGGCTATGAGACAAAATGCAGTCTTTCACATGTGAATATGGGCACAAAGAGATGACTTGGAATCCAGAATGCCTTCCACATTTTATTTCTGATAGTTTCCTTTTTTTCACACACTGTTTTCTCTATTATGTATATTTTACCCATTTCTGTTATCACTCCTCCTTCTTCTGTGAACTTTGTATTCTCTGCTCCATTTGAGCATTGTTCAGAAATCATTGAAATATTTGAGTTGTCTGAACTATGTGTTTTCTGGGGGCTTCATTTCTTATCCATTTCTCCTAATTCCACCATAGAAGTGTCTTTTCAAGAAGTAAAAAAAAGAAAAAGCAGTGCTGTGCTTTCTTGATGTATTTCAGATTGGGAATCAAGATGGGAAAACAAGGAATTATCAACAAAGAAGGATATTTATGAGGAAGATTCACTCCAAACAGTAACAATAGAAAATGTTTTAAAACAAAATTATGAATTTTCAAATTCTAATAACAATTTGCAATATATAGAGAAGTTGGAAGGGAAGCATGAAATTTATGTAGAACATTTCAGACAGCAACTCTCACCTCTATAGAAGGCCCCACTGTGGACAGTTATAAATACGACACATTTAGAAACACCTTTCATTCAAAGTCTACTCTTTCTGAACCACAAAAAAATTTTGCTGAAGGGAATTCACACAAATATGATATATTAAAGAAGAATTTACCCAAAAAGTCAATTATAAAAAATGAGAGACTCAATGATGGAAAGAAACTTTTGAATTCTAATGAAAGTGGAGCAGCCTTTAACCAGAGCAAATCTCCTCACCAGACTTGTAATAGAAAATCTATACATGCAATGAATGTGGGAAAGCCTTTGGCAAACAGTCAATCCTTAATTGCCATTGGAGAATTCATACAGGAGAGAAGCCCTATGAATGTCGTGAATGTGGGAAGACTTTTAGCCATGGCTCATCCCTTACACGGCATCAGATAAGTCATAGTGGAGAGAAACCTTACAAATGCATTGAATGTGGGAAGGCCTTTAGCCATGGCTCATCACTTACTAACCATCAGAGCACTCACACTGGAGAGAAACCATATGAATGTATGAACTGTGGAAAGTCTTTTAGTTGTGTGTCCCTTCTCGTTCAACATCTAAGAATTCATACGCAAGAAAAATGCTATGAGTAAAAAAAAAAAAAAAAAGAAAAAAAAACACTATGAGTGTCGTATACGTGGAAAGGCCTTCATTCATAGGTCATCTCTCATTCACCATCAGAAAAGCCTTATGAATATAGAGAATGTGGGAAAGCTTTCTGCTGTAGCTCACACCTCACTCAACATCAAATAATTCACACTATGGAGAAACAATATGAATGCAATAAATGTCTCAAAGTCTTTAGTAGCCTGTCATTTCTTGTTCAACATCAGAGTATTCACACTGAAGAAAATCCCTTTGAAGTTTAGAAATGCGGGAAATCCTTCAACCAGCTTGAATCTCTGAATATGCATTTGAGAAATCACATTAGATTGAAACCCTACGAATGCAGTATATGTGGGAAAGCCTTCAGTCATAGGTCATCCCTGCTTCAACATCACAGAATTCATACTGGAGAGAAAACTAAATGTGGGAAAACCTTCAGCTGTAGTTCAAACCTTACTGTACGTCAGAGAATTCACACTGGAGAAAAGCCATATAAATGTAATGAGTGTGGGAGAGCTTTTAGCAAAGGCTGAAATCTTACTGCCCATCAAAGTACATAATGGAGAGAAACCCAGTAGTGTGGTAAGTGTGGAAAAGCCTCTAGGCCATATGAATCACTATACATGTGAGAAATATTACAGAAGAGAATGTGTATGAAGCAGTGTTTAGCATGATAAACTTCGTTCATAGATCCTCATTTAACATCAGAAAAATTTATACTAGGGAAAAGTCTTATGAATGTAGGGAATATGGGAAGACTTTCAGCAATGATGTAGACATTTTTATTTATCAGAGTTTATACTGTAGAGAAATCATATGAAGACCATAAATGTGGGAAAGCCTTTGTCAGTATTAATCCTTTAATTGACATAAGTGTACTCATACTAGGATAAAACCCTGTACATGTAGCAAATATGGGAAAGACTATAGGCAGTAAGAATCTCCAACAAACTCCTACAGGAGAGACACTATGAATGTAGAAAATTTAAAAATTGAGGGAAGACTTCAGTTCCAAGTGCATCGCTTATTTTACAAAGAACTCAAACTGGAGAGAAATCTCATTTCCAAGTGCATCGCTTATTTTACAAAGAACTCAAACTGGAGAGAAATCTCATTTAAGAGATGTAGCAAAGTGTTCACTAGGAGTGTTTATCTTGCTACCTATCAGAAGATTAATGGTAGAACAACCTGAAAGATTTAGGAATCACTTGTAAATCTTTGCAGTGATACTATTTGTAAACAGGATTCTACAGGAGAACAAATAAACATAATTATGCATTTCTTAGAGCAGTAGCTTGTAGTTTTGAGTTCTACTTAGAAATTATTTTTAGCTAGTGTGCATGTGAAGATATTTAGTCACCCAAAGGAGCCAGTAAATGTTATAATGTTAAAAATTAAAGCTGCAAAAGAAATAAAATGGTGTGAATAAAGGTTTTGGTGTTTAATAAAATCATTGTGTATATCATGAACGCTTTCTCTGTGACTATTACTGGTAAAAAACCTTCGCTAAGATTAGCTTTAGTATAGCCTTTAGTGGGAGACAAGCAAACCTACAGAAAAATGCCTGCTCTTTATACTAAGAATAGCAGTATTTTGGTGAGGATTATTCAGAGTCCATTTCCAGTGGGCTTAATACATTTCAAGAAAATTTACTGAGCATCACTCATGTATATTACACAATGATGGGATATAGGAATCTGGTCGTTCTGAGCTTTGGTGGTATGTCAGAATCGTTAGGAGGGCTTGTTAAAGCACAGATTGCTAAGTCTCAATTCTAGTTTCTGTATGAGTTGATTTGAATTTGCATTTTTCACACGTTCTTAGGTGACACTAACACTGTTTTGTCCAGAAAGCACATTTTGATAACCATTGTAATAATTAACAAATGTGGTCTTTTTCTCACAGAGACATTATCTGACAAGAGAAATGGATAGCAAATAAACTTGAAATAATCGTTTACAAGTGCTATGAGAACATAACCAAGAAACAACATACTATAAGAGATCAGAGCAGGCTTAGCGAGATGTGATTTTTGAAATGAATCCTAAATGATGAACACTAATTATGTAATGAGTACTACTCATGTAGCTGTGTGCATCCCTGCACGTGCCTGTGCATGTGTGTATGTGGTGTGCTGCGTGTTATTCTAGGTAAAGTAGTCAAGTTCTGTCATGCTTGCTGCAGCTGGACTCCATGTTCCCATGTCTAGTTTCAGATTCTGTGGCTTTGAGGTAGTACTGTTGGCAGCATCATTGGTTTCAGCAACTGTCATTTCTCCATCTCTGGGTCATAATTATGGGAGTTTACCTTGAAATCACTAGTCCAGAAGTGTCTTCATTGCTTTTACAGCCCACCTACCAATTTCAGAAGCACTAATTTACAGCAATATATGTCTTGAAATAGTTAAGAGAGTTTTTGTTCTCTGCACTGAACCCTGACAGGTAATTATGGTTTGTAAGGAGGGAGGATGGCTTCAGATATTCTAACTTCTAGATAAGAATTGGAACAGTCTCACTGGCCCTGTGATTAGAATCCTATCTTGTGATGAGAAAGGTAATGCAGATCAATTTGATTTGGAGTGTATGGACGCTGATGCAAGGGAAGGGCTGTGATATGGATTATGCGTCAGATTTTGTTCACTATGGCAGGTGAGAATCATAAGATATGTTATTATTTTAAAAAGGAACATTATGTTATACATACAAGAATTCTGGAGTGAAATGAGTGATAAGGTTTCTGACTGTCAACAAAATGTATCTCCTCTGATACATGTACTACCTTAACTGAAAGCTAAAAGCATAGAGGCATATTCCAATAGCACTTTGGAATAGAGACAGTAGGTTTGGAATGGGGTGGTAAATTTTTACTAATCTGCAGGGATTTTATCTTTCATTTGATTTAATTTTAATAATGAAATTCATATTGAAATTCTATGAAACATTGCGAGATCTTAGATTTAAGGAAGGGCCAGGTGCAATGGGACATATCTGTAATCCCAGAGCTTTGGGAGGCTGGGGCAGGAGGATTGCTTGAAGCCAGGAGTTCGAGACCAGCCTGGGCAACATAGGAAGATTCAGTCTCTAAAAATATATATATTTTTAATTACCCAGGGGTAGGCATACGCCTGCAGTCCTAGCTATTCAGAAGGCTGAGTGGGGAGGGATTGCTTGAGTACAGGAGTTTAAGGTCACAGTGAGCCATCATCACACCACTGCTTTCCAGCCTGGCAGCAGAACAACACTCTGATTCCAAAGTAAATATAATTAAGGAAGTATGACGTAGTATCAAACAGTTGTAATTATGGATAGTCTACCTACCACATATATACTTATGGGATAATGACAGTAGCTTTCTTTTCTCTCGTTCTCTGTCCTTCCTCTGCTCTCCCAAGGAACTGGTACCACAAAGATGAAGTAGTCCTATAATGCCCAGATTTTATTTGTTTCCACTACATATAGTTTTATGCCACCATGTCATTTTGTTATGAGAGGATTCGTCGAAATTCCTGTGTTTTGTCATTTAAAAAGCATGAGCATACACGTGATAATGCTTTACATTTCTTGATTTAAAGTGCCTTCACAATAACAGAATTAGGAAAAAGGCGGCCTTTTTTTTTTTTTTTTTTTTTTGAGACGGAGTTTCACTCTTGTTGCCCAAGCTGGAGTGCAATGGCACGATCTCGGCTCACTGCAATCTCCGCCTCTTGGGTTCAAGCAATTCTCCTGCCTCAGCTTCCCGAGTAATTGGGATTACAGGCATGTGCCACCACACCCAGCTAATTTTTTGTATTTTTAGTAGAGACAGGGTTTCACCATGTTGGCCAGGCTGGTCTCAAACTCCTGACCTCAGATGATCTGCCCGCTTCGGCCTCCCAAAGTGCTGGAATTACAGGCGTGAGCCACCACACCCAGCCAGAAGGCCATATTTTTAAATAAAGAAGCTTTTAAGAGCAATAAGAGACCATTACTTTGTTATGACAGAAGATTGGGCTGATGTCATAATGATGTTATGATGTCACTGACATCATATTTTTCCTCATTCATACCTATTAACCATTTCTTTAGCATCCACTGGAGTGCACTGGCGCGATCTCGGCTCACTGCAAGCTCCGACTGCCGGGTTCACGCCATTCCACGTCTTCTCTTGATTTGCGAGGCCATCAGCAACTCCTGCGATTGCCTCAGTTCCTGGTACCAAATTTAAATGGACTTTTGATGCTTTGAAAATTTGTTCTTGTAATTTGGAAATGTCTAAAGTGAGATTATCTTCTCTTCCCCGTAGATGGCGTCTAACCATGTCCCAGTGATGTTCAGACTCATTATAAACTCGGGGTGTAATACAAAAATCTGACGTATTCCAGTCACACTGTAACTGGAAATGATGTTCTAAGCTCATGAGCCTATCTCCCATCCAAATGACAGTTTGTCTAAGATCATTAATTTGATTTGCCAATTTTTGATCAATACCAGATTGTGAATTCCACAATCTTGTAGAATTCTTTTGCCAATCGTTAACAAAGTTTACCGTCTGAACAGAAGAGTGCAATGCAACTCCCGCCACAGCGGCCATAGCTGCGACTGCAATTAATCCCATAATCACTGCAATTAAAGTAAAAATGAATCTTTTGGAACTATTTAAAATGACTTTTAATACCTCAGTCAAAATATGGACAGACAGCGAGGCCTCCCACGGTCAGTCCATGGACCCAGGGATCCACACGTCTTCTCTTGCTCTCACTAGCAGAATACGGTGCTGCCAATTAAAAGTCAAATCAATGCAAGTAAACAATCTGCAATAGTCACACGTTATAGTTTGGGAGTCTGGTTTAATAACTATATTTCCTACAACTAGCATGTAAGAGGGCTTTACACAACTTTGTAAAGGAACTGTAAGACTGGAATTTAGGTCAATAGTATAAAATGGCTTACGATCTCTTGTTTCTATAGTTCGATTTCCAGACCAAATTCTAATGCGGTATGAGGCTACAGTAAGCCTCCATAATTCTGGATGTTCAGGACCAGAAACAGGACTTATTATTTTTGGTCTTGGAGTAGAGATTCCTTTTTCTCCCCATTCCTAAAGGTAGAAAGACTGTAATTTTTTGTGCTTACGTTTATCTAAACTTTCTGTTAAGTCACTATCAACAGCTGGACTCACTTGTGCACTGGGACACGGTTGAGTTTGTCCTGTGCAATTGTGGTGGAATTGACCTCAAGGTGTTCAATCTATAATAGTTCTGAATTCATTGTGTTGTAATATCACCGCACTATCGGCCACACATTCTTCCCAAACTACAACTTCTGTGTCTTTTGATCCTTTGGGAATTTCCTTGGGTCAAGGTTTCCCTTTAGGCCTAAATTTTAATGATCTTTGGTAAGAAAAGTCCTGTAAATAATTTACCTGTGGCCTGAGTGACATTCCACTTACCATGTGATAAGTAAATCTACTGCTGGTATTGACAGTAGGTACTTCTACCAACCAATTTTGGATAGCAGGCATTAAACATCCTGGTGCTCTCCCTAGGCAAGTAGGAGGATAACTATACCCAGTGGAAATATTTATCATCATTCCTTCTTCCCCAGGTTTGGCAGGGCAATGATCATCTGTGGGGATGGGTATCCATACGCTATTATTAACATATATTTCAATAGGATTATCCATCCATGTGACTGCCCGAATTAAGGGCAGGAAAGGCACATAGGCCCGGTAGGTATAATTCGCTGCAGCTGCTCCTGCAGGCATGGGGAGACTTACCACCATTGATACAATCATCAAAGCTGCAAGCAGCATGTTCTTTGGAGTTTGTGTCACCTTTGTGTTCTCTAGGCTTTTTTCAGCTAACTGTGTCAGCTTCTTTAACTGTGCCCAAGTTGGCTGTTCTGCCTTCTTGGTGGATGGCAACTTCATCTGTTCTTCTGACATCACCTTTTTGTTCATCTTGTGAGTCGATGCTGCTCGATTGCAGTGTTTCCGTCTCTGTGCAGGCGCTTTTCTTTGCACCTCTGATGGGTTCATTGTAGAACTTCAAATGTTTAGTGGGTATCCAAACAGGAAGCTGATTTTCTCCTGGTGAAACACAAGTAAAACCTCTCCCCCACGTTACCACCTTCCCTATTTCCCATGTCTTATTTTTGTTGTCTTTCCACCAAATCAGTTTTCCTTCATGTGGGCTGTTCTTTTTACTAGTAAGATGTTGTTCTGCAGAAGTAGTAATCTGATTTCTATAAACGTTTAAAAACTTTTAAGTATAGAGTGCTAGATTAAGTTGCATCTAAGGAGTGGTACACTCCTTACTGTCTCCCCCTTCTTTTTGTTTAACTAACTGAGTTCTGAGTGTTCTATTAGTCCTTTTAACTATGGCCTGTCCTTGGGAATTATAGGGAATTCTTGTTGTATGCATAATTTTCCACTGATTTAAGAATTTTTGGATAACTTTACTACAGTATCCTGGTCCATCGTCAGTTTTAATTTCTTCTGAAACTCCATTACAGCAAAACAAGATAATACATGTTTTTTAACATGGGAAGTACTTTTCCACACAATTTTATTGTTGGTAATCTTGTCCGACCAATTAATGTAGCTATTTGATCCAAGTACAATGTAAAAGTCTTAATTGTACTGTGAGGAAGGAATGACCACTCCACAAGATCAGTATTTTGAACAACGATGCCTGTTGGAGAATGTACAGTAGCAAAAATCAAAAGTTGGAGTGGGGCTAAGGGATCTATTATATTTATTTGAGCGACTGAATTTTTTCTTCTACTAATTTAATTTCTTTAGTTGCCTCTGGGGTTAATATTCTTTTACTATTTAAGTCTGAATCTCCTTTTAAGATAGAGAACAAATTGGACATGGCATAAGTAGGAATGCCTAGAGTTGGCCGAATCCAATTAATATCTCCTAGCAGTTTTTGAAAGTCATTTAATGTTTTTATTATGTCTTTTCTTATTTCTATTTTTTGTGGCTTAATTTTTCTATTTTCTATCTGCATCCTTAAATAATGAAAAGGAGCAGAGGTCTGAATCTTATTAGAAGCTATTGCCAGTCCTGCATTGGCAACCTCTGCTTGCAGAAATATGTAATGGTCAATTAATTTGTCTCTCATTTCTGCAGCACATAAAATATAATCAATATAATGAATGATATAACAGTATGAAAATTTGTCTTTAACTGGTTGAAGAGCTTGACCTAGGAAAGTCTGACAAATAGTTGGGACTATTAAGCATTCCTTGAAGTAACACTTTCCACTGAAACCTAGTGGCTGGTTCTTACGGCTGGTATAGTAAAGGCAAATTTTTCACAATCCTGCTCCGTCAGAGGAGTGGTAAAAAAGCAATCCTTCAGATAAATTATAATTAAAGGACAGTCTTGTGGGATCATGGCCGGAGAGGGCAACCTGGGTTGGAGAGGTCCTAGGGGTTGAATTATGGCATTCACAGCCCTTAAATCAGTTAACATACACCATCTGCTGGATTTTTTCTGAATTACAAACACAGGAGAATTTCAAGGTGAGAATGAAGGCTCGATATGTCCTTTTTCTAATTGTTCCTTTGCTAATAAATGCAAAACCTCCAGTTTTTGTTTTGGTAGCAGCCACTGATTTAAATATACTGGTTTTTCTGTTTTCTAAGTTAATGGAATGGTTTTAGGAGGCTCTACAGTGGCCACCCCTAAAAAGGATACCTTGTTCCTTTTCTTTCTTGATTTTCCTCAGTCTCAATTGGGACTTTAATGCCATTTTCATTTTTTCCTAGTCCCTTTCCTGGTATATGTCCTATTTTAGTCATGATTTTTTGACTCATGGGGGCTGTATAATGGAGCAGGCATAGAGATTTCTGCACCTCATTATTGTAATAAATCTCGACCTTACAGATTAACAGGACTTGAAGTAATCATTGGTTGAACAGTACTTCCTTGATTATCTGGCCTTAAACAATGTAAAATCATAGTACTTTGATACACTTCTGAGGCAGTGCCTATGCCGACAAGTCCTGTAACAGCCTTTTGTTTAGGTCAATTTTTGGCCACTGATTTAAAGCAGTGATAGAGACATCTGCTCCAGTGTCTACTAACCTTTCAAATTGTTTTCCTTGAATAATGGCCTTATACACAGGTCTGCTCTCGAGAACTGACTTGCCTAATATGTAGCCTTTCCTGCTGGATCAGTGCTTCCAAACCTTTCTGTTCTTTTTATTTCACTGTTTCCAACCTTAATATAAGGCAGGAGTAATAATTGAGCAATCCTGTCTCCTGGACTGGCCCTCCAAGGAATTGAGGAGCTAATAACCAATTGAATTTTGCCTTTGTAGTCTGAATCAACCACACCAGTATGAATTTGAACTCTTTTTAGAATTAGACTCGATCTTCCTAAGATTAGTCCTACAGTCCCCTCAGGCAATGGGCCATATATCCCTGTGGGGAATTTTTTGTGGGGGCTCCTCTGGAAGCAGAGAGACTGCTTGTATAGTACATAAATCTACTGCTGCACTGCCGCTTGTGGTGGGGGACAATTGCTGTATTGTGGTAACTGGCTCATTCCTTGAGGCACTTGTGACAGTGGGGGTTGTTGTCCTTGAAAACCTTGAGGAACAAAGGGCTGAACTGGGAATGCCTCAGTTTGTTGTAGGGCCTGAGGCTGGCCCCTCTTCTCATTTCCTGACAATGGTTGCCCATTTTTATCAAATTTAGAATGACCTTGATTAGCCCAATGTTTTTCTTTTTTACATCTTGGACATAGGTCAGGTGGTTCTTTATCTGTTATTGTAGTAGCTTGAATAGTTATATTTTGTTTATTTGAAGCTGGGCAATTCCCTTTTAGATGACCAATTTGTCCACAATTATATTTTCCTCTAAATGTTCTAACTTGTCCTCCTAAAGCAACTCCTGTGATTGCTTGAGCCATAAGCATGGCTTTATGCATGGCTCCTCCAATTCAATTCCATCACAGGCTTTTACGTAGTCTGAGATTACATCTGACCCTGCCAGGACCTTACCTTTTAATGGCTTAATGACTGATTGACACTCAGTATTGGCGTTTTTGTATGCCATCAACTCCACTATGACCTTACTGGCATTCTTATCGGCAATTGACTTTTGAGCAGCATCTTGGAGCCTTGCCACAAAATCAGGGTAGGGCTCTTTAGAGCCTTGTCTTATTGTATTGAATGAGGGGCAGGCAGTTCCTGTGCCCTGGATTTTTTCCCCAGGCTCTAAGGCAGATAGCTCTAACTTGCTCAATTGCCTCAATTTTCATTATTGTTTGTTGATTAGTAGTGCTCCAATTTTGACCTGTTCCTAATAGCTGATCTGCATCTATGTTATCTGGAGGATTCACAGCCCTATTTTTTCGGGCCTGTTCTTGGGCCCCATCAGTCCACCAAGTCTTAACTTGTAAAAATTGAGAGGGTGAGAGTAATGATTTGACCAGAATCTCCTAATCATAAGGAATGAGTCTATGTCCATGAGCAATGGAATCTAATAATGTTCTCATATAAGGGGAGTTGGGTCCATACTGTTTTACTCCCTCTTTCATATCTTTTAGCATTTTTATAGAAGAGGACTCATATCTGGCCTCAGCTAGGGGAGGTGCTCCCTCTGGGGCCCCTTCTCCAGGTGGTATCAGCTCTAATATTACTGGGAATTGCCACACCTCAATATCTCCTCGTTTCCTTGCCTTATCAATAATTTTATGTAATGCACTACCTTGTCCACTAGGTGGTGGTGTACAATTAAGTCTCATAGTAGGCGGCTGAGGATATAGACCCCAGCCTTATGGTGCTGGAAACATTCCTGGCTGTCCATACTGATTTTCTAGGGGCGGCTGATACTGAAGTTCGGCTGGTGGCCAGTACTGATAGGCTACTGGCGATTGGCTCTTATTTTCTACTGGCTGATATTGTGGATACGGTATTTGGATTGGCATTGCTGTGACAGAGACTCTATCTTTTTCTATTTGATTTTTTTGGGGGGTTTGTACTTGTCTAACCTGCATTTGAGGTTGTAATGTTTCAGGCATCTTAGCTGCTGGAAGAGGAGTTGGCCATTGTGGTCTAGACTCTGATGGCCCTGCTAATTCTGGACCTTTTTCTTCTAATTTTAATGTTTCAGGATATATTACCTCCTGTAATTGATTATGGTCAACATTTTGCGTTGACTGAGCTATTACTGGCTCTGCTACATATTTACAATGTGAACTTTCCGTTCCTTTCTGGGATTCTATCCCTGCCTCTTCTTCATAATCTATTACACAGCTTTCAGGGACATCAGACTGAAATGCTATCTTCTCCTGTTTGAAACAGTTCTAAAGCTACTTTAATAATGACCCAATCATTCCATACTGTAAGTGAGATGATTTTACCCTCTCTATTTGCTTGTTTTAATTCTTTGCCAATTTTTTCCCAATCTTTTAGATCTAAAGTTCCCTGTTCTAGAAACCATGGGCAGAACTGTTCTACTGTTTGAAATAGCATAATTAGATTTTTTGTAGAGACTCTACCTCCCCCTCTTTTTAAAAGGATTTTAATAGAGCTGATATAAGAGGCATATTTACTTTTAGTCTGTCCCATTGTTACCCTAAGTTCTTCTGAGTGCACAAGCTTACCGCAAGGCTGACTGTAGACATACTCGGGAATATCTCGTCAACTTGTCCTCAATGACCACGCTCGAGCGTACCTTCACCTTAGAGAAAAGCCCCACATTGGGCGCCAGATGAAGGGGTGGCCTGCCCCTCCACACCTGTGGATGTTTCTCATCAGGTGGGATGAGAGACATGAGAAAAGAAAGAGACACAGAGACAAAGTATAGAGAAAGAAAAGTGGGCCCAGGGGACCGGCGCTCAGCATATGGAGGACCCGCGCCAGCACTGGTCCCTGAGTTCCCTCAGTATTTATTGATCATTCTCTCTACCATCTTGGAGAGGGGGATGTGGCAGAACAATAGGGTAATAGTGGGGAGAGGGTCAGCAGGAAAACATGTGAACAAAGATCTCTGTGTCACAAATAAGTTTAAGGAAAGGTGCTGTGCCTTGATGTGCACGTATACAAACATCTCGGTGCATTAAAGAGCAGTATTGCTGCTAGCATGTCTCACCTCCAGCCCTAAGGCAGTTTTCTCCTATCTCAGTAAATAGAACATATGAGTGGTTTTCTCCTATCTCAGTAAATAGAACATACAACTGGGTTTTACACTGAGACATTCCATTGCCCAGGGACAAGCAGGAGACAGATGCCTTCCTCTTATCTCAACTGCAAAGAGACATTCCTCTTTCACTAATCCTCCTCAGCACAGACCCTTTACAGGTGTCGGATTGGGGGCCAGTCAGGTCTTTCCCTTCCCATGAGGCCATATCTCAGGCTATCACATGGAGAGAAACCTTGTGATACCTGGCTTTCCTAGGCAGAGGTCCCTGCAGCTTTCCACAGTGTATTGTGTCCCTGGGTACTTGAGATTAGAGAATGGTGATGACTTTTAACAAGCATACTGCCTTCAAGCACTTTTTTAACAAAGCACATCCTGCATAGCCCTAAAATCCATTAAACCTTGAGTCAACACAGCACATGTTTCCGCGAGCACAGGGTTGGGGCTAGGATTACAGATTAACAGCATCTCAAGGCAGAAGAATTTCTCTTAGTACAGAACAAAATGGAGTCTCTTATGTCTACTTCTTTCTACATAGACACAGTAACAGTCTGATCTCTCTTTTCCCCACAGAATGGAGGGTACTAAGAAGTTATAGTTCATACTTCCCCACCACATACCACTGATTTCCAGAAAGAGGAATTTTCTCTTGTCTAGGACCCTGGACTGACAGTGACCCTAACAACAGGAAGAGAAGGCCTGCAGAACCCCAGGATGCCACGATCCTCCATGTCAGTGTGCCACAGCTGTGTGGTTGAGAGTCCAAGAATATGAGACTGGGGATACTTAACACACTTGTGCTAGAAGGGAGACAACTGTATAAGTAGTTCAGACTCAGCTGAACTCTTTCCCTACAAAGGTGTCTAGATGGGTCCCATCCTTCTTACTGGCCTTCTTAGCTTGGTCCCAAAGAGTCACCTGCTCCTCCTGGGTGGTGTGAGCAGACAGGACATGTGACAAATGAAAGTGCACCCTAGCAGTGCCAAAAGTCCAACCCAAGACAATGCAGGCTGCAGGGAACACTCCTGTCCTGGGCTGTCATTTGGGCCTATGAAGCACATCCTTCTGGGTAATGTAGCTCTTCATATTCTCTGAGGCAGTGGCGAATTAGCACCCAGAAAGGTACTAGGAAGGAGCATCAAAAGACTCTTATGATCACATCTTAAAGGTGAGTACCCAGTTTTTCATATTTTACTGTCTGCAACAGATCACATAAATGTTTAGAGATATATTATTTCAGATGCTATGAAAGTCTACAAAACCAAATATGTAGAATGTGATGTCAGGGAAAATGATCAAGTAGGAAGTGTCATGAATCTGTCACTGTACCTGAACAACTATTCTGGCAGCTCTCTGAAGTGACTATTTTGGAACTTCAGAGTTTATTTGAATGCTTGTAATTTCCAGCTTGTCTAATACATTACAATTGTGTTGATTGCAACCATCAGAGTGGTGTTGGCTACCCATTCCTCACTCCCAGCTCCATGAAGCAGCTTTGGGGATGGGAATGTGATTCTGGTGCAGATTTCTGCAGCCAGGGTGGGCAATAAGTACTTTATCCCACAGATACTAAGGTTCTGTGTTCTGACTGTGGACTGGTGCTTCTGATCTTGTGGGCTTGTAGGTTAGTCATCATTGTTTCAACCCACCGGATGAAGTGACTTTCAGGAGATTTTAAAGACTTGCAACTATTTTTTTTATTATTCAAAATCAACTACATATATGCAAGAATTCAGAAATCCACCTCACATGCCCAAGGAAAGATACAAGCACTGCAAAGACCTTATTCAGCTTTTGCTTTAGGCTGATCTCTGGCACATAGTTATCTCATAATAATACAAACAAAGGCAAAAATGCAGCAAATCCAGGGGAAGTGGGGAAATATGATTTCCAGAGATATCACCTTGTAATATTCAAATGTCCAGTCTTCAACAACAACAAAAACCTGAAGGCATGCCAAAAAACAGAAAAGTATGACCCAATTAAAGGAACAAAATGAATTGACAGAAAACATACTTGAGGCAGCCCAGATGTCAGACTCACTATAAAAAGACAACAGTCTTAAAGGTGATTTAAAAGTGAAATAAATACATGAACAAAGGAAAAAGATGTATGAGCAAACTGAGGATAGAAATAATGAAACTTTTTATAAGAATGAAAAATCTGGATCAAAAATTACATAACAGAAATAAAGAATATTATTACAGTAGAGGGATTCAAAAGATAAGCAATTAGAGGAGAGATTCAGCAAACTTAAAAATACAAAAAATATAATTTTTCAACATAAAAAAGAGTGAACAGAGCTTAATGGTACTGTAGCACAACATCAATTTGGGAATCCTTGAAGGAGAAAAGAGAGAAAGGGGAGGAGAAAATATTTGAAGACATAGTGGCTGAAAAATCTCCAAATTTGATGAAAGACATGAATTTGCAAATCCAGCAAGCAGAATGAACTCTTAAGTAGGAGAATTGCAAAGAGACCCACAGTGAGATACAAAATCAAATGTCAAAAGCCAAAGACAGATAATCTTGAAAATAGCAAAAGAGAAGCAACTCCTATCATACAAGGGATCCCCAAGACTATCAACCAGGGTCTCATCAGAAATCTTGGAAGCCAGAAGGAAGCTGGTCAATAAACATAAAGTGCTGAAGAAAAAAAGCTGTCAATAGAGAGTTTATATTCAGCAAAACGCTCTTGAAAAATTAGGGAGAAATTAACATATTCCCAGATAAACAAAAGCTGAGGGAGTTGATTATCACTAGACCTGCCCTGAAAAAAAATGCTAAAGGAAGTCTATCAGGTTGAAATTAAAAGAAGCCAGACTATAACTCAAAGCCATATAGAGAAGTAAAGATCTCTAGTAAAGGTAAATACATGGTAAACTATAAAATGTAATACTATGATAATTTTGGTTTGTAACTCCACTTTTTAAATCTTCTACAGGATTGAAAAGACAAATGCATAAAAACAGCTAACCTGTTATTGGGAACACAATGTATAAAGATCTAATCTGTGACATCAATAATGGGAAGTGGGGGGGTAGACTTGCAGAGTCAGAAGGACTGGTCTCTACCTCACCTAATTCAGATCTCAGGCAGCAAGAAGCATCAAGTACTACTTGGGAGAGCTGCAAGGACACTAAGACCTGTAGACACATGGAGTAAAGAGTACAGGTGGAGATATGTATACACTGTCTAAGTCCCCAAGACAACCCAGGGTGAGATTCTTTGGAAAAATAAGACATTTAAAAGCAGCTGTGTATACAGAGGGATTGAAAAAAAACCACACACAGACCCAGCCAAGATGTATGCTCAGAAAATACCCAAGAACCTTAAGCTTTTTCCTCATACTGATCCCAAGGCACAGAACATTCCCAGCTAATTATTAAAGGACTTTCCTGAAACAGACCTAGTATGCAAAGACTGAGAGATGTGGCTGTTTTTTTTCAAATGCCCAATTTTCACTTAAACAATCACAAGGCAATCAAAGAAACAGAAAAAACATGGTCCATTCAAAGGAAGAATACAAAGTGGCAGAAATTATCCCTGAAGACAGGCATTGGGTTTACTGGACAAAGATAACTGTGTTAAATATGCTCAGATATTAAAGTAACTGTTAAATAGGGTCAGATACATAAAGGAAACACAAAGAACTAAACAATATCAAGGAAATGATTTAAAACAAAATGAGAATATCTACAAAAAGATATAGATACTATAGAAAGGAACCAAACAGATATTGTGAAGCTGAAAAATATATTTATTAGTCAATATGAAAAAATAAGTAGAGGAGTTCAACAGCAGACTTCAGCAGCCAACTTGAAGATAAGACATTTTAAATGATCAGATCTCAGCAACAGAAAGTAAAAAGAATGAAGAATAGTGAATAAAACCTAAGGAACTTATGGGAAACCATCAGTGGACCAATATATGTATTATGGGAGTCCCAGGAAAATAGAGAGAGAAGGTAGTAGAATTACTTTAAGAAATGTTGACTGAAAACTTCCCAAATTTGAGGAAACACATAATGCATATATTCGATACATTTAGTGAACTCCAGTAAGATAAACCCACTGAGACACATAATAGTGAAATGCCGAATGACAGAGAGACTCTTGAAAGCAGTAAAAGAAAAGTAACACATCACCTGTAAAGGATCCTCAATAAGATCATCAAGTCATTTCTCAGCAGAAACCCTGCACTCCAGAAGGTAGTGGTATGATATATTTGAAGTGATGTAAGGAAAAAACTGTTAAAACCAAAGGGCAACATAGCCTAATGATGTCATCCAGAAAAGGCCAGGTCCTAGGGTACAAAGCAGGCTGTGAAAAGAAGATGACTAGCTCTGTTGAAATAAATAGAAATCACCACTACATCCCCCAGTTCATAATGAGCTAGTATCCCGACACCAAAATCCAACCACTCAAAGACATAGACAAAATGTTCCATGCAAGATACTAGCAAAGTGAATGAAATTACATATAAAGAATACTATATGCTCCAGCCTGGCCAACATGGTGAAACCCCATCTCTACTAAAAATACAAAAATTAGCCAGGTATGGTGGTGGGCGCCTGTAATCCCAGCTACTCTGGAGGCTGAGGCAGGAGAATCACTTGAACCCGGGAGGCAGAGGTTGCAGTAAGCTGAGACCACGCCATTGCACTCCAAACTGGGTGACAGAGCAAGACTCCACCTCAAAAAAAAAAAAAAAAAAAAAAAAAAAAAAAAAAAGAGAAAAGAATACTATACGCTGATTAAGGAGAATTTAAACCAGAAATGCAAGGTAGGTTTCAAATTAGAAAATCATTTGATGCCCAGCACTTTGGGAGGCCGAGGTCGGTGGATCAGGAAGTCAGGAGATCCAGACCATCCTGGCTAACACTGTGAAACCCCGTCTCTACTAAAAATACAAAAAAATTAACCAGGCGTGGTGGCGGGCGCCTGTAGTCCCAGCTACTCGGGAGACTGAGGCAGAAGAATGGCGTGAACCCGGCAGGCGGAGCTTGCAGTGAGCCGAGATGGCGCCACTGCACTCCAGCCTGGGAGACAGAGTGAGACTCCGTCTCGGGAAAAAAAAAAGAAAGAAAGAAAATCATTTGATGTAATTTAACACATTCACAGAACTGAGGGAAAATTTGCATGCACATTTCATTAAATGCAAGTGAGATGTGTTATAAAATTCATCCTTTCTGGATTTAAAAAACTATTTTACACAGAGGGCAGTGGCTCATACCTATAATCCCAGCACTTTGGGAGGCTCGGTGGGCAGATCACTTGAGCCAGAAGTTTGAGACTACGTTGGGCAACATGGAGAAACCCTGTCTCTACAAAAATTACAATTAGCCAGGTGTGGTGGCACCTACCTGTAGTCCCAGCTACTCGGGACGCTAAGGTGGGAGGATCATTTAAGCCCTGGAGGTTGAGGCTGCAGTGAGCCAAGACCACACCACTGCACTCTAGCCCGGGTGGCAAAGCAAGACCCTGTCTCAAAAAAATTTTTTTAATTCTCTAAAAAATAGAAATAGAATAATATATCTTTAATCTAACAAAGACCATCTACGAAAAAGTCTTACATTAAACTTTCTATTTAATGGTGAAATATCAAAAGCTATCCTTTTGAATCTGGATGAAGGGTATCCAGAAATACTTGTAAAATGTTGCATGACTTTCTTATAAGCCTAAAATTATATGAAATTTAAAAATTTATATGAAATACAATGCTATTAACAGCAAAAAAAAAAAAAGGTTCCTCTTGAGTTTAGAATAAACAAAAATGCCTTCCTTCACCATTGCTATCCAACATTGTGCTAGAGATTCCACAAATGCAATAAAGCAAGACCGGTAAAATATATGAAGACTGAAGAGGAAGAAACAAATATGCATTCGATATATTTCTATAAATAGTCTTAGTGAATCTACAGAGACTAAAGAGTTTTTGAATGCTAAATACAAAACAATATGAAATAATTAAAATGTTCTATATGGCAGCACAAACATTTATAAACTTACACTTTTAAAGAATGTAACATTTACAGTGGCATTAAAAATAAAAGATGCCTTGGAATAAATCAATTACTACATGTATAAGAGCACCACAGAAATATATATGTAAAAAGTTAATGAGAGAAAATAGGGAAGACCAAAATAAATGGCAACATATACCAGTGTTATGGAGAGGAATACTCAATATTATCAAAACTTCAATTCTCTCCAAGTTGAATTCAAAAAGCTGTTTCTAAACTTATGTGGGAATGCAGAGGGCCAAAACCAGCAAAGACACTCTAGGAACAAGGCCAAAGCAGAAGGACTCCCTCTGCCAGAGTCAAGAACTAAAGCTTTAGTGTGTACTCAACACAGTGCCACATTGGCCTAGAGACAGACAAACAGACCAGCGACATGAAGTAGAGAACTCAGAAGCAAACCTATGTCCCTCTATGGGGCACTTGTTTTTTGACAAAGGTGACATTGAGAAAAATGGAATAAGGGCCATCTTCTCCTAAACCAAGCTTGTCCAACCTGCGGCCCACAGCCCCATGCAGCCCAGGACAGCTTTGAATGTGGCCCAACACAAATTTGTAAATGTTCTTAAAACATTATGAGATTTTTTTTTGAGTTTGTTTTTGCTCATCAGCTATTGTTAGAGTTAATGTATTTTATGTGTGACCCAAAACATTTCTTCTTCTAGCGTGGCCCACAGAAGCTAAAGATGACACAACCCTGTCCTAAACAGTACTGGGACAGCAGGGAATCTATATAATTAAAAAGTAAGGGGACTGTTACCCACACCTCACACAAAAGACCATTCCTTGTGGATTAGAGACTTCAATGGACAAGGCAAAATAGTAAAGACTTTACAAGTATTTATGTAAAAGAATATCCTTATGACCATGAGATAAGAATCATTTTTTCCAAAGGAATAAAACCATATTAAGAAATAAAAATAAGAAAGATAAGAATTGTTTTTAAGCAAAACACACAGACAACACTAAGCATAAAGGAAGCATTGATAAATTTAATTACAGTAAACTTTAAACTTCTGCTCATTAAAAATCATTAAGAGAATACAAAGCTGATCCACTGGGGAAAACATTTTCCACAAATAACCAAACAAGGGCTCTTATGAAGAAAATACAAAGAACAGCACGTTGGGAGGCCGAGGTGGGCGGATCACCTGAACTCAGAAGTTCAATACCAGCCTGGACAACATAGCAAAACCCAGTCATTACTAAAAATAGAAAAGTCAGCCGGCGTGGTGGCCCACACCTGTAGTAGAAACTTCTCAGGAGGCTGGAACAGGAGGATCGCTTGAGCCCAAGAGACTGAGGCTACAGTGAACCGAGATCATGCAACTGTGTGCCAGCCTGGGCGGCAGAGAGAAGCCCTGTCTCAAAAAAAAAAAAAAAAAAAAAAAAGACCCACACAGAACTCCTACAAATCAACCAGAGATGGAAAAAAGAAAAGAACATGCAATATATAAATGGGAAAAAAGCCTTCTACTCACACTTCACTAAATGACCAAAAACACATGAAGAGGCCTCAACCTCATTACACCAGAAAATGCAAATGGGAACCCAATGAGATGCCCCTGGCACCTGCCTTACCAGTTGGTTCACTCAACACTGATGATACAAGAGTGTGGTGGTCTAGAGCGGCAGGAAATACTACAGTGTGGCTGGGGGTATGCACTGTATAACTGCTTTAAAGGTTTCCTGTTGGCCGGGCGCGGTGGCTCAAGCCTGTAATCCCAGCACTTTGGGAGGCCGAGACGGGTGGATCACGAGGTCAGGAGATCGAGACCATCCTGGCGAACACGGTGAAACCCTGTCTCTACTAAAAAATACAAAAAACTAGCCGGGCGAGGTGGCGGGTGCCTGTAGTCCCAGCTACTCGGGAGGCTGAGGCAGGAGAATGGCGTGAACCCGGGAGGCGGAGCTTGCAGTGAGCTGAGATCCGGCCACTGCACTCCAGCCCGGGCGACAGAGCGAGACTCCGTCTCAAAAAAAAAAAATAAAAATAAAAAAATAAAAAAAAAATAAAGGTTTCCTGTTTCTGGCGGGGTGCGGTGGCTCAAGCTTGTAATCCCAGCACTTTGGGAGCCTGAGACGGGCGGATCACAAGGTCAGGAGATCGAGACCATCCTGGCTAACATGGTGAAACCCTGTCTCTGCTAAAGAAAAATACACAAAATTCGCCTGTAGTCCCAGCTACTTGGTAGGCTGAGGCAGGAGAAATGGCGTGAACCCAGGAGGCGGAGCTTGCAGTGAGCTGAGATCCGGCCACTGCACTCCAGCCTGGGCGACAGAGTGAGACTCTGCCTCAAAAAAAAAAAAAAAAAAGGTTTCCTGTTTCCTAGAATAGTCAAGAATATGAATGTCTTATCACCTAAAATTCCACACGTGGGCACAAACCCTAACAAATGTGAATTTAAAAGCCCCCTGTAGTGTTGTTTATGATAATAGAATCAGTTCACAATCGTAGATTTTTAAAACATAAAGACAGCAACGTGGATTGGTATCAACAACAATGTTGAACAAAACAGGAAGATACAGGCCAGACACGGTGGCTCATGCCTGTAATCCCAGCACTTTGGGAGGCCGAGGCGGGTGGATCACCTTAGGTCTGGAGTTCCAGACCAGCCTGGCCAACGTGGTGAAACCCCATCTGTGCTAAAAATACAAAAATTAGCTGGTCATGGGGATGGGCGCCTATAATACCAGCCACACTGGGAGACTGAGGCAGAAGCCTCGCCTCACCTCACCCTACCCCTCCACCGTGGGTCTCTCTGCTGTGGGACCATGCCCCACTGAGCAGGCTGTTGACCTCCAGCCCCTATCCAGAAAGTCTCATTGCCCAAAACTCTGCCCAGAACCCTAAGGTGAAGCCACAGTTGAGGGAGCCCCTCCCCCAGTGTCAACCTGGCTCCCACCTCCCAGTGCGGGAGAAAAGCAAAGCGGGTGAGCTGGGAGGAGCGCAGGCTTTGGGGACAGGCCATTCTCCAGGTGCCAGCCTGGCCGCAGGGCCAACGGTGACTGGCAGGGAACCACAGGGCTCAGTAAGCAGAGGCCACACAGGCCCCAAGGCCAGATTGCAGTGGGAACCAGTGTGGCCAGGCGGGTAGGGGGCCTGGCTGAGGTGCCCAGAAATCCCATCAGCACCACTGGGTCCCCTGGAAGACACTCAAGTTCCCACTGAGGATTACAGGCAGGGGATTAGAGTCAGACCTCACCTTGGACAGCAGCCCCAGCCCTGTCCTCAGCCCCAGGGACACTAGGGCATCCGGCTGTCACAAGGAAGTGGGTGGCTCAAGGCCAGGAGCCTGTGCTTTGGCTGAGGGACATGGCTGAGGTCAGTCTGCTCCATGATTCCCCGGAGCCTACATACATGACTCCCTGGACCCTGGGCCACACTCTGCTGCAGCCCAGTGCACTGCACGCTGCTCTGCTGTGCCAGGTTGTGTTGTGTCGAGTTGTGCTGTGTCGTGTGCTGCGTCACTGCTCCTGCAAACTCCCTGTCCGGGAGCTCTAGGGTCCTGGCCTCTAAGAAGCCCCAGCCCCGAGTCAGCCTCAGGCAAGGTCTGCATCTCTGCTGCCTCCACTTCCCTGGCTCAGCCTTGAAGCTCCCGCTGACCCCTCTGCCACTCACCTACCACCCATCACCCCCACTTAGAGGCCAGGAAGCAGCAGGGGCCATCTCCCCCTTCTCTCCACCCTTTCTCTCCTCCCTCCATCCTCCAGGACACACAACTCCAACAGAAACCAGGAATCTTGCAAATGCCCCGACATACCCACCGACCCCAGGACACCTTCTCTCCAGGTGTTTGGCACAAGGGACACCCCCACACCGGCCCCATCGTGTGCCCTGGTGGCCCCGAGGCTGGAGCACGGGATGCCTGTCTGGCTCTGGACCTGCCCAGGGCCCTGCCCTCTGCCGCCATTCACAGGACAAACCCAAACAATTGCTGTCCTCCCTCTGAAATGGTGGCCATGGGGGTGCAGGGAAGGCCTCGAGTCCTTCCTGTGCCCAGGCCCCTCACCCCCACACTCTGGCTGGCTGCATCTGCTGTCCAGAGCCTTTGATCACAAGGAAGCCCAGACCACAGTGATGATAAGGGAGGCCCTTCCTAAGCCTAGAGATGGTCTAAACCTTCATGGAACTGCTGGTCCCAGTACCAGCCAGAGTCCCAGGTGAGGCTGAGATGGCTCAAAGTGGTGCACGGGAGATGTCTGATATCAACCCGCTCCTGGAGGTAGATGATGTCTCCAGCCTGGTGACTTCCCTGGCCTCCAGCTATCACCACCCCCAGTGTCCCTAAGGCTGAAGGTGCAAGCTTGCCCTGGCCCTAGAATAGAAAGTGCACGATCTGGTCATGTCATGCAGGTGAGGATACCTGTGTGCCAGGTAACCTCAGGCGGGCATGGTGGTGCTTGTGGGACAGTCCTGTAACCTGCAGTGTGGTTGGTGGGATGGATGCTTGTGACACAGGCAGGAACTACCCCTCATGGTAGTTGAGGAACCACGCGTGTATTGGGTGGGGGCTGATGGGAGTCACAGGTGTGTGGCTGGGCACAGGCAGGTGAGTGAGTGACAGCTACACGAACCCCACCACTGAGCATGTCCCTCCCAGGGCAAAGCAGATCAGAGCCACAGGCCCAGCCCTGGGAGGCCCAGAGAGGCCTCAGGTCCTCAGGAAGCCTCCTGGCCCTCTCTGCCCTCAGAGGAGCCCCTCCCTCTAGAGACCCCTCCAGCTGGCACCACCTGCAGCTGTGCGGGTGGGAGGGGGACACAGTGCTATAGGTCCAGAGACGGAAGGAAGATGGAGGGAGGGTGGCCCTCTGCTCCCTGACCCTGCTGCTCAGCCCCCTGCAGCCCTCCCGGAGCCCACCCTTTCAGCTGCGGTCTCCCAGCCTCCGTCCCCAGGACAAAGCTCACTCCGCCAGTGCTTCTCCACTGTAGCCGGCTTTTCCCCTTGGGGAGAGTCCTCAGATGGTGTAAAGTGAGGAAGGGTTCCCTGGCCCTGCCCCGTAGGGCCCCCACACCAGGCCTCCCCCATCTCTCCGTCTCTATCAGACACAGAGGCAGAGACAGAGGCAGTCACACACCCAGTCCCAGCCATAATCACACCCTCATATTCATATAATCACAGATCCCCACCCTACACAGTCACACACCCCAACTACAGGTGCCACACACACACCCCACATGCTCCCGCCAGCGCATTCCACTTACATACACACAATCCCATTCTCACACACGTGCACCCAAACCTTTTGCTGCACACACAACATGACAGGCCACAGAGCAGGATGAGAGTCTCAGAGCACATGGACACCTGCACCGCACAGGTACCCCCCCAGGACCGCGCCCAGCCAGGGATCCCCACCTGCACTGCAGCTGCCTGGAACCTGCACCACGGGATGGGCTGGGGGCGGTCCTGAAATCATCTGCATGCCAGGGCTCTCTCTCTCTCACAAGTGAAGTTGTTTCCACAGGCAGGTGCACGATACACACAACATGTAAGGCATTCTTGAGTTAGAGGAGATTTCCATGTATTCATTTTATCAAAGTACAATCTCTGCGGTCCTCATGATGCCAACAGCCAATGCCAGACTCAAGGTTGAGTCTGACCCTGACCTGCCTCTTGGCCTTCCCATTAGAGCCAGGAGAAAGGCAGCACACCCAGCACTTCCACCACTATCTCCTTAGCACGGGGGTGGAGTTTCTGGACAAGAAATCAGAGCCAGAAAAACAAGTGAGGCTTCTGAAGATCCTAATCCATAAAGCTCTACTGAGAGATGTAAAATAAAACTTCAGTGAATGGAGGAAACGCACCGGACCCTCAAAGGCAGGACTCAATATTAAAGGGTGTCAGTTCCAAATTCATATAGAATTTGAAAGCACTTCGAATCAGAATTCTAACAAGTTTTTTTTTCATAATTTGAAATAAAAGTTCTTCATCAAGAATGTGTAAGGACATTCAATCCCAAACTAGTGAACTAGAAGAAGGACATTCACAGGCAAATCACAAAAGGGAAGCCCACGGCCAATGCATGCAAAAGATGCTCATTCTCACAGCTCATCAAATGCGCACATTCAAATTATTTTCATCAAATTCATACAGACTTTGTTTTCTTACTTGCAATATCTAGGATTGGTGAGGATGCGGGAAACGGTATTTTCCTATGATGGATAGGAACACTGCTTGGCACAGATATTCTAGTAGGCAAGGTGGCCATGTGCATCCAAAGGCAGGAACACTTGGCCTGCCATTTTCACGTTCAGGTCTTGATCCTTGGTAAATAATGAAAGCCAGGCCCAAACACTTAGCTACCTTTTTTTTTTTTTTTGTTTTGGAGAGACGGGGTCTGATATGATTTGGCTCTGTGTCCCCACTGAAATCTCATCTTGAATTGTTCTCCCATAATCCCCACATGTTGTGGGAAGGACCTAATGGGAAATATTTTGAATCATGGGGGCAGCTTCCCTCATATCGTTCTCATGGTAGTGAATATGTCTCACGAGATCTCATGGTTTTATTGAGGGTTTCCACTTCTGCACCTGTCATTTTCTCTTGCACCTCTCATTTTCTTTTGCCTCAGGCCATGATTCTGAGGCCTCCTAGCCATGTGGAACTGCAAGTTCCATTAAACTTCTTTTTCTTCCCAGTCACAGGTATGCCTTTATCAGCAGCATGAAAACAAACTAATACAGTAAATCAGTACAGAGAGTGGGGTGTTGCTGAAAACACACCCGAAAATGTGGAAGCAACTTTGGAACTGGGTAACAGGCAGAGGTTGGAAGAGTTTGGAGGGCTCAGAAGAAGACAGGAAAATGTGGGAAAGTTTGGAACATCCTAGAAATTTGTTTAATATTTGACAAAAAATGCTGATAGTGATATGAATACTAAGGTCCAGGCTGAGGTGGTCTCAGATGGAGATGAGGAACTTGTTGGGAACTGGAGCAAAGGTGACTCTTGTTATGTTTAAGCAAAGACACTGGTGGCATTTTGCCCTTGCCCTAGAGATTTGTGGAACTTTGAACTTGAGAGAGATGATTTAGAGTATCTGGTGGAAGAAATTTCTAAGCAGAAAAGCATTCAAGAGGTGAGTTGGGTGCTGCTAAAAACATTCCATTTTAAAAGGGAAACAGAGCACAAAAAATTGGAAAATTTGCAGCCTGACGATGCAATAGAAAAGAAACACCCATTTTTTGAGGAGAAATTCAAGTTGGCTGCAGAAATTTGCATAAGTAACAATGAGGGAAATGTTAAACCCCAAGACAATGGGGAAAATGTCTCCAGGGCATGTCGTTGGTCTTCTCATCACAGACCCAGAAGCCTAGGAGGAAAAAATGGTTTTGTGGGCTGGACCCAAGGTCCCCATGCTGTGTGCAGCCTAGGGACTTGGTGCCTTGTGTCCCAACCACTCCAGCCATTGCTAAAAGGGGCCAAGGTATAGCTCAGCCCATGGTTTCAGAGGATGGAAGCACCAAACCTTGGCAGTTTCCATGTGGTGTTGAGCCTGCAGGTCCACAGAAGTCAAGAACTGAGGTTTGGGGACCTCTACCTAGATTTCAGATGTATGGAAACACCTGGATGCCCAGGCAAAAGTTTGCTGCAGGGGAGAGGCCCTCATGGAGAACCTCTGCTAGGGCAGTGCAGAAGGGAAATGTGGGGTCAGAGCCCCAACACAGTGTCCCTACTGGGGCACTGCCAAGTGGAGCTGTGAGAGGAAGGCCACCATCCTCCAGACACCAGAATGGTAGATCCACTGGCAGCTTGTACCAGGTGCCTGAAAACGGGCAGACACTCAATGCCAGCCTGTGAAAGCAGCCAGGAGGGGAGCTATACCCTACAAAGCCACAGGGGCGGAGCTGCCTAAGACTATGGGAACCCACCTCATGCATCACCGTGACCTGGATATGAGACATGGAATCAAAGGAAATCATTTTGGAGCTTCAAAATTTGACTGCCCCGCTGGATTATGGACTTGCAAGGGTCCTGTAACCCCTTTGTTTTGGCCAGTTTCTCCCATTTGCAATAGGTGTATTTACTCAATACCTGTACCCTCATTGTATTTACGAAGTAACTAGCTTGCTTTTGATTGTACAGGCTCATAGGCGGAAGGGACTTGCCTTGTCTCAGATTAGACTTTGGACTGCGGACTTCTGGGTTAATGCTGAAATGAGTTAAGAGTTTGGGGGACTACTGGGAAGGCATGATTGGTTGTGAAATGTGAGGACATGATATTTGAAGGAGCCAGGGGCAGAATGATATGGTTTGGCTCCGTGTCCCCACCCAAATCTCATCTTGAACTGTACACCCTTAATTCCCACGTTTTGTGGGAGGGACCCAGTGGGAGATAACTTGAATCACGGGGGTGGTTTCTCCCACACTGTTCTCATGGTAGTGAATAAGTCTCACGAGATCTGATGGTTTTATCAGATCGTTTCCGCTTTTGCATCTCTGTCATTTTTCTCTTGCTGCCACCACGAAAGTGCCTTTTGCCTCCCACCATGATTCTGAGGCCTCCCCAGCCATGTGGAACTGTAAATCCAATTAAACCTCTTTTTCTTCCCAGTCTTGGGTATGTCTGTATCAGCAGTGTGAAAACAGGCTAACACAGGGTCTCGCTGTTACCCAGGCTGGAGTGCACTGGCACAGTCATAGCTCACTGCAGCCTGGAATCCTGGCCTCAAGCGCTCCTCCTGCCTCTGCCTCCCAGGTAGCTGGGACCACAGGCAGGAGCCAACCGCACCCAGCTCTAACTGCCATATTATTTGTCACCACAAGATTTACAAAAGCCAGGTCCAGTAGAAAAACAGATGATGTTTTACAAGAAATAAACCATTTAAATTTCCTAAATACACCACAATGAACATATGTTGTGTTGTAGAAGAAAATTTTCACAAGGGACTGATACTTACATTTTTGAAAAGAGGGCAAGGTCCTTGCACAAAAAATGTTTATACACCACCGTCACAGAGTGGATTTACTAGAGGCATCTCTCTAGATAACATCTCAATACAGATGGGGTGATGGGTGTGTCCTGGGGCCATAAGTAGCCTCCTGCAGCTCAGCGCTTCAGGACCCCTGGGAACCAGCAGTCCCAGAAGTCAGGGGGAGAGGCCTGGCGGGAGGGGAGTGACACAGCTGCTCCTGCATCCCTGGCTCAGCTGCTCCATACAGGGCAAGGAAGCAGCTATGGGGTTGGAGTCGGCCATCCTGGCCTCATCTCCAGGGTCCTGGCCACATAAAGTCAACACAAAGGTAACCCCAAATAAAAACATGTCCACGCAAAGGTACACAGGTCAACACATCTTTAAAAATAAAACCATAGAGGTTTCTGCTTACATAGGGTGGACTGGGACCTTCACCATGTCCCCTCCTTCTGGTGACCAAACCAAACCAAGGCTAAGGGAGTACTAAAACTTCCCACCTCACAGGCCGGGCACAGTGGCTCACACCTATAATCCTAGCACTTTGGGAGGCTGAGGCAGGACAATCACTTAAGGTCAGGAGTTAGAGACCAGCCTGGCCAACATGATGAAACCCCATCTCCACTAAAAATATAAAAAATTAGCCCGGCGTGACAGCACGTGCCTGTAATCCAAGCTACTCGGGAGGCTGAGGCCAGAGAGTCACTTGACCCTGGGAGGCCGAGGCTATAGTGAGCTGAGATTCTGCCACTGAACCCCAGCCTGGGTGACAAAGCAAGACTCCATCTCAGAAAAAAAAAAATGTCCCACCTCAAACTAACAAAGAGAATCAGGAGGGATCCTTAGAGGACCTGAGATTTCAACCACATGGAGCAGGAGGAAGATGCTGCGACTGAAACGGAGCTTGGTGGGTCTCAGGGGAAGGTGCTCCAAGGTGGAGTCAGGACGGGGAAACCTATTTGCTCCTCAATCCCCTACAGAGGCTGGGAATCAGGCTCTGCTCCAGGGGATGTGTGGGACCAGGATGGGAGGCTGAAGCCATAGGATGGATTAAAATCTGTGCATCTCTTATCATCTTCAGCAGGGAGCTGGGGCTTCCTCTGTGACATAACCCGACAGCATCTGCCATCACCACCACCAGGAACAATAGTATCCGCCTAGTCCGAGTCTGTAATGCAGCGGCTCACTCTCTACCCCATCCCCCCAAGCAAAAGCCCATCCGCCGACAGGCACTGTTGCAGACACCAGGGCTCCCCTCCAGGTCTTCAGCTCCCTGGTGACAAGACTGACAGACAAAACTAATGGAATCTGGTACCCAGAAGAGGATGAGAAGGATCCCCATGAACCCTAGAGAAGACAAGGGGATGTGACCGGGCAGACCCTCAGGAGGCACAAGACACAGATTCAACTGGCATCCAAAGGGGACAGCCAGCAATTTTTTTTTTTTTTTTTTTTTTTTTAGTTTATGTTTGTTTGTGATTGTAACGTTTTCTTTGGACATCAAACACTGCACCCAAATATGAGCCATTCATCTTAAGACAACTGCTTTTGTCCTAAGAATCCTGTTCTGATGTTTACAATTAACTCTGGACAACTTAAAACTTATTAGTGGCACTGCTGTCTAATAATCAAATATTTCATTACAGGCCGAACGCAATTATTAAACGAAAAGAGCAAAGTTCCCCCCCCCCACCCTTTCTTACCTTCAAACGAAACCGAAAAGGTAGTTTTCACATGGAAAGAGCACCTACTTCAGGGAGACTGAATTTTTAACCAGTTTTATTTTTATTTAATTTAATTAATTAATGTATTTATTTTTGAGATAGTGTCTAGCTCTGTTACCCAGGCTGGAGTGCAGTGGCGTGATCTCGGCTCACTGCAACCTCCACCTCCCCGGTTCAAGTGATTCCCATGCCTCAGCCTCCCCAGTAGCTGGGACTACAGGTGCCCACCACCACACCTGGCTAGTTTTTATATTTTTAGTAGAGATGGGGTTTCACCATGTTGGCCAGGCTGGTCTGGAACTCCTGGCCACGGCCTCCCAAAGTGCTGGGATTACAGGCATGAGCCACTGTGCCTGGCTGTTAACTAGTTTTATTAAACCCTACAAGCTCTAAAACATGAGACAAGGCTTTCCAGAGTAAATGGGATGATAAAAAGGTAAAATTCCCTAGAAGCCTGTTTTCACCAACTTGCAAAAAGTCAAAGAGCTGATTTCTTTCTGTTTATTCTTTAAAAGGTTCGGCCTGCACCTTCAGTACACACTGTGGAAGGACAGCCCCATAGTCACAGCGGCTGTTCAGGGACAGCGCTTCCCAGTCATCCAATCCATAGCCAGGAATCTCGACAAGCAGCAAAAGAAAAGTCACTCATCACCTACGAGAGAGGCTCCGTGAGAGACACAGTCAACTTCCCATCAGAAACCATGAGCGTCTGAACACGCGGAGGGCACGTTCAGAGTGCAGAAGAGAAAGGGAACTAGGCTGGGCAAGCTGAAGGCAGGGTGGTCCAGGAACGGGCTGGGACTCCCAGCCCCCATCTGTTCTCAGGGACAAGTCCTGGCTGAGATCCACGCAGCTCAGGAAGGTGGCGACCCCAGGCCATGGGCCTCGCTGAGGATGCCTGGAAATCTTCATCAGCCCAGCTGGCTCAGGTGGAGATGGAGGCTCCAGGACAACGCGGGATGGGAGGAGGGTGAGTAAACACCAGGCCTGCTCCAGCACCTCTCCCTGGCCTCCAGCCTGCAGCCCACCCTAACCCTCCCTCAGCAGGGCTGACAATGGACGGGGGCATGGATGTCCCAGGTGCTGTCAGAGAAGAGGGTGAGCCAGCTGTGTCCTGAGTGCCTGTGACAGGTCCCAGTGGCAGGAACTTCAGGTAGGGAGGAAGAGATCCCACACAGTCCTGTCACCATGGCAGGGCAGGTGTGTGACCCGGGCGGTTTCACGTGCGCAGCGCAGAGGGGAGCGTGCGCTGGGTATAGGACAATGGGCATGGCAGGTGAGGGGAGGCACAGGTGGGTGGGTGTGATAGGCACACAACCACCACTGCTGAGCACTTCCCTACAAAGTGCCAGGTCTACCAGTTCTGAGGGTCCACAGGGGGCCTGGCATCCCTGCAGAATCCTTGGGCCCTGTGCCCTCCTGGCAGCCCTGTGACACATGCCCCAGGCCTGGAAGGGTGGCCCAGCAATGCCCTCAGGGTCGGAGAAGTGGGTGGAAGGAGAGGAGCTGCATCCACTCTCCTCCTGAGTTTCCTGTGCTCTCTCCAGGATCCCAGGCCATCCTGGGGTATCCGGCCAGGGACTGGAGACCTGGGGAGGCCTGGGCCTGAGACAGGTGAGTTTCTTCTGCCACCTTAGGCCTCAGGGCCCCTCCCATCTTTGAGCCCCCACTCAGGCTGGCTCCCAGAATCCCCCACCGTTCCCATGAAATGTGTGCACATGCCCCTCTCCCAGGTCCCCACCAGTCTCTAGGGTGCACGCCTACCATGGGGGGAGTGGGGGCAAAGCCTCCAGAGCTAGGCTGGTGGAGGCTTCAGGTGGCCCTGGAGCTCCCCCCTCTCCCAGCCCTGTTCTTGATCCCCACCCCAAGGCTCTCCTGGGCCCCACAGGCTGAGGCTACTCCTAACCCTACAGCCAGCAACGCCCTCACCCCTCCCGAGTGCGGCACTGGAAGTCCCTGCTGGCCTCCTGGCTAGGTGAGGGCTGCCAGACACAGAGGAAACAGGACTCCGTGATCGGAAAGGGACTTCTCTCGGCCTCTGCTCATGGAGCTGGAGACCAGCCTCAGGGTGGGGCTGGGTGGGAGGGGTGAGCACAGCTGTACCCCACCCCACTCACCCCAAACCCCAGTCACCCTCTGACCCACACTGCTCTCCACGCTTCTGCCCAGCCCTGCCCAGGTCCCATATATCCTGCCCAGTGGCCCCTCCCCACCCAGCCCCCCAGAGCAGGTCCACTTGGGGTTGTCATGGTACCTGCAGCTCCGCAAGCTGACATCTGTGCTTCCCATCTCAGCAGGGGCAGGCAGCCCGGATGAAGAAAGAATAAAGGCAGAGGGCACCCCATGCCTAAGACCCACCCACCCCAGGACCCTTCCAGAGGCTATCATAAGGCCCACACACACACAGACACACACACACAGACACACACACAATTACAGCCCACAGTCTGGTCACTTGCAGGAGGTGAACCTTCTCCACTTGCAGGTCAGGCCTCAGCGGGGTCACTGAGAACCCACCAAATCCTCCCACATCACCTGCCTTCAAGGCAGCCCGCCTGCCAGGAAGGGCGGGGAGAACCCCGGACTCTGTTGGTCTCGCTCCAGTTCAATCCCTCTCTCTCTCTCTCTCTCCCTGCCGCTTATCCTGTCTCTGTATCTTTCCCCCTCATTCTCGGAGACAGCCTCCCTCTTATACAACAGGTCTCTTTCCCACTGCACCTCCCACCATGTCTCCCAATGTCTCTCATTCATTTTCTGAAATACTCAATCCCTTTCACACACGACTTTCTCCATCTCTCTCATTGATACACACACTCTCCCCCCATCCCTGCCTCTCTCTCTCTCTCACACACACAGAGGCAGACTCAGCCCTTCAGGGTCTATGCCCTGAGCTAAGCCCCGCTGAGAGGCAGCTTGTCTGGGGATTGCGGGGAGCACTCATGCCCACATGGGATGTGCCCGTGTGGACAGCGCTTGGCCCTGTATGTACCCACTGTGGATCCTTCACTGGACAACCAGGCTGGGCTTGGACCAATGCAGGTGGAACTAAGCCAAGACTCTGAAGGCCAGGGCAGGGTCAGCTCCAGCCTCAGCATTCACCCTAAACCAGGCGCTGTGGAGAGGAGCGTGAGCCACCAGGCGGGCCCAGGCTGGAGAGCTCACCGCCTAGCAGGGACGGATGGCAGGAGACTTGCCACTCAGACCAGGGAAGGATGACAGGGACCCCAGGCACAGGCGCAGGTGTCAGCAGAGACCACACCAGTGGGGGTCCCCTAGAGCAGGTGCGGGGTGGCACCCAGGGTTGGAGGGTCACAGGCCACTGGCATGGCTCAGCCCAGTTCTCACAGGGCATCCTCCATCTCTATAACCATGGAGTCAATGTCACCACTGGGCATGAAATGGAGACGCTGCTGTTGGCAAATGAGCTTGGAGAGTGGGGCCAAGACTTGTGGGTGTCAAGTGAGGTGTCACGACTGGGGCCTGACTTCACAGCGGCCGAGACGAGAAGGCTGAGGAGGACACCCCAGGAGAGAGTGGCTCCAGCGGAGGGAACTGCAGTGCACACCTCCGGGGGAGGAAGTGGAGCGGCAGCCACCAGCCCTGGCAATGCGGGGCCCAGGGACCCAGAGAGAAAGGGCAGAGTGTGGCCTAGTGAGGCCACTGCCCTTCCCTTGGCTGTGACCTTTGACAAAGCGTGTTCCTTGGGTGGGGTTAGGGGGACTCCAAGCTGTTATGACTCAGGCCAGCTGGCAGGAGCGTGCATGGTGACCGGGATGGAGCAGGGTTCACTGAGGCAACCGCATGGATGTAAGAGCAGGGTCCACCATGGCACACGCAGAGAAAGGGGAGAAGGACTGGGTTGGCAACAAGGAGAAACCCGGCTCAAAGCAGGTTTGAGGGAGAAAGCAGAGAGGACAGTTCAGAGAACAGCTTTGCAACTGACCAGTTCAAAGGGAAAGCAGCCCAGGTCAAGCGCAGTAGCTCACGCCTGTAATCCCAACACTCTGGGAGGCCAAGGTGGGCTCACTTGAGGTCAGGAGCTTGAGACCAACCTGGCCAACATGCTGAAACCCTGTCTCAACTAAAAATACGAAAAGTAAGGCCGGGCACGGGGACTCATGCCTATAATCCCAGAACTTTGGGAGGTCGAGGTGGATGGCTCGCTTGAGGCCAGGAGTTCCAGACCAGTCCTGGCCAACATGGTGAAACCCCAACTCTACTAAAAGTACAAAAATTAGCCAGGCATGGTGGCGCATGCTTGTAATCCCAGCTACTTGGGAGGCTGAGGCAGGAGAATTGCTTGAATGTGGGAGGCGGAGGTTGCAGTGAGCCGGGATCGTGGCACTGCACTGCAGCCTAGGTGACACAGCAAGAGTCTGTCTTAAAAAAAAAAAAAAAAAAGCTGGGCGTCATGGTGCACACCTGTAGTCCCAGCTACTCAGGAGGCTGAGACATGAGAATTACTTGGGACAATTAATTGGGAGGCAGAGGTTGCAATAGGCCCAGATCGTGCCAATGCACTCCAGCCTGGGTGACAGTGCAACACTCCGTCTAAAAAATAAAATAAATATATAAATTTTAAAAAGCAGCTCAGCTCGCAGGGAAGAGACAGCCAGCACCAGAGCCTCCATACCTTGACTTTACTCTCTGGCCCCACTGGGATTACCTCCTCCAGGAAGTGGCCCCTGGTCCCGCTGAAAGCCCCACTCTGAGATGCAACGCACTCCACGCTGTGGAAGTTCCTGGTTAAGGATCCCTGACCGTCCCTGTACTTGCCGGCTCAGTCCACCAGGAGGCGCCCGCGCCATGCCTCGGCCCTGCTGGACTCCGGGACCGCCACTTCCCTGCGGGCGCCTCCTGGTGTTCCCTTGGGCTTGGTCTGTACAGCCCAGCTGGTTTTGGGCGCCTGGCCCAGCCCCGCGGGTGATTCACTGACCTCGCACCTGAAGGTGGCAGAGGAAGCGGAGAGCAGCAGCCAAGAGACGGGTCCAGGCTCTCCCAGAAACCAGCGACTTCAGTCCAAACGTCCCCTGTACCCGCGGAGATTCCACATCAGGACCAGGCTCCCCCACGTCCAGACCCCACATTCCCATCAGTGTGTCCCAGGGAGCACGGAGGGACCGCCACACTGCATTTCATGGGGCGACCGCCCTCAACACCCCTACACACACGGAACCCCACACTACCCTAAAGTCTGAAAGGCGGACACGCAATCGAGGTTTTAGAGGAATTTATACAAAAGTCCTGACACCACAAGGTTCTTACCACCTGAAAACCAGCTCCATGACAGACAAATTAGACACTTGTGAGTTTGCCGGAATTTGGTTTAAAAATAACAAGGCTGGTCCAAGATCTTAGAAGAAAATTATATTCTTTTAAAGAAAATGAAAATATCCTCAAGGGAAAAACTTAATTTAAGTCAAATCCTGTCCTTTTGTCTTGGAACCCCGTGCCCCGCGCGCAAACACAGGATTTCCTGCAGCGCGGCCAGGGCGCCCCCGTCATCGCTCCTGAGCGATACCCGGGGCTGCAGCCGCACGGGGTATTTTCCCGGGCTAAGCAGGGGAGTGGGGGGTGGGGGGCGCCAAGCCAGGAGCCCTGGAAGAGGGAGCAGGGCGGCAAGTGGGGCCGCAAACACCCATCAAAGTCCCCAGGACCAATTCCCACAGTGACCACGTGGCCACAGGCAGTGAGTGCCCTTTGCAGGCCTGCTCCCTAAGGGTGCCATTCCTAACCCCCTCCTGGGACCCCACCTAATCCAGGCACCCTCCCACCCACCAGTGGGCACTGCGCTAGGAGATGCAGGAACACCCATGTCCCTGCCAGCCCCGCCTTCCAGACCACACCCCGCCTTCCAGACCACACCCCGCCTTCCAGACCACACCCTGCCTTCCAGACCACACCCCGCCTTCCAGACCACACCCTGCGTGGGAGCGCGCTTTGCGGAGGGCGGGGGGGTGTCCCCAGGTCCCTGAACAACGGACAGCAGCTCCCGCCCACGAATGCAGCCGGGTCACCTCGCACCCCTGACCAGGGCTGGGGCCCTCTCCAGCCTGGTGACCCACGGCCTACTCTGAGGCTGCAGCGCGCAGGGGGCCTCCAAGTGGAAAGCTGGTGATGGGGTGGGTGGGAGGCAGGGCCCGCAGGGAAGTGACTTGAGCAGGCACAGACGGTGAATAAATAGAAGCTTCCACGCGGGGGTCCGGCCCCTGCAGACAGCAGCTCGGTGGGAAAGTGGGATTAGAGGGAGCTCCTCCGACACTGACCGGGGCCACCCACGCAGGCCCTCCCTCCACACCCACACCCACCCCGGCCCTGGGACGGGTTTTCCCCTGCTCAGAGCTCAGTGACGTGCACAGTGGGTGAGGGAACAGGCCCAGGTTGGAGGCGCCGTAGGTGGCAACGACGACACAGCAGGTGGCCCGCCAGGGGGGTAGCAGCGGCGTCCCTCCTCCCCGCTCAGCTGCAGCCCGCAGTCCTAGGGAAGAACACAGCCCCCAGCCCCAGAGTCAGCAGACAAGCGCACATCAGAGGTCATGAGGCGGGGCGGGGAGGACCGAGGGGCGGGGCAGAGCCGCAGGGGACCGCATAACAACAAAGACTCTTCTGCCCCGCACAGGGGCTCACACCTGCAATGCCAGCACTTTGGGAGGCTGAGGCGGCTGGATCACCGCCTCGGTCAGGAGTTCGAGACCAGCCTAGCCAACATGGTGAAACCCTGTCTCTACTAAAAATACAAAATTAGCCAAGCATAGTGGCACATGCCTGTAATCCCAGCTACTTGGGAGGCTGAGGCTGAAGAATCGCTTGAACCCGGGAGGTGGAGGTTGCAGAGCAGAGGGCCTGACATTGCATTCCAGCCTGAGTGACAACAGCAAAACTCCGTCTCAAAAAAAAAAAACCAAAAAAAAGACTCTTCTGCCAGAGGGGGGATGGGAAGCCCGGTGTGGAGCAATGGGGACTGGAGCTGCCTCTCAGGCATCCAAGAGGAAGTCACTGGATATAAGTCAGACTATGGGGAGAGGACTAGGCAGTCAACGTGGGTGTCAGCGTAAAAATCTGATGGTTTGGGTGTGTTTTGTTTATTCGTTTGTTGTTTATTGTTTGCTTGAGACAGGGTCTCTCACTGTCGCCCAGGCTGGAATGCAGTGTCTGGATCCCGGCTCACTGCGGCCTCGACCTCCAGGGCTCAAGTGATCCTCCCACCTCAGCCTCCTGAGTAGCTGGGACCACCGGCGCACCCCGCCACACCCTGTGAATTTTGCTTATTTTTTGTAGTGATGGGGTTTCACGTTGCTCAAGCTGGTCTAGAACTCCTGACCTCAAGCTATCCTTCGCCTCAGCCTCCCAAAATGCTGGGATTACAGGCATGAGCCACTGTGCCTGGCCTCTTTTTGTTTATTAGACAAGGTCTCACTGTCACCCAGGCTGAAGTGCAGTGGTGCGATCTCAGCTCACTGCAGCCTCAAACTTCTGGGCTCAAGCAATCCTCCCACCTCAGCCTCCCAAGTAGCTGGGACTACAGACACGTGCCACCACGCCCGGATAATTTTTGTCCCTTCTATTTTGTAGAGATGGCATCTTGCCACGCTGATCAGGCTGATCTTGAACTCTTGGCTTCATAACCATCCTCCCACCTCAGCCTCCCAAAGTGCTGGGATTGCAGGTGTGAGCCACTGCGCCCAGCCAAACGTGACGGTTTTTAAATACCAAACAGCAGACTACCTCTTCCAGGGAGTGCAGACCACTAGAAAAGAGAAGAGGGCAAGCAGCAGAACCTTCCATGAGGAGGTAGGAAGAGAAGAGGCCTGGGCTGGGGAGATTCCAGGAGAAACGAAAGTGAAGAAAACCAAAAGCCGGCAGCCCCAAGGGCAAAGTGAAGCAAGTGCAGGGAGGAGGGAGCGGCCCTGTGCTCCAAGCTGCTGGGGGGGCCCGGAAGGAAGTGTCCACCAGTTCCCGCCACACAGGGGTCCCTGGAGCAGAGTGGAGGGAGGAATGCCACCCCCAGGTGGTCTGAAGAGGCAGTGGTGAGTAGACCTGCAGACAGCAGGGGAAGCAGGGGGCTGCCTTCACGTCCCTTATCTCACTGTTTTTACCTTTGCGAGCTTGGGGCTGGAATGCTGGCAGCTTTGACCCGTTATCCAGAGCCCCTGACACCAACACCTGGCCCGCCCTGCACGGGGAAGGGAGCTGGACTGCCGCAGTGGCACCGCCTCACTCCTTTCCCTGGTCTCTCGCCCGTCCCACCACAGGCGACTGCTGCGCACCAGGCCAGGGAGGAGTGTGGGGTCCCAGAGGTATCAATCCCCCCCATCCAGCAGCCTCATCGCAGCACAGCAGCACCACCAGCCGCCTGCCCTGCTCTGACTCTCAGCGTCAACCTTTTGCTGTGCTCGGTACTGGACAATCCCCAGGCCGCACAGTCCACAGGACGGCCCAGCAGGTAGAGGGACGCGGAGGTCCTGTTAGTGCTGGAGGGGAGCCCTGGCCCCTCTGCAGACCATCTCTGTTCCTCGTCCTCCCTCCTGGGTCCCCTGGCACGATCAGTGCTCCCATGGGGCCACTCGCCTGCACCCAGGAGACCTTGTCACCCAAGGGGATCCCTGATTGCTACTGCACATTCCTCACTGCCACTTGCTCTGCTCTTGCTGGGGCGCGGTCGCCGGCAGCCTCCTGGTTCTCCTGCCCAGGCCTCCTCGGCCTCCCTTTGTGGCCACTTCGCCTGTGTGTGTCCTTAAGTGGTGGTGCTCCTTGAGCTATCCTGACCCCCACTCCTTCTTTTCCAACTCACCCTGGAAGACCTCATATGCTCCCTGGCTTCAGCTGCCGTCCCTGCGTCCATCATGGGACCCCTGCTTCCCGCCAGAACAGAGGAAAAGAAATTGGATTTCCCCTCCCACCTTCAACAACGAGAACAACAGGCTAAAGAGATGACAGTGACTCTCAGACCCCGGACAACAGACCAGGGAGGCCCATCATCTCTCAGAGAGGGGAAACCCAGCAGGTACACCCCACACCGCCCGACTGACCACCTGGAGACTGCTCCGGCTGCCCAGGGGAGCCCCGTGGTCTCCTTGAGTCGAGAATCTGGGGAGGCCAAGGCAACTGGAATTCCCAGGGCCAAGATTCAGAGAAGAAGGTCTGGTGTGGTGGCTCACGCCTGTAATCCCAGCACTTTGGGAGGCCAAGGTGGGTGGATCACTTGAACTCAGGAGCTTGAAACCCAGCACAGCCAACATGGTGAAACCCTGTCTCTACTAAAAACACAAAAACTAGCTGGGCATGGTGGTAGGCGCCTGTAGTCCCAACTACTCAGGAGGGTGAGGCAGGAGAATTGCTTGAACCCAGGAGGCAGAGCTTGCAGTGAGCTGAGATGGCGCCACTGCACTGCAGCCTGGGCAACACAGTGAGACTCGTTTCAAAAAAAAAGAAAAAGATTCAGAGAAGAGAGCACCACACATCAGTGACCCCAAATTCCCACAGCTGTCGGCAGGGTCGTTGAACCCCAGCCCACTTACAGGTCTACTGGACATCTCCAGCTACCAAAAATGAGAGCGTCTCATCCCCTCTTCCCCCGACCTCACTCTTTGCTGGGGTTCTCATGAATACCTCCCAACCCCCAACCCTCAACCCCCCACATCCAGACACTCGCCAAATCCAGTCCTTTCTATAGCCTGACCATCACTCAAGTCAGCCACTTCCCTGAACCCGGGCCCCCAACCCTGACCCCTCCAGCTGCTCAGGGAGCACCTACCTTCACTCCCTCCCCCAATTCACTCTCTGCAGGGCAGGAAACGGATAGATAGAATGGGGTAGATGCCATAAAATAGGTGAGGCCATCGCAGTGGCTCACGTTGTGGTCCCAGCACTTGGGGAGGCCAAGGCAGGTGGATCGCTTGAGCCCAGGAGTTTAAGACAAGCCTGAGTAACATGATGAAACCCCATCTCTACCAAAAATAACAAAATTAGCTGAATGTGGTGGTGTAAGCCTGTGGTGGTAACCACTCAGGAGGCTGAGGTAAGAAGACAGCTTGAGCCCAGGAGGTTGAGGCTCCAGTGAGCTATGATCGTGCCACTGTGCTCCAGTCTGGGCAACAGAGTGAGATCTTGTCTCTAATACATATAAACAAAAAAAAATTTTTTTTTTTGGAAACAGAGTCTCACTCTCGTTGCCCCGACTGGAGAGCAATGGCATGATCTCGGGCCACTGTAACCTATGCCTCCTGGGTTCAAGCAATTCTCCTGTCTCAGCCTCCCGAGTAGCTGGGACTACAGGAACCTGCCACCACGCCTGGCTGACTTTTGTATTTTTAGTAGAGACGGGGTTTCACCATGTTGGCCAGGCTGGTCTCGAACTCCTGATCTCAGGTGATCCGCCCACCTCGGCCTCCCAAAGTGCTGGGATTATAGGTGTGAACCACCACACCCGGCAAAACCAGAATTTTGAGAAGGTGAGCCCACAGAACACCCGGAGAGGAGAGCAGCGTGGGAGGAGGCCCACCCCAGTTGCCAGCCTCCTGGGGGCCCAGGCTCACCTCACAGTGGTAACATGCCACGTGGTAGTCTCTGTCCATGGACACCACACGGATGGTTGTCTCACAGCCCTGGAGGAAGAGACGGAGTTCACACACGATGAGCATGCAGGGACTGGAGGCAAAGTGCCCGGAGTGTACACTCCCACACCACGCTCCGGTCCCGGCTGAGGTGCATGCCTGCCCCAGAGAGCACAGCCGCGATGCTTCTGTGGGGCGTGACAGGCACCAGCAGGTGCATACACACAGACACACATGGGCCTCAGGCATCCTCTGCGGCCACAGCCCGCAGCACACACAAAGGCCCACAAGAGGGTCATGTGGGTGTCAATGGATGTGGACATTATTGTCACCTCATTGCTTCTTTTTTCTTTTTTCTTTTTTTTAATTCAGACAGTCTTGCTTTGTTGCCCAGGCTAGAGTGCAGTGGCGCGATCTCGGCTCACTGCCAGTTCTACCTCCCAGGTTCACGCCATTCTCCTGCCTCAGCCTCCCGAGTAGCTGGGACTACAGGCACCCGTCACCACACCTGGCTAATTTTTTGTATTTTTAGTACAGACGAGGTTTCACTGTGTTAGCCAGGATGATCTCGATCTCCTGACCTCGTGATCCACCCGCCTCAGCCTCCCAAAATGCTGGGATTACAGGCGTGAGCCACTGCGCCCAGTCACCTTTTTTTTTTTTTTTTTTTTTTCAGAGATAGAGTCTCTCTCTGTTGCCCATGCTGGAGTGCAGTGGTGCAATCACGGCTCACTGCGGCCTCAAACTCCTGGGCTCAAGTAATCCTCCTGCCTTAGCCTCCCAAGTAGCTGGGACTACAGGCAGGCACAACCATACCCAGCTAATTTTTTATTTCTTTGTAGAGATAGGGTCTCACTAGGCGGCCCAGGCTGGTCTCAAACTCCTGGCTTCAAGCAATCATCCCACCTCGCCCTCCCAAAGTGCTGGATTACAGGCGTGGGCCCCTGTGCCTGGCCTGTTTTCACTTCCTTGGAGTCTCGAAAGGGCACTGCCAGTTCTGCTTCGCCGGGCACACCAGCCTGGGACAGAGCCAGCACTGTGGGAAGACCCCAGGCCAGAAGAGCTGCAGCACCCACGGGGGGCTCCCACACAGACCACGTCCATCTCTCATCTGCCCCCCCAGCACCCCACCTCAGCCTGCAGAGCTGAGAAGACCCAGGGAACAGCCCTTGCGTCAATGGAGCGTGGAGCGGAGGCTGGCAGTGGGGCAGCCAAGCAGCAGCGGCCACCACTTTCCTCCACCTCGTGCCAGGAGACAGCTATACCCTACGTGCACAAGCACGACACACACCCCTCAGTCCTGAAGGACCTGCAGAGAAGCACCTGCTCATCCCTCCCACTGTGGCCCGAGACCTGGGCTAGACCCAGGCTGGACAGGGCAGCAGCCGGCTGGGCCAGGCACCTGATCATCTCTGGGTGAGGGGCTCCTACCTGTGCAGGGAGGATAGGACGGGCACAGGAGGCGCATTTTGGTGCAAAAACCCTAGAGAAATAAAGGAAACCAGAAGTGATCAGCTGAGTGACCAGAGGCCAAGGGCACAAGGACAGGGGCACCCACAGGAACCCCCTGATGTGGCCCAAGAGGCCCTCTCTCCCTGTGTGCACACCTCGGGGCAGACAAGGAACAGTTTCCGCCATGCCTTCCCGTACTGGCCTCTTCATTTTTTTTTTTAATAAATAGAAATGGGGTCTCGCTGTGTTGCCCAGGCTAGTCTCAAACTCCTGGGTTGAAGCAATCCCCAACCTTGGCCTCCCAAAGTGCTGGGATTACAGGCATGAGCCACCACGCCCGGTCCTGGCCTCTTATCTGACTGCCCATTTCATCTCCACCCAATCACCTCCTCCAGGATGGCTTCAGGTTCTGCTCTGCCATCCACCCCCATGTTTCCTGTGAGTTCCCTTCTCCTTAATGTCCAGGTCTGGGGCACCGCTAGCTAGGACCACTGTGAGACCCGGCTTCACCCTGAGTACCAGGGACCTCTGCCCAGGACTCCAATCCCATGCAAGGCCCTGCTCAGAACCAGAGCTCCCAGGAATAAACCTGGAGTCACAGTAGGAGGAAACAGATCGGGGATCAGACAGGCAGGAGGAGGGGGCTGCAGAGACCTCAATCCCCTGCCCCAGCCGGAAGAGGCCTGGCCTGGCAGGGGATGGAGGGGAGGAGCGGGAGAGACGGTAGATACTGCAGCCAGGAGGGTCCCCTGTGCCAGAAGTAGAGAAGCACACAGCCTACGACAGGGAGAGAAGAGGGAAGGAAAAGACAGCTGGTGGCCAGACCACCGGGAGAGGGGACGCAGGCGGAGACACATGCCTTACCCAAGCCTGGGTGCACAAGGGGAGGCAGAAGGCAAAAGGCCGAGAACGAAGGGCAGTCAGTCCGGTGGGAAAAATGCTTCCAGGGGAGCCAGAGAGGACAGCCCGAGTCCCGCCTGCGCCACAGCGCCAGCCACTCACGTGTGATAGTCTCGCACGCAGTAGATGTTGTTCTCCACGTCCACGGTGAAGGGAACCCCGTCCAGGCATTCATTGCACACGGAGCACCGGAAGCAGCCAGGGTGGTAGGACTTGCCCAGGGCCTGCAGGATCTGCGGGCGGGGCACTGAGGGGTCAGCGCGGGCAGGAAGCTCAGCGCCGCCCCGGAAGAGGTTCTGGCTCTGAACCCCTGGCAGGTCTGGAGCAGGGGAGAAGGTGGGGTCCTCAGATTCCACCCATGTCAGAAGGGCTCCAGGAGGCCGGGGCAGGGGCTCACCATCTCCATGATGAGATGTCCACACACGCTGCACTTGTCGGCCGTCTGCTGGAACCCGGAGTACTGGGAGGGGACACAGGATCCAGGACACATTGTGTGACAAAGGGGCACTCGCGGCCCAGTTAACACCTGCCTCCCGGCCTCAGGTCTCCACTCGAGTCAGAAGGAGGGTCGCTGCCCCAGTTCCCACCCCTGGCACCGCCGGGGCACAGCTTGGACTCACCAGGAAGTCCTCCTGGCAGTACACTTTCTCGCCCACGTTGTAGAACGCCTTCCCACGCAGTCGTCTCCCTGCAAGGACAAGGGTGGAGAGGGGTCCCTGGAATGCTGGAGACCAGGGACGGAGCCACGCTTCCAGCTCTCAGCACCCTCCTCCAACAGATGAGACACTGGGTTATGGGTGGTTGTTATTGTTATAATAACAAAATTTCAGAAAAAAATTAAAGAGAACATATTGTCGATAGAATTATTGCAAAAGGCTGCCAAACCAAATATATGAAGAAATATTTTACTAATATAAATACATGTGTTGGTTAATAAACACATTCACTTTTTTTTTTTTTTTTTTTTTTTTTGAGACGGAGTCTGGCTCTGTGGCCCGGGCTGGAGTGCAGTGGCCGGATCTCAGCTCACTGCAAGCTCCGCCTCCCGGGCTCACGCCATTCTCCTGCCTCAGCCTCCGGAGTAGCTGGGACTACAGGCGCCCGCCACCTCGCCCGGCTAGTTTTTTGTATTTTTAGTAGAGACGGGGTTTCACCGTGTTAGCCAGGATGGTCTCGATCTCCTGACCTCGTGATCCGCCCGTCTCGGCCTCCCTAAGTGCTGGGATTACAGGCTTGAGCCACCGCGCCCGGCCCACATTCATTTTAAGATCAGTTGAACTCAGAGCAAATTTTCGAGAATGAATCTTTTTTTTTTTTTTTTTGAGACAGAGTCTCACTGTGTTGCCCAGGCTGGAGTGCAGTGGCACGATCTTGGCTCACTGCAGCCTCCGCCTCCTGGGTTCAAGCGATTCTCCTGACTCAGTCTCCCAAGTAGCTGGGACTACAGGGGCCCACCACCACGCCCGGCTAATTTTTTGTATTTTTTTTTTTTTTTAGTAGAGACGGGGTTTCACGGTGTTATCCAGGATGGTCTCCATCTCCTGACCTCGTGATCTGCCCGCCTCTGCCTCCCAAAGTGCTGGATTACAGGCGTGAGCCACCGCGCCCGGCCTATCCAATGCATTTTTATATTCTAGCAACAAACAATGGAAAATAAACTCGCAAGGTTTTTTTTTTTTTTTTTTGAGATAAGGTCTCACTGTCACCTGGGGGCTGGAGTGCAGTGGTGCAGTCATAGTTCACTGCAGCTCTGACCTCCAGGACTCAAGGCATCCCCCATCTCAGCTCCCTGACTAGCTGGGACTATAGGCACACACTACCATACCCAGCTACTTTTTCTTTTCTTTTACTTTTTTCTTTCTTTTTTTTTTTTTTTTTTGCTATGGAGTTTAGTTCTTGTTGCCCAGGAGAGGTGGCTCACACTTGTAATCCCAGCACTGTGGGAGGCCGAGGCAGGCGGATCACGAGGTCAGGAAAGAGAGACCATCCTGGCCCACATGTGAAATCCCGTCTCACTAAAAAAAATACAAAAATTAGCTGGGAGTGGTGGCGCGTGCCTGTAATCCTAGCTACTCGGGAGGCTGAGGCAGGAGAATCGCTTGAACCAGGGAGACGGAGGTTGCAGTGAGCTGAGATCACACCACTATACCCCAGCCTGGCAACAGAGTAAGACTCTGTCTCAAAAAAAAAAAGAAAAGAAAAAAAAATAAAATTATAAAACGTGCAAATAAATAAAAGATGTCTGATTAAGGCAAGGTCTGGAAGAACAGTGGGCAAATCAAGAGTGGAGATTTCTTAGGGCGGTTAGATTATAGTTCCTTTTTTTCTTTTTGTAACTTTGTCTAGGTTAAACTATAACACTTAGAGTTTATGTTGGGTGTAAAATTGTGACCAAAAATAAATTGTAGGCCAGGTGCGGTGGCTCACACCTGTATGCCCGGCACTTTGAGAGGCCGAGGTAGGCGGATCACTTGAGCTCAAGAGTTTGAGACCAGCCTGGCCAACGTGGTAAAACCCCATCTCTACCTAAAAATACAAAAAAAAAAAAAAAAAAAAAAAATTAGCCAAGCATGGTGGCATATGTGCCTGTAATCCCAGCTACTCGGGAGGCTGAGGCAGGAAAATCTCTTGAACCCGGGAGGCAGAAGCTGCAGTGAGCCAAGATCACTCCACTGCATTCCAGCCTGGGCAACAGAGTAAGACTCTGTCTCAACAACAACAACAAAAATAGATTGCAGGAAAAAGAAATATTAGTCATATGTCCAGACAGGCAGAAGGTCCTTCATGGGATTCCGATGCCGCTTCCAGGCAGCTGGGTGACATCAGTGCCCTGTGTGGCACAGAGGCTCCGCAGCTGATGACCAGGGGGCAGCCCTGTCCTACCGCCAGCAAAAGGCTCCTCGGTGGTCCCATGCCTCCTCCCCAGACAGAGTCCTCCACAGCCCCGCCTGGGCCAGAGCCGGTGGCCCATCTGCCTGGACTCAGGTGCAAGCGGGTTTGAGGGGAATGGGGGTGACGTGGCGGGTCCCCTTCACAGAGCTACCCGGAGCATAAGGTTACCTACCACACGAGTCGCAGGTGAAGCAGTCGGTGTGATAAAGACTTCCCATTGCCTGGCACGCCTGCTGGGCTCCGTAGATGCCAAGCCCACACTTAATGCAAATGCCTAGGAGAGGAGAGGCAGGAGAGAGCAAGAGTTAGCGCAACAGCCTATGCCACCCAATGGACACCAGGGGTTAGCACCACAGCCCGTGCCACACTGACGGACTCCCCGTCTTGACACCGCCCACCCGCCTGACCTTGGGGATGCTAACTTTCCTAGGCCAACATCACTCGATTACTGATGACTGACATGGGCACCATCACAGTGGCCACGACCCAGGGATTGCCGCTGCTGCTGTCTGAGGATTCAAGGGCTTGGCCAAGCACCCAGTGCAGTCGGAGCTAATCAAAGCTGTCCATCACAACTTTTCTGATAGATTCTTCTGGTTTTTGATTTATAAATAGGGACAGAGTCTCACTATGTTGCCCAGGCTGGTCTCAAACTCCTGGGTTAAATCGATCCTCCCGCCTTGGCCTCCCAACGTGCTGGGATTACAGGCATGAGCCACTGCACCTGACCAGTTTTAGGCTTTTATTTTTTGAGGGGGAGGGAGACAGGAGCTCGCTCTGTCCCACAGGCTAGAGTGCAGTGGTGCAATCAGAGTTCACTGCAGCCTCGACCTCCTAGGCTCAAGCAATCCTCCGGCCTCAGCCTCCCAAGTAGGTGGGACTTCTGGCACATGCCATCACACACGACTAATTTTCTTTTTCTTTTGTAGAGACAGGGTCTTGCTATGTTGCCCAGTTGCCCAGGTTGTGCTCAAGCAATTCCTGGGCTCAAGCAATCCTCCTGCCTGGACTTCCCAAAGTGCTGCAATTACAAGCGTGAGCCACCACACCCAGCCTATCATGGTATCTTTATACCTAGACAGTTGTTTTAAGCCCTTTCACCCACGGCCTGCTCTTGGACTGAGGGAGAATTCTTTCTACTGTTTGTGAACCAAATCCTGTTCTTCAACATGTTTTGTGACCCAGACACAAAGAATGAAGACCACACAGGCACTCCGGGGCAGTCACCACCCCTCTGCAGCCACTCTCTCCTCCTCGGTACCCCAGGGTCCACTTATTCTCTTGGTCAGTCGGCACACAGATGAGTCACATGCCCCTAAGGTCAGGCACCACTCAGTCTGCAATGCACCCGGTCCCTACCCTCAAGAATCCTGCATGGAGGGGAGGAGGGCAGAGAACAGCAGTCAAATAACATCAGGAAGAGACGAGTGCTACGGCGAAAAATAAGGCTGATCAACAAAATGCCTGGATGCAGGATTTTTTTTTTTTTTTTTTTTTTTAGATGGAGTCTCACTCTGTCGCCCAGGCTGGAATGCAGTGGCGCAATTCCAGCTCACTGCAACCTCCACCTCCCGGGTTCAAGCGATTCTCCTGCCTCAGCCTCCTGAGTAGCTGAGACTACAGGCGCCCGCCACCATACCTGGCTAATTTTTTTTTATTTTTAGTAGAGACAGGGTTTCACCATGTTGGCCAGGCTGGTCATGAACTCCTGACCTCAGGTGACTCACCCGCTTTGGCCTCCCAAAGTGCTGGGATTATGGGTGTGAGCCACTGCTCCTGGCTTTTTTTTTTTTTTTTTTTAAAGACAGAGTCTCACTCTGTTGCCCAGGCTGGAGTGCAGTGGTGCAATCATGGCTCACTGCAGCCTTGACATCCTGGGCTCAAGCGATCCTCCCACCTCGGCCTCCCAAGAAGCTGAGACCACAGGCAAATACTGCTATGTCCGGCCAAGGATGTGTGATTTTTAAACCGGGGATTCACAGAAGCCTCACTCACAAGGTGATATCTGAGCAAAGGCCTGAAGGAAATAAGGAAGGGGGCTGGGTGCAGTGGCTCACGCCTGTAATCCCAGCACTTTGGGAGGCCGAAGCGGGAGGATCACTTGAGCCCAAGAGTTCCAGACCAGCCTGGGTAACACAGTAAGACCTTTATCTCTACAAAAAATTTTTAAAATCTCCCGGCATGGTGGCGTGCACCTGTGGTCCCAGTTACTCAGGAGTCTGAGGCAGGAGGATGGCTTGAGCCTGGGAGTTTGAGGCTGCAGTGAGCTAAGATCATGCCACTGCACTCCAGCCTGGGTGACAGAGTGAGATGTCTCCAAAAAAAGAAGAAGCCGACGCAGTGGCTCATGCCTGTAATCCCAGCACTTTGGGAGGCCGAGGCGGGTGGATCACGAGGTCAGGAGTTCAAGACCAGCCTGACCAAGATGGTGAAACCCCGTCTACTAAAAATACAAAAATTAGCCGGGCGTGGTGGCAGGTACCTGTAATCCCAGCTACTCAGGAGGCTGAGGCAGGAGAATCACTTGAACCTGGGGGGCGGAGGTTGCAGTGAGCTGAGATCGCGCCACTGCACTCCAGCCTGGGTGACAGAGTGAAACTCCGCCTCAAAAAAAAAAAAAGAAGACAGACATGAGGGCTGCTGTGCAAGTGCCTGCAATCAGTGGATGGAATCAGGGACCACACCTGTGTACTCAGCATGCAGCGGGGAAAGTGGAAAGCAGAGGGGTGACCAGCAACCCCAGGGCCCAGCCTGGCTCCAGCCTCAGGGCACTCCCTGGCCAGCCCTCCTGGAAACTCAGACAGTAAGCAGGCAGCCCACACATCTCGTGACCCCTTTACAGGGTCACCCAGGGTCTCCCATGCCACACAGCACATGAAGATGGCCCTCCACTTGCCCTCTGGACCGTAAATCTTCTGCCAGCTCCAGACCATGCTGCCCTCCCCCAACCCTCTTGCTTTCTCCTTACATCTCTTTCCTTACATAACCTCCTCTCCCTCCTCCACCAGCCACCCCATTCCCTACCTTTCCTCAGTCAACAAAGAGAGCATGGCCCACACTTGGTCACCTCCTAGCCGTCCCCATCTATGGACTTTACATTCTGATCTTGCTAGTGGGTGACCCACCCCCTCCTCTCTGGTGTCCAGGATGCAGCCTGCACCCAGCTTTCCAGGTCTTCATCTCCCTTCCCTGCTTTCCTGGGTACCCCCCGCTCTTCCCAGGGCCTCCCATGCCTCACTCTCACTGGGCAGAGAGAAGACCAGTCCAGATGCCTTCAGAACCAGGCAGGGGCTGGGCACAGTGGCTCACATCTGTAATCCCAGCATTTCGGGAGGCTGAAGTGGGTCGACCACTTGAGGCCAGGAGTTTGAGACCAGCCTGGCCAACATGGTGAAACCTCGTCTCTACTAAAAATATAAAAATTAGCTGAGCATGGTGGTGCACACCGTAATCTCAGCTGCCTGGGAGGCTGAGGTGGGAGAATGGCTTGAATCTGGGAGGCAGAGGTTGCAGTGAGATCGCACCACTGCACTCCAGCCTGGGTGACAGAGCAAGACTCCGTCTCAAAAAAAAAAAAAAAAAAGGCAGGCAGGGACCAGCCTTGGTGGCTCATGCCTGCAATCTCAGCACTTTCGGAGTCTGAGACAGGAGGATCACTTGAGGTCAGGAGTTCAGGCTGCAGTGAGCTGTGATCGCACCACTGCGCTCCAGCCTGGGCAACAGAGCTAGATCCTGTCTCTAAAAAAAAAAAAAAAAAAAAAAAATTAAAAAAAAAAAAAGAAACAAAGGGAAAGGGCCAATGAAACGAGGAGAACTGAAGGTGCAGGAGGTGTAGGTTGGTGATGGAAGGACCCTTGTCCTCTCAGACGGCAGGAGAGTGAGACCCACATGGACTGGAGCACCTACAGGGGAGCGGCAGGATGCTGGTGGAGACAGACTGCCACTGCTGACCTCAAGATTCCAAGCGAAGTTGGAAGCAAACATAGGGGTCCCAGGAGGGAGGAAGGTTGTTGAGAGAATAAGAGAGGAAACCGACAAAGGCGGCTGGGCACGGTGGCTCACGCCTGTAATTCCAGCTCTTTGGGAGGTCGAGGCAGATGGATCACCTGAGGTCGGGAGTTCAAGACCAGACTGGCCAATATGGTGAAACCCCGTCTCTATTAAAAATACAAAAAATTAGCCAGGCGTGGTGGCGGGTGCCTGTAATCCCAGCTACTTGGAAGGCTGAGCCAGGAGAATCGCTTGAACCCGGGAGGCGGAGGTTGCCGCGAGCTGAGATCTCGCCATTGCACTCTAGCCTGGGCAACAGCGAAACTCTGTCTCAAAACAAAAACAAAAACAAAAACTGACAAAGACTTAGGGTGTCAGTGGTGCCAGGAAGACCTGTGTGGTGAGGACAACAAACCTCTCAGGGTCCTGAGGGCTTCCTCAGAGCCCTTCCCAGCCTGGTATACTGGCCGCAGAGGGGGTAGAACCATGGGCCCAGAGTCGGGGTTCTGCTGGGCAGACGGCGATTACAGGAATGAGAAGAACTGCTGAGAAGCAGGCTGGGGTTACCACTGAGGACTGCTGGAGTGAAGGGAAAACAGGGTGTGGCCCTGAGAGTGGGTGGCTGAAGAGAAGGCAGGGAGGTCACCAAAGTTGAAGAGGTTCCGGAAGCCCGAGGCTGTTGGCTGGCTAGTGGCAGCGGAACTTGGGGAGGGGAGAGGGGAAAGTTCCAAAGACATCAGTGAATGGCAAAGAGCAACCAAGAGGTCAGCTGGTACCAGGGCCAAGGACAGGAAGGGATGAGGGGTTAGACAGAGAAAAAAAAGGCCGGGCGCGGTGGCTCAAGCCTGTAATCCCAGCACTTTGGGAGGCCGAGACGGGCGGATCACGAGGTCAGGAGATCGAGACCATCCTGGCTAACATGGTGAAACCCCGTCTCTACTAAAAAATACAAAAAACTAGCCGGGCGCCGTGGCGGGCGCCTGTAGTCCCAGCTACTCGGGAGGCTGAGGCAGGAGAATGGCGTAAACCCGGGAGGCGGAGCTTGCAGTGAGCTGAGATCGGCCACTGCACTCCAGCCTGGGCGACAGAGCGAGACTCCGTCTCAAAAAAAAAAAAAAAAAAAAAAGACAGAGAAAAAAAAATGCTCTGGCCAGGCGTAGTGGCTCCCGCCTGTAATCCCAACACTGGGAAGCCAAAGAGGGAGGATCGCTTGAATGCAGAAGTTCAAGACCAGCCTGGGCAACGAAGCAAGATCTCATCTCTACAAAAAAATAAAAAAATTCAGCCGAGCATGGTGATGCGCACCTGTGGTCTCAGCTACTCAGGAGGCTGAAGCAGGAGGATCACTTGAGCCCAGGAGTTCAAGGCTGTAATGAGCGCTGATCTCACCACTGCACTCCAGCCTGGGTGACAGGGTGAGACCCAGTCTCTAAAAATACATAAATAAATACATAACTTAATTTAAAACAAAACAGCCACACTCTGAGGACAAGGTTTATCAGCGATCACTTGAGCTTATGCTACCTGCAGATTTCCTTTTGTAAACTGCTGTATTATTCTGATTGAACTCTATGAAACTGCCACTTTTGTAGCTCAACAAAGTCAAATATCATCAGAACCATATAGTTGAAACAAATAGTTGCCCATATTTTTTAAAAACAGGAAAGTGGGCCGGGCATAGTGGCTCATGCCTATAATCCCAGCACTTTGAGAGGCCAAGATGGATGGATCACCTGAGGTCAGGAACTCAAGACAAGCCTGGCCAACATGGTGAAACCTCATCTCTACTAAAAATACAAAAATTAGCCAGGCATGGAGGTACACAGTACCTGTAATCCCAGCTACTGGGGAGGCGAAGCCAGGACAATCACTTGAACCCGGGAGGTGGAGGTTGCAGTGAGCTGAGATCGCACCAGTGCACTCCAGCCTGGGCGACAAACCAAGACTCCGTCTCAAAAAAGTTTAAAAAAATAAAATAAACAAAATCAGGAAAGTATTACCAAATCTCAATTTCTTTTTTTTTTTTTTTGCCGCCACCTCGCCCGGCTAGTTTTTTGTATTTTTTTAGTAGAGACGGGGTTTCACCGTGTTAGCCAGGATGGTCTCGATCTCCTGACCTCGTGATCCGCCCGTCTCGGCCTCCCAAAGTGCTGGGATTACAGGCTTGAGCCACCGCGCCCGGCCCCCAAATCTCAATTTCTAGCTTTTCTTGAAAACAAAATAAAAAAGGTCTATCATCACTCCTCTAACACTCTCACAGCGCTACAACAGCCTGATCTGAGCAGCTCTTTTTTTTTTTTTTGGAGACAGAGTCTCCCTCTGTCACCCAGGCCGGAGTGCAGTGGCACGATCTTGGCTCACTGCAAGCTCCGCCTCCCACGTTCACGCCATTCTCCTGCCTTAGCCTCCCAAGTAGCTGGGACTACAGGTGCCCGCTACCATGCCCAGCTAATTTTTTGTATTTTTAGTAGAGATGGGGTTTCACCGTGTTAGCCAGGATGGTCTCAATCTCCTGACCTCGTGATCCGGCCGCCTCGGCCTCCCAAAGTGCTGGGATTACAGGTGTGAGCCACCGTGCCTGGCCCTTTTTTTTTTTTTTTAAAGATAGGATCTCTCTCTGTCACCCAGGTCACAGTGCAGTGGCACGATCATAGCTTATTGCAGCCTGGAACTCCTGGGTCCAAGTGATCCTCCCACCTCAGCTTCCCAAGTAGCTGAGAACACAGGTGGGTGCCACCATGCCCAGCTGATTTTTAAAATTGTTTGTAGAGACAAGGTCTCACTATGTTGCTCATACTGGTCTTAAACTACTGGGCTCAAGCAATCCTCCCATCGCAGCCTCTCAAAGTGCTGGGATTACAGGTGTGAGCCACCACACCCAGCCTAGCAGCTCCTCCTTAGAAAACAAATGTGCTACCACACCCTATCGTCTTGTACCATCTCCACATTGCCTGCCAGGGACCTCAGCCATCCCTATATCATGTAAAGATTCAGAGGTGTCTACAGAACACACTCCTACTTGGGCTCTGCAGTACATAGGGGCTGGGAAATGGGTACTCTCCCCTGCAGAAGACACTGGGAAGCACGCCCTTCAAAAGTCAGCCCCAGCCTCTGTTCCTGGCACCTGTCTGGCTCGGGAGACAACAGCTCCTGGCACATCTCCCTGCTCCCAGGCCATCCAACAGCTGCCAGAAGACCTGCCCAGCCACAAAGTCTCACCATGACCTCACAGATGGGAGGCGCTCTCCGTCCCAAAGCAGGCGCACCTCCTCTTAGCCCACACCTCCTCTTAGCCCACACATGCCCTCCACCACCTGAGCCCTCTGGGCTGCAACCCCTGGGGGAAGCGCGGGGCAATCCCTCATCCCACCTGGCGTCCTCTGTTCATTCTTCCCTCTCTCCGGAATGCCCCCACCTGGCCCCTCACTGACAGCCTCCCCACCCCTCAAGATCCAGTTCAGGGCCGGGTGCAGTGGCTCACGCCTGTAATCCCAACATTTTGGGAGGATGAGGCAGGCGGATCATGAGGTCAAGAGATCGAGACCATCCTGGCCAACATGGTGAAACCCCGTCTCTACAACAAATACAAAAATTAGCTGGGCGTGGTGGCGTATGCCTGGAATCCCAGCTACTGGGGAGGCTGAGGTGGGAGAATCGCTTGAACCAGGGAGTCGGAGGTTGCAGTGAGCCAAGATCATGCCACTGCACTCCAGCCTGGCGACAGAGTGAGATTCCATCTCAAAAAAAAAAAAAACAAACAAACAAATAAATAAATAAATAAATAAATAAAGATCCAGTTTAGGGCAGCCATGAGCTACTGACACCATCGAATGCTCAAAGACACAAACCCCAGGACGGCTGCGGTCCCAGGCATGGTGACCATCCATCCACCAAGCCAGATGCTTACTACAGAAGGCAGGTTGGGAAGTTCTCTCCCCAGGCCCCACAGTATACCTCTGCCCTGCTCACAATCTCACCTGAAGAGCTGTCCCAAGAACTAGAGATCAGGGGGCCTGGGCCACACTGGGAAGTGGAGGCTGTCAGGCTGCTGGGCTTTGCAGACGCACCTGCAGCAGGATTCCTTTAGGAAACATCCTGTGTCCACAGCACAGTCCGGGCGAGGGCAGCCACATGTGACTGGCATGGTTCCCCTCTCCCCCAAAGTGGGCTTTTCTTCCCTCACACAGTCTCCCTCTCCCGCCGCTACCATCACCAAAGCCTGGGTCAGGAGGTGTCCGGTGGTACCTGGGCCACTCCACTTCCCGGTTGCTGTCCACACCCATACCGTGGCGGGGCAGACGAGGAAGCACCCCTTTCTGCTGATCACGAAGCATGAAAGGATCAGACAGGATGAGAGCGCCAAGTGTAAAGAAGAAAAGATCAGGCCGGGAGCACTGGCTCAAGACTGTAATCCCAGCACCTTGGGAGGCCGAGGAGGGTGGATCGCTTGAGCCCAGGAGTTTAAGACCAGCCTGGGCAACATAGGGAGACTTAGTCTCTTAAAAAAAAAAAAAAGAAAGAAAGAAAGGAAAGAAAGGAAAGAAAGAGAGAAAGAGAGAAAGAAAGAAAGAAAGAAAAGAAAAAAAGAAAAAAGCTGGGCGTGGTGGTGTGCACCTGAGTCCCAGCATCTCGGGAGGCTGAAGCGAGAGGATCCCTTGAGCCTGAGAGGCGGAGGCTACAGTGAGCCGAGATCGCGCCACTGCACTTCAGTCTGGGCGACAGAGGAAGACCCTGTCTCAAAATAAATAAATAAATTAATAATAATAATAATAATAATAATAATAAAGAAAGAAAGAAAGAATAAGAAAAAAAAAAAAAGGGAGAAGAAAAAAGTATCAGAAAATGGCTCAGTGTGCCCATGAACCTAACTTGCCGGTTAATTTAGGAACCGCGCATCAACTCACTCGGCCAGAACCCCTCGTGTGGTGGGGCACCCAGAAGCCGGGGCGAAGCCGTTGCTGGGGATCCAGGCGCACTCACCTTCTGCGCTCCCCAGTGCCCGGGAGACGCACCTTCCTCGTCCCAACCCCGTGCACCACCGCACCCCCAGCCAATCCCGTGATCTCCTCCGCTGATCTGGCCGCCTACTCGAGGCCGTCCCGGAACCCCGGACCCAAGCCGCGCGCGCAGGGAACTGCCCGGCAGAGCTCGCTCACCGAAGTAGTCCCGTGCCGTGCGCGCCTCGAGCGCCCGCTCCAGCTCCCGGGTAAGCGCCTCCAGCCGCCGCTCGGCCGCGCTTGGGCCGCCCTCCCGGCCCGGGGGCAGCGGGAGCGCAGGCAGCGGGAAGGGGGCTGGCCCCGCAGGCTCCGGGGAGCGAGCGGGCGCGGGGCAGGCGCCGGGCGGGAGGAGGTCAGCATAGGCGCCGGCCGAGCCCCGGGAGCCGAGGCTGGACACGCTGGAGCGGGCGCTGCCCACCGACGGCGGCCCGGGGCCGGGGCGCGGGTCCGAGCGGCCGGAGCGCGGGCTGCCGTGGCGCTGGTCGTAGCCCAGGCTGATGCCGCTGGAACGGGCGCTGCTGCCGCCGCCGCCGCCGCCGTCGGACCCCGCCAGGCTGGCCCGTGGGCTGCCCGCAGGCTGCGCGCTGACCTCCGGGGCCGCCGCGCGCCGGGGACCCCGCTCCCCGCGGCTCAGTCCGTCCGCCCCGGCCTCGGGGCCGCCGCCGCCCTTCCCTCTGCGGCCCAGCGCGGGCGCCGCCTCGTCTCCAGGCCCAGGCCGCGGTCCCCGCCGCCCCCGACCCGGAGAGCAGCCCCCGGGCTCCAGCTCCCGCAGGGCCAGCCCGGCCAGGAGCAGGGCCGCCTCGTCCGCGGCCGCCCGGGAGCGCTGCATGGCCCGGCCCGCCGGCCCTGGCGCGTCACCTCCGCCTCCGCTTCCCGCCGCCGCTCCGGCCGGGCCGCCGCATCGTCCGCCCGAAGCCCGGAGCCCGCCCCGGGACCCCTGGGCGCGGGGCGGGGCGGGGCCGGCGCCGGGCCGGGGTCGCTCCGGCGGCCACGCGTGGGCCGGGAGACGCTGCGCCCTACTTGGCGGCGCGCGCGGCGGAGGAATGTGCGCTCCCAGACGCCGGGCCGCGCCCCCTCCTCGCCGCGGCCTCGCTGGGGGCGGAGGGACTCCTTTGCGGGGGCAGGAATGCGAGGAAGGAGACAGCGCTGCGGCCTCTGGAATGTGGGGGGAGTGGCGGCGGCCGCGCTGCGCCGGGACCTCGGAGGGGCGTGGAGGACGAGCCAGGACGCAGGGGCGGGCGGCGGAGGCGCCGCGGGGAGAGCCCAGGGTCCGCGGGGCGCCCGGGCCGTCGGGCCACTTGGAAAAGCTCGGATTTCCGCAGGCTGAGCTGGAGGCAGCTGGCGCCATCCGGCCTGGAGAGATCCAGGCAGTCGACAGCGTTCCCCACATCCCGCCCCATCTCCTTTCCCTGCGCCGCCTCGCTCTCTGGCGCTGCAGGGCCGACCCAGCTCAGCTTGGAGCCCAAGGCACTGCGCCTGTCCCACGCCCGGGAACACTGTGCGCCTAGCGCAGATGCGTCCCCACGACCCCCTGCCTGGCCCGGGGCCATGTGGCCGCGCACGGGCCTCTGGAGCCCCCGTCTGACTGCTGGGGAAGGCGCCCAGAGCTAGGAGCGGGTTGGTTGGGGACTGGTCCTCGCGCTGGGTCGCTTTGCCCAGGTCCCCAAGGCCAAGCCAGAAGCAGGCCTCAAGCTCAGAGCCGGTCCGCGGCGAACCTCCCCTGTGGTCATCACAGGCAGTCCCCGTGAAATGTGGGGACTCCTCCCTTTTCCAGCACCTGCACCCACTGTGGTGGGTGAGGCTTCGAGGGGAGGTCCTGGAACCGGCGGAGCCATGGGGGCCACATAGGTGGGGAATTGAGAGGTGACTAGGGCTTCGTACCCAAGGACACAGCTAATATCACTTGTACAAGTCACACGGCTATAGGGAAGAAAACCAAACCGTTATCTGTCAGGGCCTGATGGATCCAGGAAAAGTGTTGCGTGAAAGAGTACTGTTTCCAGGCCTCTGCTCAGAGATTTTCGGGAAGGCGCCTACAGTGGCTCAGAGCGCAGGGAGCCCGCACGGGGAACTGTCCCAGCCAGACGGCCCAGGGCAGTGTGGCCTCAACAGTGGAGCCTCAGCCCCGCTGGGGCTGCTGACCCCAGCACCTTCCCATAGCCTGTCGCTCTGTCCCCCAGGCTGGAGTACAGTGGTGTGATCACAGCTCACAGTAATGCCACACACCCCCCAGTTTCGACCTCCTGGGCTCAAGCAATCCTCCCACCTCAGCCTCCGGAGTACTTAGGAGCACAGGCGCACACCACCACACAAAATGCTGAGATTACAGGCATGAGCCTCCATGCGGGGTCTAGAAGCCAGCATTTGGGAGAGTAAGTACCCAGGGAAGCCACGACATGAAAAATGGTCTACCTTTCTAATGAGAAAGGAAAAGCCAGTTCATATCGCATTTCACGGATTGCATTATCTACTATTTAAAAAGGACAATATTGGCAGGACTGTGGTGAAACAGTTGCACATATACTACTGGTATGAGTGCAAATTGGTATATCCTTTTGGGGAGAGCAGTTTGGTGGTGTCAACACCTGCACAAATGAACACGAACACTTAGAAGCAGTAATACTGCTTCTAAAAATCTGTTCAAGGGAAGTTATCCAAAACGCAGACAATAATCCAATCACAACCGTGTCGTATAATCCCAACATCATATAGGTAATCTACAGAGGTCCCCAACCTTTTTGGCACCAAGGACTGGTTTTATGGAAGACAATTTTTCCACAGACAGGGATGGGTAGGGTGGGAATGGTTTCAGGATGATTCAAGGGCATTATATTTATTGTGCACTTTATTTCTATTATTATTACATTGTAATATATAATGAAATAATTATACAACTCACCATACCATAGGAACAGTGGGAGCCCTGAGCTTGTTTTCCTGCAACCAGATGGGGGTGATGGGAGACAGTGACAAATGATCAGGCATTAGATTCTCATAGGGAGCGCACAGCCTAGATCCCTCACGTGCGCAGTTCACAATAGGCTTCGTGCTCCTGTGAGAATCGAGGTGAAACCCAGGTGGTAATGCTCCCTCGCCCTCTGCTCACCTCCTGCTGTGTGGCCCAGTTCCTAACAGGCCATGGTATACCAGTCTGTGGCCCAGGGATTGGGCCCCTGATCTATTCTGTCCTAGGATCTCCAGCCTTCTGAAAAGACGCTCAGAGGGAGCTCTCTGCATTTAAAGGCAGCTGTTGAGTTGAGTATGATGTAATCCCAGTGCTTTGAGAGGCCAGTATAGGAGGATCACTTAAGGCCAAGAGTTCGAGACCAGCCTGGGCAACATAATGAGATTCCATCTCTACAAAACATTAAAAATTAGCTGCTAATGGTGGCACATGCCTGTAGTCCCAGGTAGTTTGGGAGGCTGAGGTGAGAGGATGCTTGAGCCCAGGAGGTCAAGGCTACAGTGAGCAGTGATGGCATCACTGCACTTCAGCCTAGACGACAGCACAGGATTCATCCCTACAATAAAAAATAAAAAATTAAACTGGTGCGGTGATGGGCACTTGTAGTTCAGCTATTTGGGAGACAGAGGCGGGAGGATTACTTGAAACCAGGAGTCTGAGGTTACAGTTAGCTATAACTGTGCCACCACACTCCGGCCTGGGTGACAGAGCAAGACCCTGTCTCTACAATAACAGTAAACAAAGGCAGTTTAATTAAACTGTTCTGGCTGGGCACGGTGGCTAACTCCTATAATCCCAGCACATTGGGAGGCTGGGACGGGCGGATCACTTGAGCTCAGGAGTTCAAGACCAGCCTGGCCAACATAACGAAACCCTGTCTCTATTAAAATAAAAATACAAAAATTAGCCGGGTGTAGTGGTGCACACCTGTAATCCTAGCAACTTGGGAGGCTGAGGCACAAGAATCGCTTGAACCCAGGAGGCAGAGGTTGCAGTGAGCCAAGATCACACCACTGCACTCCAGCCTGAGCAACAGAGCAATACCCTGCTCCAAAATAATAATAATAATAATAATATGTAACTGTTCTTTCCCCACCTGCCCACTTAGAGCTTTCAAGATTTAAACTATATTCACATCCAGGGTCAGCTAAAACCTGTTACTTGCTCTACTAGTAATAAATGACAACAACAAAACCCAGAAACAACCTAAAATGTTCGATATTCACCATTAGAATAGTTTAAGTACTTCCTTGAAGTGGGAAATACATTGAGCAGTTAGTTATATTCAAAAGATTTAATGAATGACTTGGGAATCAGACTATTGCGATGTTAGGTGAATTTGAAGTAGTCTACAGAATTGTGGGGTCTCATCTCTACATTACCTAAATGTCCCCCTGACCCCATCTTCTGTCTTCTCACTCCAGGGGTATTGAGTGATCTCAACAGACTGGCTCCTTCTGACTGAGATGCACAGTCTGGGAGAAGGAAGGGGATGGGGCTCTCTCAAGGGGTTTAAAGCACTATCCATGGACTCAATGTCCAGCCCCCACTGATGCCCCCTCTGTCCTCCCCTGTTGCAGGAATGTTCTGTGTTCACCTCTCTCTGGGCATTTTCCTTCTGAGTCCAGTGGTGTGCTGGTAAATGTCTAACCAGTTCTCTGGGGAGGAATTTGTATAAATCAAGAGCCCTGATGTGTAGCATTTGCCAATTACCATGGTGTAAATACTCCCAGCATGGCCAATTTCAAGCTATAAATATGGGGCCACTGAACTGAGCTGGAAAGAAATGGGTATAACCAGTTCTTGCAAGCTGGGATAAGCCAGCTCTACACACCACTGCTTGAGTCCCACTGTTCCAAAGGAGGGGTTTCACTACGCTGTGGCTTCTAGTTTATCATCCTCTCAAGTTACCTGGTCTTATCTTTGTTTAAGCAGAGACACATTTGGAGGCCGGAACAGGACATATTCAATCTGGTCTTGTACCATGTCCTGAACCACCATCATCATCATCTTCCCAGAACCCAGGAGCTGACGGTACCCAGACTCTGTCCACACCATGGTGATTTTTTTTTTTTTTTTTTTTTTGAGACAGAGTTTCACTCTTGTTGCCCAGGCTGGAGTGCAATGGCATGATCTCAGCTCACCACCACAACCTCCGCAGGAGGCTGCGCAACCACTGCAACCTCTGCCTCCCAGATTCAAGCAATTCTCCTGCCTCAGCCTCCCAAGTAGCTGGAATTACAGGCATCCACCACCACGCCTGGCTAACGTGTGTGTGTGTGTGTGTGTGTGTGTATTTTTATATATATATATATTTTTTTAGTAGAGACGGCGTTTCACCATGTTGGCCAGGCTGATCTCGAACTCCTGACCTCAGGTGATCCACCCACCTCGGCCTCCCAGAGTGCTGGGATTACAGGTGTGAGCCACCCTGCCTGGCCTACCATGGTGACTTTTTAAGGAGCCTCCCATGCCCCTCCTTGTAATGTAGCTTCCATCAGACCTCCTTAATTGTCTGTACTGTATGGACCCCAGGTATTGACAGAATTCAGGGGTTTTCCCATGGAGTCCTGGGCCACTTGTCAATCAGCTGTGACTGGATAACGGGTTATAAGGGAAGGGGGATGGCAGCCAAACTCCACATGAAGTTTCTGGGACCCACACTTCTTTCTCGTTAGCCTATGACAGTTTTTACTCTTGTCTAATTTCCAGCACCAGTCTCTCACCCGAAGCACACACAGCTTTCCTGCTCAGCTCCTGGGGGCCACTCCTCCCACACACAGCACCAGGCTCAAGGTGCATGTTCTATCCTATCCACTGGGAGGGCTTTTTCCATGCCCTCTTCTCTGAGCACCCACCCTGTGTGCTGCCACGCTGCGAGGCAGCTTCCAGGAGCTCCAAGAGTCATAGAAACCAACCTCATACTAAAAAATGTAATATCAGGCTGGGCACCCAAGGGGATTTTTTCATCCCTTCTTCTCTACCAGATTGAGTCTAACTTCAATCTCTCCTGGTCCTGTTATCCCCTTTAGGCCTCTCTGAGGACGCAAGAAGATTCAAAGCACTGACCGCTGAAACCATGGAAAGATTGGTTCCCTAATCTAAGAAGGCTAAGACATGATACTTGCAGCTTGCTTCCTTCCTGTTTCCGTGGGGGTTTCTGTTTTTTGTTGTTGTTGGCGTGTGTGTGTGTGTGTGTGTGTGTGTCTGTAACATGGTCCCACTCTGTCATCCAGGCCGGAGTGCAGTGATGCGATCATGGCTCAGCTCACTGCAGCTTCTACCTCCTAGTCTCCAGTGAGCCTCCCACCTCAGCCTCCAGGTTAGCTGGGACTACAGGCGCATGCCACCATGCCAAACTAATTTTTTTTTTTTTTTTTGTATAGGTGAGGTTTCACCATGTTACCCAAATTCCCGGACTCAAGCAATCCTCCTGCCTTGACCTCCCCAAGTGCTGGGATTACAGGTGCAAACCACTGCATCTGGCAAAGGCCCTCTTCTTGTCTGGAAACCTTACCATGCACGCAGGAATGCGAATTTCTGCCCAAACTTTGTACCATGGTAAAAACCCCAGCCAATCTACAGCTCAATGGGAAGGGCCTATTAGCTTTTGGTATTATTATTTTTTGAGACAGGGTCTCACTCTCTTGGCCAGGCTGCAGTGCTGTGATCATACCTCAGACTCAACTTCCTGGCTCAAGTGATCCTCCCACCTGAGCCTCTCAAGTAGCTGGGACCACAGACACATGCCACCATGCCTGGCTAATTTTTTATTTTTTGTAGTGATAAGGTCTCCCTATGTTGCCCAGGCTGGTCTTGAACTCCTGGGCTCATGATCCTCCTGCCTCAGCCTCCCAAGGTGCTAGGATTACAGGCATGAACCACCATGCCCAACCTGGCATTAGGCTTTTCAGTATGAGGTTGGTGTTTATGACTTCCAAACCTAGAAGCTGCTGCTGTAACCAGCTGGGACATCTGCCTCTCAGTGTGGCAGCACACAGGGTGTACGGGTACTCACATCCCCAACTCACCACCTACTGCTGTCAAAATGACATGAGGAGTTGGGTTTTCATGCACACCAGTCCTTCGTTTATTGTGCTTTCAAAGGTTTCTACCCAGGCTGGCAACAGTGGTAATGTTTTCCACCGAGTGCAGCACTGCACAGGGCAGGGATGCAATTCGTGTTGACAGAATGGCTGAATGACATCGTGTGCACAGTGCCTAAATTTCCTGAGATTGGTTGATCTAAGAATCAAAGTAAACCACTGAAAGATTCTAAAGTGCAAAGGCTGAGGACCTTCTCAGACGCTGTACGTTCTGATAAAGCTTTTGTTCGGAATCTTCCCCGATCTGTGAGTCATCACTTGTTGCTAGACTTAAAATTTTTTAAACCGGCATGAGTCAGAGACATTTAGCAAAACTTCCTAAAATGTTACTTTACCAGGAGATAATTGTCTTCAAAACATAGCCAAACTACACAGTGGCGTTGTAGCCCTGTGTTTCCACTGTTGATTTTTTATGTTTTTAGTTTGAGTTCTAACATTTCTCAAATAAGCTTTTGGGTGGAATGTGTTTTGAATTGGATGCAGGAAAAAGAAAATGTTCCTTCTGTGAGCAGAATGCAAATAATGTGTTCCCAGCGCGAAACAAAAATACTCCTCTAAATATATCCTCCCTCAAAACGGTCAATGGACCTCAGGAATACTGCTGCGAAATGCAAAGAAACGGGAGGTCCTCCTTACCTCTACACGTCACAATGACTAGAAACATCTGCTGACGTTTTTTCTTTTCTGATCTTTTTGGGTTTTCTTTACTTTTGACATTTTTATTGTTTATTTATTTATTCATGTATTTATTTTTTTGAGACAGTCTCACTTTGTCACCCAGGCTGGGGCGCAACGACACCATCTCAGCTCACTGCAACCTCTGCCTCCCAGGTTCAAGCAACTCACATGCCTCAGCCTCCCAAGTAGCTGGGATTACAGGTGTGCACCACCATGCCCAGCTAATTTAGATGGGGTTTTACCATGTTGGCCAGGCTGGTCTCGAACTCCTGGCCTTAAGTGTCTATCTGCCCCGGCCTCCCGAAGTGCTGGGATTAGAGATATGGGCCACTTCACCTGGCCCACATTTTTGTTTTTTGTATATTACAAAAGGCTGGTAAATGGCTTACATTTGCCCATGTTCCTTGGGCGTAGGCCAAGTCCACGTCAGACATGTATGCCACTGATGGACAATTTTCAGGAACATCTATTATCAACCAAATGCTCTCTGGCAGCCTCTGAGTGGGCCATTCATCTAGTGGGAACCACCTGGCTTAGTTCTCTGGAGGCTCAAATGAAAGAGAATCCTTCCGAAGTCACAGCCTAGCAACAAGGATAGGTAAAGCTGATTTCAACAGTGTTGAACCCGGAATCCCACTAGCACTTTCTCTTTCCACCTTATATGTTTAATAACCTTTATTGCCTTTCTGACTTTAATCATAGGACATACTCAATATAAAACTTAGAAAAGTCAAACAGGCACAAAAGGAAAATAGACTGCCTGTGTATGTATGTATTCACTTTTATTATGAAAGTTTTCAAAGCTGAATGGTACAATCACACACACACACACACACACACACACACACACACACACACACACACAGAGTACCTAGGTTCAATAAATGTTAATTTTGCTGTTTTCCTCTCCATATAGTTTGAGCCAGGTGCAGTGGCTCTCAGCTGTAATCCCAGCACTTTGGGGGAGGCCAAGGAGGGAAGATCGCTTGAGCCCAGGACTTTGAGACCAGCCTGGGCAACACAGCAAAACCCCCTCTACAAAAAATTGAAAAAATTAGCCAGGCGTGGTGGCATAACACCTGCAGTCCCAGCTACGTGGGAGGTTGAGAGAGGAAGATCGCATGAGCCCAGGAGTTTGAGGCTGCACTAAGCTATGATTATACCACTCTACTCCAGCCTGGGCACCAGAGCGAGTCCATCTCAAAAAAAAAAAAAGTTGCTAGTATTGAAGCTTTGCCCATAATACACTAAAAAGAAGAACATAATTACAGTCACATTATCGTATTGAAGAAAACAATTCTGTATTACCTATATTCATTCCATTTTCAAATTTCCAATTGTCGCAAGAATTGTTATCATCATTTATTTTGTTGAACTAGGATGCAAAAAAATGATTCATACATTGTATTGGGTTCTCTCTTAAATGCCTTTTAACCCAGAATACCTACTCCTTCCTTTTTTGAAATGACAGTGACTTACCGAAGAGCCCTGGCAGTGATGGAATATCACACATATTCTGCTCACCTGATTGTTTCTGAATGTTAACTTGTTCCTCTACCCCCTCTCCACTTCCTGTCAGCTGGAGGTCTAGATGCTCGGTTAGATTCCAGTCAACAATTTCTTGGTGAGATCCTGCTGTGTTCTTGATATCATCTTAGGAAGCACAGTAACATCAAGCCACCCCGTAAGTGACACTAGGTTTGATCACTTGATTATGGTGGCAGCAGTCAGATCTGTCCATTGTGAAGATTGGTGGTTTTCAAATTAGCCAGGCGTGGTGGCTCACACCGGTAGTCCCAGCCACTCGGTGGGGGTGAGGTGGGAAGATCACTTGAGCCTAAGTCGTCGAGGCTGCCGTGAGCTGTGATCACATCACTGCACTCCGGCCTGTGGGATAGAGCAAGACCCCGTCTCTAAAATAAATAAATAAAGACTGATGTTTTCCTTTTGCAAGTGACCTGTGCAGCAACATTTGAGCATTGTGCTAAAATCCTGTTCCTCAGCAGCCTTTTCCCTGAAGGGTTTTGGCATCCAGTGATCTTTGCCTCATCAGTTATCTCATTAATGGGTTGGGCTCTATGTTAAAATGTTGAAACCTCTCATGGCACATGCTGAGTAGCCAGTAGTCTTTAGGACAATGGATTCTCCAGGTAATCTTGTCACCACACTGTTCCCAGTGAGGCTGGAAGACGGTTTGTCAAACCGTATTTCAGGCTGGAGGTGAAAAGAAGCTGTGAGGAAATTCCCTTTGCAAGCCCTACTCCCAGCTCCCAGCTGGTGAGACAATTTACATGGAAAAACTATGAATACAACACAAGATCTGAAGTGTCTCCACCCTCTAGGAACCTGGGAGAAGCTTGGATAGGCTTTGGTTCACTGTCTAGTTGTACAGGATCCCGGCAACTAGTAGTCAGACCTGCCTTCCTAACAAACCTGCTGAAAAAGGTAGTTAATAGTTAATGCAAAGATGAAAACCACTGGTCTGCCAAATTAGAAACACCTCCGCAGACCTAACTGGCACTTATCACCAGGTACTATACATTCAAATGGGAAAGAACAAAAGAACGTACACAAAATATCAGAAACACATTGTTGATAACTGTGTCTACAAGGCAGGGTGAGGACAGGGCATGTGGCTCAGGGACTGTAATCCCAGTACTTGGCAAGGCCAAGGTGGGAGGATCACTTGAGGCCAGGAGTTGGAGACAAGCTGGGCAACATGAGACCCTGTCTCCACAAAAAGTTTTAAAACTTAGCTGTGCATGGTGGTGAGCTCCTGTAGTTCCAGAGACTTAGGAGGCTGGGGCGGGAGAACTGCTTGAACCCAGGAGGTCAAGGCTGCAGTGACCTGTGAGGGCACCATTGCAAAAATAAAGGCAGGCAGGATGATGTGTAAAGAATGGACAGAATTTCAAAATGCAAATTTCTAGAGAGCTTTTCAGAATAAAAAGTTTCAAAAGTGAGATGGCATCCTAAGATATTTCATTTTATAATACGTAGTTCTGTTAAGTTTCAAATTATTTTCTGGAGGAAAATTAAACACCTTCTAAAAACCTAAAGGCAGATGAAGCTTACAGGTGAAAAGTCAGTCCACTCTGGAGCTCCAGAAGGCTGTCTTAGTCAACATTATTTTTCTTTTTTCTTTTCAGAGACAGGGTCTCATTCTGTCACCCAGGTTGAAGTACAGTGGCACAATCTTGACTCACTGCAAAACCCGCCTCCCAGGCTCAAGTGATCCTCCTCCATCAGCCTCCCGAGTAGCTGGGGCTATAGGCAAGTGCCACCATGCTCAGCTAAATTTGTATTTTTTGTAGAGATGAGGTTTTGCCATGTTGCTAGGCCGTCTCCACAAACTCCTGGGCTCAAGCAATCCTCCTGCCTCAGCCTCTCAAAGTGCTAGGCTTATGGGTATGAGCCACCACATCGTGTTCAACATGGCTTTTCTGAAAGCTCTGATTACATGCTGAATTTACAAATGGTGGAAAACAAGGAGTAATGGTTAATAAGCTGAATGGTACAGTAAGAATTACACAAAGTAGAACAATATATGAATTAGAAATTTAAAATTTAGTTGAAATATAAAAGAAATATTGCCAGAAACACAAAGCGCAGATGAATACAAAAGGGGAAACAGCTTAATGGGTTTCTGTTCTCTGAAAACCCAAGGCATATCTCTGAGTGATAAGAGTACCCTGAGAGGCAAAGCCCTCTGAGGTCCAGAACCAGGACAATGCTACTCTACCTACTGCCAGCCTGGCACTGTCTGTAGGCTGGAGTTGGGTTGGGGATGATACATTCAAAATGGACTTTGGCAAACTAGGGGACGACGCAGACAAACACTGCAGAGAGGAGGAAGGACTCCTTCTCCAGCATCTCAAATCCAAGGCTCCAAGTTACCAGGCTTGGGAAAAAGTCACATACTTTCTCAACACAGGCCATCTGCTGACAATCTAAATTTTAAAAATACTGCCATTAGGCCAGGCACAGTGGCTCACGCCTGTAATCCCAGCACTTTGGGAGGCTGAGGCAGGCAGATCACGAGGTCAGGAGTTCGAGACTAGCCTGGCCAACATAGTGAAACCCCACCTCTACTAAAAATACAAAAAATTAGCCAAGCATGGTAGTGGGCGCCTGTAATCCCAGCTACGGGGGAGGCTGAGGCAGGAGAATTGCTTGAACCCGGGAGGCAGAGGTTGCAGTGAGCTGGGATTGCATCATTGCACTCCAGCCAGGCGAAAGTGAGAGGCTTCGTATCAAAAACAAACAAAAAACCCACGGCCGAGGCCGGGCGCGGTGGCTCACACCTGTAATCCCAACACTTTGGGAGGCCAAGGCGGGAGCATCACAAGGTCAGGAGATCGAGACCATCCTGGCTAACATGGTGAAACCCTGTCTCTACTAAAAATACAAAAAAATTAGCTGGGCATGGTGGTGGGTGCCTGTAGTCCCAGCTACTTAGGAGGCTGAGGCAAGAGAATGGCATGAACCTGGGAGGCGGAGCTTGCAGTGAGCTGAGACTGCGCCACTGCACTCCAGCCTGGGCCACAGAGGGAGACTCTGTCTCAAAAAAAAAAAAACAAAAAACAAAAAAACAAGAAACACCCACTGCCATTAGAAGCTTTCTTTTATTTACTTATTTTTTGGAGACAGGCTCTTGGTATGTTACCCAGGCTGGCCTTGAACTGTGCTCAAGCCATCCTCCTGCCTCAGCCTCCTGAGTAGCTGGAACACATATGTGCACCACCACCACACACAGGAAGAGCTTTATTTTAGAAAGTACTCTTCCTACCTGTGAAGTCTCCAAGAAAAAAGAAAAGAAAGTACTCATCTATGGCAAACAGTGATCTTCTGAACCTTTTCTGAGATGGAGTTTCGCTCATCGCCCAGGCTGGAGTGCAATGGCACAATCTTGGTTCACTGCAACCTCTGCCTCCCAGGTTCAAGCAATCCTCCTGCCTCAGCCTCCTGAGTAGCTGGAATTACAGGTGCCTGCCACCACACCCGGCTAATTTTTTTTTAAGTAGAGAAGGGGTTTCACCATGTTGGCCAGGTTGGTCTTGAACTACTGACCTCAGGTGATCCACTTGCCTCAGCCTTCCAAAGTGCTGGGATTACAAGCGTGAGCCACTGTGCCTGGCCGAGTTCTTTTTTTAATGGAAAGAATTTGGCATTCCTGCAGTAGATATAAGGCAGCAGAAACAGAAACTGTGCAGGCATATGTAACAAGAATGCAGATGCCATTTATTTGGTCCATAAGTATAGTCGTTATTTGAGTTTTACAAAACATCGAATATAAATAACCTGAAACTGTAACAATACACAAAAATTGGCTTCTTACACAGACATACCAGGCAGTACAAACTGAAAACTTGAGTAAATTAACATTGTTTTACATTAATATACATAGTGCCATTTAACATTTAAAAACAAGTTTCAATGCATAGCACTTGATACTTCTTTGAATCTGTTTCAATCAGTTAAGAGTATGAAAATGGTTAGATCTAGGCTAAAAATAATTCTTCTTCTAGCCAAAAATAAAGGCATAATATTTATAACCAGGTATCAACTTTACTAAACCACAATATTTTGAAACTATTAATGATACCTAAGGGTATTTACATTAAAAAGGCAACATGCATTGTGTTGTTTTATCTCATGACTGGTTATGCATACACTTTGTTCAAAGGGTTTTTAAAACTATATTCCTACTTTCAATACAGCATACTGCAATGTGTCTAACAGTTCTAGCAAAATGAATGCTTTCAAAGGGAGCAGAATAATTTTCAAGTCACTGGTGTCAATTTTTTCCCTTTGGAACAAAGGACATAACAATCTGGTTCTGCCCAGATAAACTAAACAGTAAGAGGGTTCTGTTTAGAGGCATTTCTGTTCAATCTAATGCTATGACATCATCAAGCTCTTCCTTCTGTTCTATACGTGACCTCTTTGCACTGAGATTCTCTTTCTCATCTAATTTCCTCTTGCGGCTTCTCTCTTCTTCACTGACGTCAGCATTATTTGAAGAATCTTCTTCATCCGAATCAACTATGAGAACGTCATCTTGCTCTTGAGCTTATTTCAGAAAAAAAGGAAAAAAGAAAATGGGTAAAAGCGTGGGAGTTACTTGTGCTCACCAGTATTTTCTGTAATTGAAGGCTGACTCTTCTAATATACACCAAACTTAAGAATGGCTGCATTTTCACTTTACACATCATGTATTTCCATACTATTTTAAATCTTTTATATAGTAAGCACCTATTTATTTTCTAATCAAAACAAAAAATTGTGACAAGCATTATGTAACTCAAAGGACTCATTACACATCCTTGATTCTACCTCTACCTTCTCCCATAGAAGAGCAGAGAGAACGTATTCTAATAATGGTAGTAGTGGTAGCAATAACAACAATACAGCACTTACAATGTGCCAGGAACTGTTCTGAGCACTGTGCATATGACAACTCATTTAATTATCACAACCCTATAAAGAAGATCACATGATTATCCGCTTTCCAGGAAAGGAAACTCAGTGAATGACTTCCCAAGCTTACACAGTAGCAGAGGATGAAGCCAGGAACCATCCCCAGTGCAGAAATGATACTAAAGGTGGTTTTATCTCCTCGTCCAAGAAAATCAAAGGCAGAATACCTACCTTACTCATGGCTGTAACCCTGGAAACCTACCCACAGTACAGGATCAATAAATGTACATTTCAAATTATGATTTTGGAAAATCTACCATATAGTCTCTTCCTCAAAGGAGGATGATGGACCTTTCTAATTTCAGTGAGGGGGAAAAGAAACAGGTTATGAACCAATGACCCAGGCCATAATCTGAATGTTCATCTTCAAAAATCTCAAGAGAACATTAGAGCCAAGAGTAAACATATTCCAAAGAATGCCACAGACAGGGTCAAAGAAATGAAAACAAGTAAAAATTTGGTAACTTTTAGTTTCCTAACTAAAGGAAGAGAGGGAGCAGAGTAAATATTCAAATCAGAACACAGTAAAGAATCAGGTATTTGGAAAAATACCAAGCACCAGCACTGGAAATCCAGGGGAACGGACTATACCCAAGGCATACTGGTGACGAGGAAACTCTAACATGCCTAAATTCCATACTTACCAAGCACTTCTTCACTCAAAATAGTCAGACGCATGGATTTATTGCTCCTAAATAAAATAAGCATACAAAACCCCAACCTGCTACTACACAGGCTGACTGCGCGCACTAGTAAACTATCATTTCAAACTGTAAAAACCAATTAACAAAAAATAACAAAGTGTTCCTATTTTCTGTGAGAAATTTCCGTAAGAATTTCCCCCAGTCTTAAATGACTTTTTGTTTGTTTTGAGGTGGAAGTCTCACTCTGTAAACCAGGCTGGAGTGCAGTGGCGCAATCCTGGCTCATTGTAACCTCCGCCTCCCGGGTTCAAGCGATTCTCCTGCCTTGGCTTCCCAAGTAGCTGGGGCTACAGGAGTATGCTGCCATGCCTGGCTAATTTTTTGTATTTTTAGTACAGATGGGGTTTCACCGTGTTGCCCAGGTTGGTGTCGAACTCCTGGGCTCAGGCAATCTGCCCGCCTCAGCCTCCCAAAGTGTTGGGATTACAGGCATGAGCCACTGTGCCCCGCCTTAAATGACTTTTTTTTTTGGAGACATGGTCTTGCTGTTGCCCAGGCTGGAGTGCAGTGGTGCGATCATGGCTCACTGCAGTGTTGAACTCCTGGGTTCAAGTGAACCACTCTAGCCTCCTGAGTAGCTGAGACTACAGGTATGTGCTACCATGCCTGGCTAATTTTTTTTTTTTTGTACAGATGGGGGTCTCACTGTGTTGCCTAGGCTGTTCTCCAACTCCTGGCCTCAAGTAATACTCCCATCTTGGCCTCTCAAAGTGCTGGGATTACAGGTGTGAGCCACCACACCCAGCCCTTAAATGTCTTCATGGTTCATAAATTCAAAGCTCCATTACAACAATCAATACCAAACCAATACACACCTCTAGTAGTTTTATGGATTTATGGTCAATGTTCCTAATAATCAGTTTGCTTTTATTCTTGCTTGGTGGGTGTTTAACAACCTGCTGGCTGGGGCCATACTTACCTGTGGAGGTAGAGGGCTGAGCTCCATCATCACTGCCATTGGTTATGCTTTTGGCAGCATCTTCAGCTTGTTTGGGTCCCACTTTTTCCGGGGCATCACCAACAACCTCAAATTCAACATCCTTTCCTAGGTCTTCACTGTAGGAGAATCATACAGGTCACTGCTATGACTATTTACAAAGCAAAGGAGCACCAGAGAAATCCTGTTGTTCCTCAAAGCATACACTATGTACACACCAAATATGTGGGTCCTAATTTTTTTTTTAATTTTTATTTAAAAAAAAATTAGAGATAGGGTCTCGTAATGTTGCCCAGGCTGGTCTTGAAACCCTGGGCTCAAGCCCGCCTCCCACCTTGGTCTCCTAACGTGCTGGGATTACAGGCATGAGCCAACCATACCCACCTTGGATTGTAATTTTCTTTCTTTTTTTTTTTTTTTTTGAGACGGAGTCTCGCTCTGTCGCCCAGGCTGGAGTGCAGTGGCCGGATCTCAGCTCACTGCAAACTCCGCCTCCCAGGTTCACGCCATTCTCCTGCCTCAGCCTCCTGAGCAGCTGGGACTACAGGCACCCGCCACCTCGCCCGGCTAGTTTTTTTGTATTTTTTAGTAGAGACGGGGTTTCACCGGGTTAGCAAGGATGGTTTCGATCTCCTGACCTTGTAATCCACCCGTCTTGGCCTCCCAAAGTGCTGGGATTACAGGCTTGAGCCACCGCGCCCGGCTGTAATTTTCAAAGAGCTAAACTTACAATAAAAAAGACGGTACACAACAATTTCTGTGATAATCTACATGCACTTTCAAATCAGGGCAAGGTTTTGGTTTTTTGTTTCTTTAAAACAGTAAATTAACTTTTATTGCTAAAGCAGAAAACTGAGTCCAAAACTCAGTGGCCTAAAGTAGTAACTCTTAGACATTATTTCTTCAGCCACTATGGAGTGCAGTAGCATGATCTCGGCTCACTGCAACCTCTGCTCCCAGGTTCAAGCTATTCTTCTGCCTCAGCCTCCCGAGCAGCTGGGATTACAGGCAGCTTTTAGATACCATGTGGTATTTCCACTTTATTGTACATGTCCTTCCACTGTCTTTTCTTTCACAAGTGAAAACAAGCATGCCACTTTCATCTAACTAGTGTCCAACTGAAGCAGGACTGCTTTGACTCCATTATACAACTGTGAAATACACTAGTTACTAATAACTCTCATTCAGTACTTCCTGTCATTTTTTTTTTTTTTGAGACGGAGTCTCGCTCTGTTGCCCAGGCTGGAGTGCAATGGCGCAATCTTGGCTCACTGCAACCTCGGCTCCCAGGTTCAAATGATTCTCCTGCCTCAGCCTCCTGAGTAGCTGGAATTACAGGCACACGCCACCACACCCAGCTAATTTTTGTATTTTTAGTAGAGACGGGGTTTCACCATGTTCAGGATAGTCTCAAACTCCTGACCTCGTGATCCACCACCTCAGCCCCCCAAAGTGCTGGGATCACAGACATGAGCCATCACACCTGGCCTCCTTCCTGTCATTTTATGCTTTTTATAAACAAAGTATGAAATGCAGTTCTCTCCAAATAGCCACACAAACACTATGCATGTTTGTATACTCATGAAAATACTGACAAAATAATTGGACGCAGGTGGCAGCACCACTAAACCCTTTGTTTGTTAGATGCTACCCAAAAACCCCAAGTCAGGCGCAGTTCCACCACGTCAGTGAGCATGAACAAAAATGCAACCTGGTCAACACATGAATATATAAGCAGACATGGTAAGATACCATCTCTCTCTTAACTGTGCTATAGACTCAGGAATCTGTACAATTCTTTTTTTTTTTTTTTTTGAGATGGAGTTTTGCTCTTGTCACCCAGCCTGGAGTGCAATGGCGCAATCTTGGCTCACTGCAACCTCTGCCTCCCAGGTTCAAGTGATTCTCCTGCCTCAGCCTAAGTTTTTGGGATTACAGGTGTGCGCCACCACCAGCCTTTGGGCAGGCTGGTCTCAAACTCCTGACCTCAGGTGACCCGCCTACCTTGACCTCCCAAAGTACTGGGATTACAGGTGTGAGCCACCGTGCGCGGCCAGTACAGGCAATTCCCAATATTCTTTTGCTATTGTCACAAAATCACAAACGAAATGATTTGTTTTATGGGAGAAATACTTTTTTCTAGAGAACCTTGAAAAACAATTAATAATTTTATTCCAGTTTAATTACTATAACGAATTCGCCTCTGTTTAAACTGTTCAAACACCTAGACTCTAGCTCTTCCTGATCAGCCACCACTGATGACAGTTACTCTTAAACATTTTTTGCTTATTTCTTTTATTTCTGGGTTTTTTTTTTTTTAAGTTGGAGTTGCACTCTGTTGCCCAGGTTGGAGTGCAATGGCACAATCCCGGTTCACTGCAACCTCCACCTCCCGGGTTCAAGGGATTCTCCTACCTTAGCCTCCCAAGTACCTGGGACTACAGGCGCCTGCCACTATGCCTGGTTAATTTTCGTATTTTTAGCAGAGACGGGGTTTCACCACATTGGCCTTGAACTCCTGACCTCAGGTGATCCACCTGCCTCAGCCTACCAAAGTGCTGGGATTACAGGCGTAAGCCACCACACCCTGCCAATTTCTGATTCCCCAAATTTTCCTGTTGGTCAAACATCACGGAACTCAGTGACCAACTCGACCAAATATACGATACAGTTTCAAATGAACAGCAGGGTTTAAGGATAAGAAAACACTTTTCCTCCATTTCCTCTAAAGTTTATATATTCAAATAATTTCTTACAATTAAAATATTAGTAGCTCTTACCTATGAAGGATGTTGATCAATAAAGTATAGTCCTGGAGAAAGTCATCTGCTTGAAGCCGGCTGCCATTTCTAATTCCAAATTCTGACAACTTCTTGTGATTATTAGCTAGGAAATGTGAAAATAATTTAGATACTTCAGTTACATCTTCATAGAGCAGTCAGGTTTGTTTTTTTAAAAAGCTAAACCTCTGTTATGGAGCTGAATTGTGTCCCGTCCACCAAAATCCAAAGCTTGAAACCCTAATCCCTAGTATCTCAGAATGTGATTGTATTTGGAGATAGGACTTTTTAAAGGAATGATTAAATTTAAATGGGGCCAGTAGGGTGGGCTGTAATCTGATCTGACTGATGTTCTTATAGAAGGAGGCAGGCAGGCACAGTGGCTCACACCTATAATCTCAGCACTTTGGGAGGCCAAAGCAGGACTGATTCCTGAAGCCCAAGAGTTGCAGTGATTGCACCACTGCACTCCAGCCTGCTGGGCAACAGAGCAACAAAAAATTTTTTTAAGACTCTGTCTCCAATCAATCAATCAATCCCGAAATTTGGACAGAGACAGCAGGGATGTGCACCCCTAGAGGAAAGGCTATGTGACACAACAGAAAGGCAGCTATCTGCAAGCAAAGGAGAGAGGCTTTAAAATAAACCAAACCTGCCAGCACCTTCCTCTTGGTCTTACAGCCTCCAGAACTGTGAGAATGTACTGTTTAAGCAACCTGGGCTGTGGTATTTGTTATGGAGGCCCTAGCACCCTAAAACATTAAAACACTGGGAATTCAGTCTTAAAACACTTAACTACCGAAACTACTTCAAGGGGACCAGACTGAGAAATTCTGAAAACTTTTCCCCATTCAAATCAATTTTTTTTTAAAGATAGGGTCTCACTGTGTTACACAAGCCGGAGTGCATCCCAGGCTTGAGTGGTCTTCCTACCTCAGCCTCCAGAGTAGCTGGGACTACAGGTGTGCACCACCATGCCTAGCTAATTTTTTTTTTTGAGACAGAGTCTTGCTCTGTTACCCAAGCTGGAGTGCAGTGGCACCATCTTGGCTCACTGCAACCTCCACCTCCCAGGTTCAAGCGATTCTCCCACCTTAGCCTCCCGAGTAGCTGGGATTACACGCACCCACCACGCCTGGCTAATTTTTGTATTGTTAGTAGAGACGGGGTTTTGCGATATTGGCCAAGCTGGTCTCAAACTCCTGATCCCAGGTGACCCACCCACCTCAGCCTTCCAAAGTGCTGGGATTACAGCCACAACACCCAGCCTAATTTTTGCATTTTTATAAGAGATAAGGTTTTGCCATGTTGGCCAGGCTGGTCTCAAACTCCTGGCCTCAAGTGATCTGTCCACTTCAGCCCCTCAAAGTGCTAGGATTAGAGGTGTGAGCCACCGCACCAAGCCCAATTTTCTACATAACTTCAATTTTCAATCCCCTTCTTTTTTGTCTGTTTTTTAACATTAATTTCATCGTTTATAAGGAAAACGCTTAGAAAGGTTTTCCCTACACTGACACCCAGAATATACTAACGGTTTCTCCTAGTTCTTTTCCAGATCTGTTGCTTGCTTTACTATTTTTATCACCAGGAATGCCCTTTGCATTCTTACCCAGATTTCCACCTCCAAGCCCTTTCACACATCTCCACTGACTGCAAACCTCTTGGAACCATCACATTCAAAAGGATTAATATGGGTTCTTATTTTGGTGATTTAGCATCACCTGTGAAGTCTTGTGCTGGCCTAACAACGCTGCTAACATTGTAAGGCTATTCCTCAACCGGGCTCCAAGTTCTGACTTTGCGAATCTCAAAATCTATCACCTGCCTCTGCCTTAGTAAAAATCCCTCAATCCCCTCCTCCCTAACTAGCTCCCTGCTACTCCCCTGTTTAAACCCTGGTGGCAGGTGGCAGTGAAATACTGCCCCTTCCTCTGGAGGGTAGGGGTCAAGGGAGAGGAGGAAGACACACAGTGCACATATGACAAGAGAGACTCCAACCTCACCACTGCTGCCAACCCCTCAGCACCCCAGCTTCCAGTGAAACCAAATAATGGGCCACTCCCAAGGCAGTTTAGGTTGTTTCACAAGCTCACACCTTTGCAGACAGATGTTCATTCTGTCTAAATGCTCTCTTCTTCGTCCAGTGAGTCCCAACTATTTCTTCAAAAACTGACCCAAGCGCCCTCCCTCTCCTATTACTCCCCCTCCCTTTCACAAAGCTGAGTATACTTTCCTTAGATTTGTACTGTGTACACACTCTTTCTACAGTTTTCCTTGGACTATGCTGAATTCAGCTGTTGACAACCTCCCTTCTCCTTCCAGGCCGCAAGGCACTTCAAGCCAAGGTCTGTTGTCTTATTCATCCTTGACTTATGAATACCCAAAACTATGCCTGTCATACAAGACTCCACACATATTCTGATAAGTGCTGTCTCACCCTCCAAACCACATGTATTTCTGTACAGAACGGTCACACTGAGAAGCCACTGAGATTCCTGACCAGTTTCCATTTTTACGCTAGCATTTGAAAGTGCTGGCTACAACTAAGGGACAGCATATAATCACAGACTTTTTTTAAAAGTCAGCTGGCTAGAATAAGGCTTGAATACTCAAGTAGACTCCTAAAATAGAGCACCACACAGCCAAAACATGGCCTCCAATTACACATGACCTAATAGCCCAAACAATTTCTCAACAAGCAACTACAACCAAGAAGAACCCTGACACTAAACCTGCATTTAAAGAAGCCTTAACATCTGGATCCCAAAGTATGAATAAATGACCAATGGACAAATAGGTATGAATTAACTCAATGTACAGGGAAAACCTTTGAAAATAACCGTACACTGGCAAAAACTGGGACATGGAAAACCGAGAACAGCAACCCAAATGAGCTGCAAAAGTGAACAAGGAGGTACAGGATCAACGAGTACAGTCTGAAGGAGGAATAACTACGATGCAATTCTTACTATGAAAGCTTCAACAGAATCAAATATATTGTACCTTGTATAGCAAATGCATCAGCAAAAGGGATGACCTGCTTGAACTTTTGAAAGTAAAGATCAGAAAGCCAAAACTGGGCACTGAATTTCAATAATCTTTCTGCTATATAGAAGGAACAGGCTACCAAGGCTTGCCCACTCTTGGAGAAAAATCTCCAAATGCCTTAGAACCCTCCCCACTGTGATTTGATGGAAAGAACAGTCTTCTCATCACAAGGTTAGCTCCCAGGATCCATGATACCGGCAAGGAGGTTCCTTGGAAGTGGACAAGAGCACTGCAGTCACTGAAAATGTCTGACATGGAGCTCCCAAACATGGAAGTGTGATGACCCCCAGCAATGTCACCTTGAAAGAGCACCTCCATGACCAAACACTGCCACTCTCTGTAATATTGAGTATCATATACAGTAAATGAATCAACTAATGTGCACTCTTTCGTTTAAGCAGTCTCCTCAATGAGAGGAGTGAATAAATGCAATGTATGATACCTTCCGTCTCTCCCTCTTCGGAAGATATTAGGATTGTTCCTTTCCCATCTTCAATTTGGACATCTGGTGCTACCATAGCAAATTTTTCTTTCACTATCTACAAAAAAAAAAAAAAAAAAAAAAAAAAAAGGATTCAAAATATTAACGTAGGTAATTAAAGATCATAAGAAATCCTAGACTTCTAGACTTCTATAAAGGCTCTTACTTTCCCCTTCGATTTATTGGAAACCGGCCAAGTCACTCTTCAAGATCCCTTAGAGCAAGCAGGAAAGCCGTGACGATTCACCTGAGTCCCATCCCCACATCTGACCACTGATGCAGATCAGATCCAACTTCATCCCAACAGGGGACTAGGAACTCCCTGGCCGGCTCTTGCTACTTTGTCTTTCCCTGCAGATTAGGTAGTGAGCTACACACACTTGACATATTTCATTTCAGTCTCTGTGCCAACCCTGTAATGGCAGGGGTGTGATAGACGGAATCATTTCTAATTAACCTGACAATCAGATAAGCCTCCCCGTTCCATGCATTTAGAGAAGTGATAATATTCTGTTAAATCCTACCAGCTCCTAAAAAAGAAGGAAAAAAGGAGGAACTCTCTATAGGTCTAAGTATCCTACAAATAGAGGAATTACCTTTAAGCTCAAGAATCAGGAGATACCAAAGATAATTATTTTCTAGAAAAGAAACTGGGGCAACCACCCTCTGTTGTACCTGCCACTTCCCTGACCAAAACATAAGCTCAAACCAATCCGTCCTGCATAACCAGTTTCTGGAAGAAAGGCCATTCCCTATCACGCAGCACTGCTATTTGAGAAGGGCAGCTTCCTCCTCTCTCAAGAGGCATGTAAATATGTAGCATTATGATGGTCACAACCAGAGAACAACATGAAGTGATCTCAAAGTGGAAAGTGACACTTTTGGGTCATAAAAAAAGAAAACCTCCCCAATACACAAATTTAGCCAATTTAACAGGAACTTAAGGACCAGACCATGTCCTAAATCCCCATTTCTTCCCTCACTTCAGCTCCAGAGGTGAACCCAGGTGTGCAAATGCTCTACATCCTCAGGGACTAACTTACCACACCAGAATCAGGTCATATTAGGTAAGTGTGTACCACCACCAAGTCTCAACTCAGACCTCAGAAATAACAAAAGCCCCCTAATTTGCTGGGAGTGGGCACTGTCCAACATGCAGAGAACCTAAAACTCTGCAAATGACTTATACCCTTTAATACAAAGCTGGTAACTGGGGCTTTGCTCTACTGGAAATGCAAACTTTGCACTGCATGCAAATACTTATCTGCTCACTGCCACAGTGAGGACCATTCAAGGATACCTGTTATTTGTCAAAAAATACAGAATTTACCCACTGTCTGGGAAGCAAAGAGCAAAGATGTCCTCTGCTTGCAGTGATACTGTGCCACCACTGTGCTGCAGATTCCAGTCAAATACTCCCACTCCGTTCTGGGATGTGAGGCACTTACTCTGGAACCACAGACAGAAAAGCCTGCAGGTATCCAGAAGGCAAAATAACCCAAGAAATCACAGCAACACATCTCTGCAGTCGGACCTTTTCAGAGTCACTAGCTAGTGTTCGCTTGTTATCACAGTAATACTGTAAAAGCAAAAGGAAAAGAGACCCAGGCCTTGCACTGACCTTGTCTTGTAAGGTGAGAACGGTCACTTTATGGACATTCAGCCGCACAGTCACCTCTGGCTTGCTAGCACATACGTAACAATTGGGGTTGGGAGGATCCAGTGCACAAGGCACAAGAAGCTTCTTTCTTGGGTTTGGTTGTTTATTCAAAAAAATCTTTGGAGGAGAAATAACAGGCAGAAATCAGAAACGTGTGCTATAATTTTATATACCATACAATCTAAAATTGCGTTTACCAGATATCCAATAAAAAATGACTTAAAAATTCCCTTCCAGATGGCAAAATGGATCAGGAAAATCATGAGTTTTTTAGGAGTCTAGTTTTTCAACCTTCTTTTCTAATCAGCTAAAGGCCAGGCTTGCTAGCCTTGCTGAAAGGACATCTCCTTGTATTATATAACACTCCGTGTTCTTCTGCAACCTAATTTAGCAAGAGTAAGGGCAGAGGCATGCTCATCTGTGGTGCCTTCATTGTATCAGCTGCTGGTGTCCCTCCCTGAGGCTATTCTTATCAACCAAGTAATCTCATGACAAGACCAACACATTCATTACTCCAGTTAACAATAATGCCTTTCACAGATGTCTAGAATCAACGTCACTGCCTTCCCAAATTTTCTGATTATAATAACATTTATATAATGAGGGAAAAAAATAACGTTTTTCTGGCAGTATATGTACCTATTTACCATTCCTCTAATACTAAACAAAAAAATAATTAAGAACCAAGGCAGATATAAAAATTACATTGAAATTAAGAAAAGCTCCAAGTTCCTGCTACTACTAAAGTTTAGAAAACACTAGCAAGATCCAACACAAACAACAAATGTCAGAAGACAAGAAGTTGAGACATGAACCTTTATCTTGTGACTACAATGTAGTGTTAAGTCTGCTAAGAGGAATGAATTCTAAAGTACTCCTCTATGGATTCCCCCGAGCATACAGAACTAAATCCCTCAAGAGACACTAAAGCCCTCCTCTGTAAAATAGCTTCTCCCTACAATGAATACTGGTAGGTGGAAGGGCTAGAAGCAAACTGCCCAGGCCAAGCAGGCTACAGAGGCAGAAAGATTTGTTTGATTTTGGGCTTCACTGGGAAGGTAAGTGTGCTAAGGGAAACTGACAATAATAAAAGCAATTGCTACCACGATTAATACCTAGGCTAACATTAATCCATGCTGGAATTCATTTACAAATGTAAACAGATGAAATCCAGATATATTACTATTTTTCCTTTTGAGACAGAGGTTCACTCTTGTTGCCTAGGCTGGAGTGCAATGGTGCGATCTCGGCTCACTGCAACTTCTGCCTCCTGAGTTCAAGTGATTCTCCTGCCTTGGCCTCCCGAGGAGCTGAGATTACAAACTTGCGCCACCATGCCCGGCTAATTTTATATATATATATTTTTTAGTAGAGACCGGGTTTCTCCACATTAGTCAGGCTGGTCTCGAACTTCCGACCTCAGGTGATCCGCCCACCTTGGCCTCCCAAAGAGCTGGGATTACAGGCGTGAGCCATTGTGCCTGGCCAGATATATTAATATTAATAGTCCAAGAGTGACATGGAGCTAAGCAGGCAAAGAAACCAGAAAGATGTGGTGGGAAATAACATACATTTTAATAAGTTTAGTAGTTTGTACACGCCTGTAATTCTAGCACTTTGGGAGGCCAATGCGGGCAGATCACCTGAGGTCAGGAGTTCGAGACCAGCCTGGCTAACATGGTAAAACCCCGTCTCTCCTAAAACTACAAAAATTAGCCAGGCATGGTGGTGCCTGCCTGTAGTTCAAGCTACTGGGGAGGCTGAGGCAGGAGAATCGCTTGAAGTTGGGAGGTGGAGGTTGCAGTGAGCTGAGACTGCGCCACTGCACTCCAGCCTGGATGACGGAGCAAGACTCCATCTCAAAAAAACAGATAACCAAAAATAAAGTTATTAGAAATTAAAAATATATACAATAAAAGTTTAAGTAGAAACGACAGACTGGGCAATTTGATTCTGTTCCTTCAAACTGAAATTTCATGAAAATAAAATATTTAAGAGTGCATCGAGGCTGCACGCAGTAGCTCACACCTGTAATTCCATCACTTTGGGAGGCTAAGGAGGGCTGATCATTTGAGGCTAGGAGTTTGAGAACAACCTGGGCAACATGCTGAAACACCGTCTCTACTTAAAATACAAAACTTAGCCATGTGTGGTGGCATGTGCCAGTAATCCCAGCTACTCGGGAGGCTGAGGCAGGAGAATCGCTGGAACCCAGGAGGTGGAGGTTGCAGTGAGCCAAGATCACACCACTGTACTCCAGTCTGGGTGACAGTGAGGTTCCGTCTCAGAAAAAAAAAAAAAAAAAAAAAACCGGAAGGAAGGAAGGAAGGAAGGAGGGAGGGAACTCACTGTTCTGCACTGGTCTATTTTTCCTGATAAAATCTTCAATCCTTCCAATACTATCAACCCAGCAATTACTGCATTAGTAGGGAGGGAGGGAGGGAGGGAGGGAGGGAGGGAGGGAGGGAGGGAGGGAGGGAGGGAGGGAAGGAAGGAAGGAAGGAAGGAAGGAAGGAAGGAAGGAAGGAAGGAAGGAAGGAAGGAAGGAAAAGAGTGCATCAGGCCAGGTGCAGCGGCTCACACCTGTAATCCCAGCACTTTGGGAGGCCAACCTGGGAGGACTGCTTGAGCTCAGGAGTTCAGGATCAACCTGGACAACACAGCAAGACCCCATCTCTTAAAAACAAACAAACAAACAAAAAAAACGGCCAGGCGTAGTGGCTCACGCCTGTATGCCTGTAATCCCAGCACTTTGGGAGGCCAAGGTGGAAGGATCAGGACGTCAGGAGTTCGAGACCAGCCTGACCAACATGGTGAAACCCCGTCTTTACTAAAAATACAAAATTTAGCCAGGCATGGTGGCGTATGCCTGTAATCCCAGCAACTCAGGAGGCTGAGGCAGGAGAATCGCTTGAATCCGGGAGGTAGAGGTTGCAGTGAGCTGAGATCCGGCCACTGCACGCCAGCCTGGGCGACAGAGCGAGACTCCATCTCAAAAAAAAACAAAAAAGTGTGTATCAATGACACTGCAAAGTAAGAGTACCACTGCAAACTAGGTATTTTTTGAAATTTCTGAAGGTAAATGGGTCATTTTATTTCAACAAAAAGGAGAACCTAAACAACAGTAAAATTATTGGCTAATATTTCCTAGGAAGCCTTCTTGAGCTGGTAAGAAAGTGAAGTATCTGCAGACACAACATCGAAGGAATCCAAAGAAAACATCCAAGTAGTATTAGTCTTAAGAGATACACCTACCCCACCCACCACTAAGGTAGGAACTCTTAAAATAGGAGATCCTTACACAAAGCAAGGAGCTGAAAGGGGAGGAGAAAAATACTTTCTCCATAAAAATTATCCTAAACTTGGTGCTTAGTGGAGGGGGAGGAGTATCTTCCCATATAATTCATGACAATAACACAGGGCTTGTTCAGGTTTGTGGTCTGAATACATAAGTATTGAAAATCCTAAAATTAAGAATTGAAAAGTGGTCCTCTATTGGCAGTGCCCCAAGCACCCACATATAATAACCAGAAATGTTTTTTGAAGAAATACATCTACAATGGGTTCCTAAAGAATTACCAGACACAATTCTAATACACATTCAGTTTTAAAAAAATCATAAACCATAGAAGCGAAGCACTATGAGAAACAGCAGAAATGACGGCAGATTCACCCATAAAGATCTCAGACATTAACATGATCAAAAACTATAAAATAAAATTGAAAAGAATGACTCAACAGAATGACTGAAGAGGGGACTATAAAATGACCAGCGGCCAGGCGTGGTGGCTCACGCCTGTAATCCCAGCACTTTGGGAGGCCAAGGTGGGCAGATCATGAGGTCAGGAGATGGAGACCATCCTGGCTAACACGGTGAAACCCCATCTCTACTAAAAATACAAAAAATTAGCGGGCGTGGTGTCGGGCGCCTGTAGTCCCAGCTACTCGGGGGACTGAGGCAGGGGAATGGCGTGAACCCGGGAGGTGGAGCGGAGATCGCGCCACTGCACTCCAGCCTGCGCGACAGAGCGAGACTCCGTCTCAAATAAATAAATAAATAAAAATTTAAAAAATAAAATGACCAAGCAAATTTTAAAACCCATATAGCACTCTCAGAATTGAAAAACAGTTGAAACATCATCTTTGTATAAGGACCGCACGATGAATTCTTCCAAGAATTCAGCAAAATTGGAAATGTTAGAAGCAAAAGCAACTTTTTTTTTTTTTTTGAGACAGAGTCTCACTCTGTCGCCCAGGCTGGAGTGCAGTGGCGCCATCTCGGCTCACTGCAAGCTCCACCTCCCGGGTTCATGTCATTCTCCTGCCTCAGCCTCCTGAGTAGCTGGGACTACAGGCACCCGCCACCACACCCGGCTAATGCTAATTTTTTTGTATTTTTAGTAGAGATGGGGTTTCATCATGTTAGCCAGGATGGTCTCAATCTCCTGACCTCATGATCTGCCCGCCTAAGCCTCCCAAAGTGCTGGGATTATAGGCGTGAGCCACCACGCCCGGCTGCAACTTCTTATTTCATTTTTGTTGCAATTTCCAGGAAACTTAAACACACTCACTTGGTAACTAGAAAAATTAATTTTCCAGTGCTTTAAACCAATTTTATTGTTTTCATTTTTAAAATTACCTGTTTAATGTACTTTTTATTAATGATTTTTTAAAGGGGGTTGAATATAAATGCAAACAGAAATACTCACTGTTCTGCACTGGTCTATTTTTCCTGATAAAATCTTCAATCCTTCCAATACTATCAACCCAGCAATCACTGCATTAGTAGTAGCAATAGCAGGAATAATGTTCCCTGCCATTGCTGGAAAAAAAAAAAAAAAGATGAGTATGTTTTGCTGCTTAAAAAAACAACTTCAAGGTTTTAGTGATACAACTTTAGTACAAATAACTTACACTTGATATCAAATCTACTCTTCATATTCATACTGAAAATATGCATCCTGAGGTTTGCAGCAGAGGTGACAAAATCCATTGCAGATGGGTCATCCTGCCAATAATTTAAACAATTTAACAAGTTTCTCCACAAATTTACTATTCTAAAGCATTACTTTCAGAACAATACTTTCATGTGTTTGTAACACTGTAGGCTTTCAACTAGAACAAGAGGGTGCTGAGCTAGGACCTCACAGTAGCATGGAGGTGGGCTAAGTAGGGGGCGGGGTCTCATCATCCGCTCCTCTGGTTCAGTAATGACTCTGATAAGAACACCAAAAACCACCAGCTTCTAGGAACTCACTCCAGCCTAAACAAAGGCACCGGAGACTCAAGTTGTACACCAGAAGCTTAATTCTACTCACTGACAATGGCAGTCCTTTCCTGGGTCCATTCATTAGTAACGAGAAGGTTGCTGGACAAACACAGAATCTGGGCCAAAAGATGGGTCATTTAAGAAAACTGTTATAGGCTGGACATGGTGGCTAACACCTGTAGTCTCAAGCAATTTAGTAGGTTGAGGCAAGCAGATTGCCTGAGCTCAGGAATTTGTGACCAGCCCAGGCAACATGGCAAAACCCCATCTCCACCAAAAACAGAAAAAATTAGCCAGGCATGGTGGCGCACAGCTGAAGTCATCCCAGGTACACGGGAGCCTGAGGTGGTGGGATCGCCTGAATCTGGGACGCAGAGGCTGCAGTGAGCCAAGATAGTGTCACAGCACTCCAGCCTAGATGACAGAGTGAGATCCTGTCTCAATTTAAAAAAGCTGTTTCATTAACACTTCAGAAAAACCTGGATGACTCTTTTTAGCTCCCCTTTGCCAAACTTTCTTCATATGCACCACTCTTTCATATATGCTGTTTCTTCAGATAAGGCAATACAAGTTTTTCCCGTTAACGATTTATATTTTTTCTGAGACTATATCCTAGTCTCTAGATTTCAGCAAGGCTTCCTGCTTTGAACTGAGAAGATACTACCCTGGTCTAAAATTCAGAGGCATCACAGAACAGAAGAAAAAACACTGATAGCATAGTTCTTTACGTACTTATTGGTTCGCTGTGAATCCTCAGGCAAGTCAAATTCCCTGAGTCAAAATCCCTTAATCTATTAAATATGAGAAATTATATCCATATCTCATAAGGTGTGGTGAGGACTAAGAATACTGAATACTCAACACAGAGTCTTCCCTAGGCAGCTGTCTTATCACTCCCATTCCATGTGGACTTTACTCAAGAGGGTAACAATTCCCATTCCGAGGGCTCTTTATTTAGCCTCTGTGCACTGATGAAAACTTCCCAAATCACTAGCATAACAATAACAATGAAAGTATGAAAAGTTACTCTTTAAATATCACAAAACCCAAGAGACTAATGTTTATAAGAATCCCAAGAATCTAAATATACTAGCTTCATTTTAGTGTATTTAGATGTCTGATTCAACCAGTTTCAAAATCTGTACACACAAATTTTTCTCGGGTTTCTAAAATTGGCCTTTATGCCTTAAGACCCATGACTAATCTTTACCACCATAGGAACATACAAACTTTATGAGATAAAACACTTTTAGCCATAGATAATACTGATCACAATTAAGTAAGATTAGTTCATAATATCAAATCTCAAAATATGACATAACTGCAGAGTACTATTAAATATGATTTTAACGTCTAAGAATAATTACATCTCATTTTTATATCAAGAGCTCCTTCAGACTTCCGAAACAGTTACAACTATTTCAATTCAAAGACAATCTTACTACTTTCAAGGGCAAATGAGGCCAATGAGATGTTTTCTCCAAATGATTTTATGACTTCTATGAACACATCTACACTACACAAGAAACATTTCACTTTAATATATTCACATTATTTTTCTAGTCAACATAATTATAAACCTTGAACACATCACTAGAATCCCAAATGAAGTTTTATGATATTGCTTGAATTCATGTACAGAAAATTCAGCTCCATACAGCAATTAGAGCTGAAAATATCCAAGCCAAATTTAACATATTTCCTCAAAATCTAGTAAATATTCAAAAAATGACTAGCTTGTATTACACCTCAAGAACTAAAACACACTTTTGATATGTAAGTACTTGCCACACATTGTCAAAACGAACCTTATCCCATATGAGCTCAGCTCCATCCCCCTTTTCTGCTAAATGAACTCTCAAAGTCTCAATGCTCTTTGAAAAAAGGCGTGCATAGCTCTTTACATCTAGAACCTGCTGGTCTTTCAGGCCTAACTGGGGTTCATTCTGTTGATCTGATGCATTCGTTTCTTCTCCTTAAAAAAAAAAAAAAAAAGAAAAAAATATGTATATATAATATCAGAAATTTCACTGATAAACATCATTCCTCTACAGTGCTCTATTTAACAAGTTCAATCTCCAACCATTAAGAAATCAAATATGAAATAAATTCCATTAAAATAATTATCATGGGACTGGGCACAGTGGCTCACGCCTGTAATCCCAGCACTTTGGGAGGCTGAGGCGGGTGGATCACGAGGTCAGGAGATCGAGACCATCCTGGCTAATATAGTGAAACCCCATCTGTACTAAAAATACTAAAAAGTAGCTGGGCGTGGTGGCAGGAGCCTGTAGTCCCAGCTACTCGGGAGGCTGAGGCAGGAGAATGGCGTGAATCCAGGAGGCGGAGCTTGCAGTGAGCCGAGATGGCGCCACTGCACTCCAGCCTGGGCAACAGAGCGAGACTCCTTCTCAAAAACAAAACAAAACAAAAAACTGTTAAAGCTGAGATAGGAAAGGTACAAGACCACCTCAGAACCTCACAGGATTACTGGGAGATTCAAAGATATAATGTAGATAAAATGATAAATAAGCATTATGCCCAGCACCTAGTGAGAACTCAGTAAGCGGACACTACTAGAATCATAATTAAATCTGTTTGATAACTATCCCCAGACTGTTGAGAACTGCTCTAAAATGATATCCCAAGTCTCCCGGGATCTTTTAAGTTTCAATGCGTGCTATATTGCTGTGCATAAACTAATCCTAATATAGTTCAGATAAAGGAGAGACAAGAAGTGCTGAAGGGGAGTGGGATGAGAAAGCAGCCACAACAATTGTTTTCCTGCATTTAAAATTTTAAAATGTGCTGGGCACAGTGGCATACAGTCCCAGCTACTCAGGAGGCTGAAGCAGGAGGATGGCTTGAGCCCAGGAGTCCAGGGATGCCTTGCGCTATGACAGCCTGTGAACGGCCATTGCACTCGAATCTGGGCAACACAGCAAGACTACTACGCCTCAAAAAAACTTTTCATTTCTAAAACTTAAAAAAAATTTAAATTAAAAATGTGTTTCTAGATTAAATCTTAAAGAGATCATCACAAGGATACAATGGTGTACATAAATAGGCCAGGTGCAGTGGCTCACACCTGCTATCCCAGCTACTCAGGAGGCTGAGGCAGGAGAATCGGTTGAACCCAGGTTGCAGTGAGCTGAGATCGTGCCACTGTACCCCAGCCTGGGCAACAGAGTGAGACTCAGTCTCAAAAGGAAACACAAAGATGTACACAAATATATAGTGATCTCAAAACTTTATTTCAGGGAAAATATGAAAACACTACGTGTTAATCAATAACAGACTAGTTAATTATACTGACTGACAAAACCAAGTCAGAGTTTATCAATAGTATGATTCCATTACGCAGTGTATACACGATTGCCTGCATCTGTGTGCATAGGGCGGACCACCAGAACACTCCTGAAAATGTTGTTAGTGGCTATTTCTCTAACTGTGGGACTTCAGTGACTTGTTCTTCATACTTTTTTGCATTGTTTGAATGTATGAAGACATACCATTTTCAACCAACAACAGGGCTATACAAAGACTTTAGGCAAGGACATTTCCAGCTTAGGTGTTCCATGACTAAAATGTATTCTTTACCTTGACTTTGTACTTCAGCCCAGTCCAACGGAACTGGAGGTTTCCTTTTCCGCCATAGTTTGTCCATTGTCAACAGATACCTGATGTCATCTTTAAAAAGCTTAAAAAAGAAAGATAGATCCCATGAACCCTACAATCCCTAATTGATAAGATACAAGAACACTGTATTGCTGATCTATTATATTACACTATGAAATCTGATTTAAAGATACATGTCATATACCAGCAGCATAACAATTTTCAAAAGAAAAAACATTTGTAAAAGGAAGTTCTAACAGAATCCCTACATTGAAAACAGTGAAATGCAGAAGTGCTCTGAGGAATGCAGAGTAAAGGAGCCCTGAACTGCTGACTGCCCCTGCCTTCCTAAGTCACCTCTCCAAAAGCTCCCCTAAAACTCCACAAAGATCGGTCTGAAGCACAATCATACAAATAAATGTACACCAGCTCCGCGGGAACTACAGACAATCACTGAGCCTAGGGATGCCAGTCAGAAATGCCTCCAAGCTCATGGGGACATGCCAATAAAGTACACAGATTTTTAAACTAAAGTGCTCCACAACAGAACTTCTGAACTGCGGTATCTTTAAAATGTGGTCTCCCCTCGAAATATAACCCACAGAAACAAGAGCAAAAATAAAATGAAAAAACCCCCAAACACACAATTATTACAAAAACAAAAACATTACAAGTAGGCGGAAAAACTATCCTATGAAAAGATGTGCTAGAACTTCAAGTGATTTTAATATTTTTTTCTTTTTCCTTATCTGCATTTTCTATTGTTAATTTATTCAACACATTTATTGCTGGTACCAGGCAAGAACAGAAATTTGGCTATATTTAAAAATCACAGCCATTTCTATCAAAATATACTTAATCCATCAACACTAATTGAGCATCCTTAATCTTTAGAGAATAAGCCAAATATACAAATAATCAGAATACAATTTAGTGCGAATAGCACAAAGCCTTGAGTAATATAAGGATTTCTGGCCGAGCGTGGTGGCTCACGCCTGTAATCCCAGCACCTTGGGAGGCCAAAGTGGGTGGATCATGAAGTCAAGAAATGGAGACCACCCTGGCCAACATGGTGAAACACCATCTCTACTAAAAATACACAAATCAGCTAGGCGTGGTGCCACGTGCCTGTAAGCCCAGCTACTCGGGAGGCTGAGGCAGGAGAATTGCTTGACCCCGGGAGGCGGAGATTGCAGTGAGCTGAGATCGCACCACTGCACTCCAGCCTGGCGACAGAGTGAGACTCAATCTCAGGAAAAAAAAAAAAAAAAATTTATATTTTATCTAAGAAATAAGGAAAGAGTCTCCTTGTGACAGCAACATGTGAAATGGGTACAAAGGCAAGGAGATGAATCCACTATGACTTGGGTAACAAATGTGGCTGGAAACAATTTGTAGAGGACGTGAAGGCTTGAACCAACAGTTTTCTAAGCCTAGGCTCCACCTCTTTCTCTTTTATGCAACTATTACTAAATATTAGGAGTCCCTCAGATTTCTGTACTGAACCATCTTTTCATTCTATCCTCCATGGTGTATCATGTCCATTTTCAGTAGTTAACCACATCTATAAACCTAGGAATCCCAAATATAACCCCAGTTGAAACCTCTCTACTTATCTACAAAAACACTTCTCTAATGTTCCAAAAGAATTTCAAATGAGTTCAAAGTTGCTGTATCACCTTCTCCTACCCTCCCCCAACCCCTATACACACATCTGCTTCCCACCTCACTTATATCAGAGAACAGCACCTCTGTTCTTTGACCTGCCCGGGCTGAAGTGCAGTGGTGTGACCATAGCTCACTGAAGTCTCAACCTCTTGGGCTCAAGTGATATTCCTGTCCCAGCCTCCTAAGTAGGTAGGGACCGCAGGCTCAGGCCACCAAGCCTGGCTATTTTTTTTTCTTTTTAGTGATGGGGTCTTGCTATACTGCCCAGGCTGGTCTTGTGCTCCTAGCCTCAAGTGATCCTCCCGCCTTGGCCTTCCAAAGTGCTGGGATTACAGGTGTAAGCCACAGTGCCCAGCCAGGTACCATTTTTTTATTCCACTGACCTTCACCATATACATCCAAAATCCTGTCGAGTCTACTCCTCCATGCTCCACTGGGAGTACAGATGGCTGTACTCCAGATTATTCCAGCACTGCACAACTCCAGGGCACTGTCCCAGATTGGTTATGATACGAATACCAGATCCTAGGGGAGTGTGTGCATCCCTTCTATCCCCTTATAGTGACCCTGTAAGACTACCTTTCAATGGACTGCCACTGTCTTGCTGTAACATCCTTAACAAGGCCTAGAAAGTCTGCCTGATCTGACGTCAACTTATCTCTCCAGTCATCTTTTTCCACTCTCCCCCTTAATGGGATTTATGTCAGTTTTCCAACCGAGAGTTTCCTTGCACATACTGTACCATATTCCAGCTCTTATTCTTTCAAGCCTTGGGCTTAAATGTTACCTCCTCTAGGAAGCTTCTTCTGAAGCCTTTCCCTAGCAACATCTGAAATGGGTTCGCAGGCCAGGGGATGAGTCCATTAGATAAAAATTACTATTAAAGGGCTGCAAAGTCTCTGAACTTAATGTCATTAAGACCTTGAAGCTGAAATTTCTTGTTCAATGTTTGACTTCTCATCTTGACTATGAACTCCTTCTAAAGAGCAAGGACTCTGTCTTCTGTCTTGTTCACAACTAAATCCCCTGTACTTAAAGTAAGTGTCTGGCACACAGATGTTTAAAATTATCTACTAAACAACAGATTGGGGATGCACTTCAGATTTTTCTGGCATTCAAGTGTTGCTCAGATTGGAATGGAAATAAGGATACCAGTTTGGAAGATATTGCTGATGCCCATATCAAAGTTTACTGCATCTTAAGTATAATAAAAATAAAAACTATTATGATGCTTAATACTGAGTGTCAACTTGATTGGTTTGAAGGATGCAAAGTACTGGTCCTGGGTGTGTCTGTGAGGGTGTTGCCAAAAGAGATTAACATTTGAGTCAGTGGACTGGAAAACACAAACCCACTCTTAATCTGGGTAGGCACCATCTAATCAGCTGCCACTGAGGCTAGAATACACAGAAGGCAGCAAAACATGAAAAGACTAGACTGGCCTAGCCTCCCAGGCCACATCTTTCTCCCATGTTGGATGCTTCCTGCCCTCAAACATCAGACTCCAAATTCTTCAGTTTTGAGACTCAGACTGGCTCTCCTTGCTCCTCAGCTTGCAGACGGCCCTATTGTGGGGCCTTGTGATCGTGTGAATTAATACTTAATCAACTGCCCTTTATATATATCTATCCTATTAGCTCTGTCCCTCTAGAGAACTCTGACTAATACAACCATGTTTTAGAAAAGGGCTGTAGTGAGAAAATAAATGCAATAGGGATAAGAAAGTCCATCTGTAGGCTGGGCACGGTGGCTCACGCCTGTAATCCCAGCACTTCAGGACGTCGAGGCGGGCAGATCACCTGAGGTCAGGAGTTCAAGGCCAGTCTGGCCACTATGACGAAACCCCGTATCTACTAAAAATACAAAAATTAGCCAGGCATGGTGGCTGGCACCTGTAATCCCAGCTACTTAGGAGGCTGAGGCAGGAAAATAGCTTGACCCGGGAGGCAGAGGTTGCAGCAAGCTTAGATCATGCCACTGCACTCCAGTCTGGGCGACAGAGCAGGATTCTCTCTCAAAAAAAAAAAAAAGTCAACATGTGACTTTTCTTCCTCTGTTACCACTGGGGAAATGAGATGAAATACAAGCCAGGGAGAGCAGTATGTCATTTAAGACAGCAGAACCTGTGCATGCTGGAAAGCAGACAAAAGAAACCAAGAAAAAAAAGATCCAAGACAGGGTAGAGATGAAAATCCTGTCTGAATAATGGTACAAAAGACAAGTAAAAAGCCACACGCAAGAGTTAACCTTTACTGAAAGTGGTTTCTCTCCAGTAGAAAGAAAAAGGTTGAGTTTTCGGTGATGCGGATCATTCTCTCAACAGGTAAATCATGTACAATGGCTTCAAACCTGTTATTATATCCTTAAGGTCATCTGCTTAGTGAGAGTTGCAAGAATACTGACTCAGTTTGATAAGAGCTGAGAAAGTTTTAAGCTCTGTGATAAGCTTTGCTAGGGGCTAGGCTCAGTGGTTCATGCCTGTAATCCTAGCACTTAGGGAGGCAGAGGCTGGAGGACAGCTTGAACCCAGGAGTTTGAGACTTGAAACCAGGAGTTTGAGATCTGCCTGGGTAACATGGTGAGACCCCATTCTCCACGAAGAGGGAAAAAAGAGTCCAAAAAACCCCATGTACAACTTGTTAGGGAGTCAAGACAGAAAAGCTTTTCAAACATGGACCTGAGGGTCTAGATGAACAATAATTATGTAGACCAAATAAAAACAATCTCATAGATTTCTCTAGAAATATTCAACAAGCAAATAATATATGCTGATGAAGAAGGATTTCACCAAGAACAAGGGGCCTACAGGGTTCAAGGGTTAATTTAGGACACATGTCAGTCAAATTGCTAATAAAATACATGAGCAGGAAATAAAGGTGAACACGAAGCCAGGAGGGGTGGCTCACACCTATAATCCCAGCACTTTGGGAGGCCAAGGTGGGCAGATCACTTGAGGTCAGGAGTTCATGACCAGCCTGGCCAACATGGCGAAACCCCGCTTCTACTAAAAATACAAAATTAGCCAGGCATGATGGTGCACTCCTGTAATCCCAGCTATCAGGAGGCTAAGGCAGGAGAATTGTTTGAACCCAGGAGGCGGAGGTTACAGTGAGCTGGAATCGTGCCATTGCACTCCAGCCTGGGCAACAAGAGCGAGAATCCGTCTCAAAACAAAGAAAAAAAACTGAAAATGAGAAGCAGCAGAAAAACCAAGAAGTTCTATAAAAAGTGAGGGAAGGAAAGACAACCAAGAAGGTATACAAGCCGCCTCTAATTATACCTCCTATTTAAATTTAGTGTAGATGGTAACATTTTAAAACTTGCATATCCTGACTGCATCAACCATTTTATTAGGACATCATAAGGCATATACATAGAAGCTTAATTCAATTTTATGGACTATTTTAAAACAAGCAGAACTAGAATACATCTATGCACAACAATACATCTATCCATGATTATACAGAAAGTAAATCTAACCTTCGTAAAAAGTTTAACCGGATCATATCCAGTTGATTTAGCCCATTCCTTAGTAGAAATACGTTTAATGTCACCATCTTCATTAGATGCTCTAGCTCTGGCTTCAGCTTCTGTTGGTTCCCCTATAAAACAATCATTATTTTATTTTCAGCTGTAATAAATGTAGAACTGAACTCTTTCACTCACCTTGGGGAATAAAAAGAGTCACTCATGGAAATCCCCAAATGCAACACATTCTGAGTTCAAGGAAAAAGAAAAATAACACATTCATCAGCATCTTTTTGTATCCCAATTTTCTTTCTTGTTTTTTGGAGACAAAGCCTCGCTCTGTCACCCAGGTTGGAGTGCAGTATTAAGATCTCGGCTCACTGCAGCTTCTACCTCTTGAACTCAAGCCATCTTCCCATCTTAGCCTCACGAATAGTTGGGACTACAGGTGCACACCATCACACTCGGCTAATTTTTGTATTTTTTGTAGAGACGGGGTTTTGCCATGTTGGCCAGGCTGGTCTTGAACTCCTGACCACCTGCTTCAGCCTCCCAAAATGCTGGGACTACTGGCATGAGCCACCTTGCCTGGCCTATTGTACCTCAGTTTCTGAAAGCTACACAAATCAGTTAAAAGCACAGACCAATCATCAGATCTAGGAATAACTTGCAGCTCTATTTACTAGACCTGTGAAATTTCTCTTAACCTTGATTTTCTCATCAGTAAAATGGAATCACATTTTTTTTGTAAAACATTGTTTTGGCCAAGTATGGCAGCTTACTTACGCCTGTAATCCCAGCACTTTGGGAGGCCGAGGTGGGTGGGTCACCTGAGGTCAGGAGTTCGAGACCAACCTGGCCAACATAGTGAAACCCTGTCTCTACTAAAGATACAAAAATTAGCTGAGCGCAGTGGCAGATGCCTGTAATCCCAGCTACTCAGGAGCCTGAGGCAGGAGAATCGCTTGAACCCAGGAGGCAGAGGCTGCAGTGAGCCAGATCGCACTACTGTACTCCAGCCTGGGCAATAAGAGTGAAACTCCATCTCTGAGAAAAAAAAAAAATTAAATAACACATGTTAAACACACATTACCTAGCACATATAGCAATTATTTTTTTTTCCCTTAAGCTACCAAAATTAAATCAACAAAATAAAGATAATAGTCTCTAATAAAACATATGCCAAATAATTTACTCACAGGCAGCTTCAGGGTCAGCTCTGTCAGGAGATACTTCTTGATCAGCATCTTCTTCCCCAAACAACTGGCTATAATTTAAGAATAGTAAATACTTATGTACAACAAAGCATTCTGAACATGTAATTTATAATATTTCAAATATTTAGCAGACATAAAGACTGAACAACTGTTTGGGCGCAGTGGCTCACACCTTTAATCTCAACACTTTGGGAGGCTGAGACAGACAGATCACAAAGTCAGGAGTTCAAGACCAGCCTGACCAACATGGTGAAATCTCATCTCTACTAAAAATACAAAAATTAGCCATGCATGGTACTGCATGCCTGTAATCGCAGCTACTCGGGAAGCTGAGGCAAGAGAATCGCTTGAACCCAGGAGGTGAAGACTGCAGTGAGCCGAGATCCCGCAACTGCACTCCAGCCTGGGTGACACGGCGAGACTCCATCTCAAAAAAAAAAAAAAAAAAAAAGAGTGAACAACTGATAAATGACTATAAACTTAAAAGTTTAACACAATGTGCTTGGACAGCTTGCATCCCAATTTCAACAGCAATGCAAGCAAGGTTAAATTTTAGCAGATGTACATCCATTCCTATCAGCAAGGCTCTGCACATTTCAACGTTAAAACCTCTGCTCAAGAAACAGGTGAGTGGTTTTCACTTACAATCTGGATAACATTCTAACACCAGAATAATGTTTGTGAAGTACACTTGCAGCTACCTGTTCAACGAACATTATTATGTACCTTCAGGTGCAGATTCCTGATCTAGGGGATAGAAATTCAGCAATGAACAACATTAACCTTTTTTTCATGGTAGAATGGCTCTTTACTGCTGAACAGTCTTAACAAACAATTTGAAGGTATTAAGCTGAGATTCTCTTTTATTAATAAAGTTATCCTAAAAATTGTTTAATAACTCATGGGTATAAAAGTTTCCAGTGAGGCCAGGTGCGGTGGCTCACGCCTGTAATCCCAGCACTTTGGGAGGCCGAGGTGGGTGAATCACGAGGTCAGCAGATCGAGACCATCCTGGCTGACACGGTGAAACCATGTCTCTACTAAAAACACAAAAAATTAGCCAGGCGTGGTGGCAGGTGCCTGTGGTCCCAGCTACTCGGGAGGCTGAGGCAGAAGAATGGCGTGAACCCGGGAGGTGGAGGTTGCAGTGAGCTGTGATTGCGCCACTGCAATCCAGCCTGGGTGACAGAGCGAGACTCCGTCTCAAAAAAAAAAAAAAAAAGTTTCCAGTATTTCCTCAAGTATATGACTAATGAAAGTTATCTTACAGAAATCCTTTGTACAAACCCCCACCCAACTATAATTTCAAAGCTCTGACAGTCACTCCCAACAATGGCATATTAACACTTCCTAAAATTAATGCTTTGCCAACTAGTAAGTGCAAAATAGTAGACAGCCTCTAACTTAAAATGGTTCCACCTATGATTTTTCAACTTTGCAACAGGTTTACTGAGGTTATATTAAAATGCATTTTTGTCTGGGCGTGGAGGCTCACCCATGACCGACACCTTGGGAGGCCAAGGCAGGTGGATCACCCAAAGTCAGGAGTTCGAGACCAGCCTGGCCAACATGGTGAAACCCTGTATCTACTAAAATACAAATATTAGCTGGGCGTGGTGGCAGGCGCCTGTAATCCCAGCCATTCGAGAGGCTGAGCAGGAGAATCGCCTGAACCCAGGATGCAGAGGTTGCAGTTGCACTGCATTCCAGTCTGGGCAACAAGAGCGAAACTCCACCTCAAAAAAAAAAAATGCATGTTTGACTTAACAGTATTTTTTATTTATGAGTTTATCAGCAAGTACACTGAGAAGCACCTGTATCTCACTGTGGCCTTATACTTAATTTTCCAAGTAAGTCTTATGATTAAAACATAACTTAATTTGCTTATTGCCTATTTAGGTTTCCCTTTGAGTGAAAAATGCTGCTCATATTAATTTTGCCAGATTATCTTTTTTTGTGTGTGACAGTCTCACTGTCCCTTAAGGCTGGAGTGCAGTAGTGTGATCACAGCTCACTGCAGCCTCAACCTCCCTAGGCTCAATTGATCCTCTCACCTCAGCCTCCCAAGTAGCTGGGACTACAGGCATGTGCCACCATGCACAGCTAATTTTTAAATTTTTTGTAGTGATGGGGTCTCACTATGTTGCCCACACTGCTCTCCAACTGCTGGGCTTGAGCAATCCTCCTGCCTCGGCCTCCTAAAGGGCTGGGATTACAGGTGTGTGTCACTGCACCCAGCCACATTTTTTTTTCTTTTTTTTTTTGTCTTTTTCTGAGACACAGTCTCCCTCTGTCCCCCAGGCTGGAGTGCAGTAGCAGGATCTCCACTCACTTCAACCTCCACCTCCCGGGTTCAAGTGGCTCTCACGGCTCAGCCTCCTGAGTAGCTGGGACTACAGGTGTGTGGGTCTGTTGGTTCCACATCATCAGCCCCGGCTAATTTTTGTATTTTTTGTAGAGACGGGGTTTTGCCATGTTGGCCAGGCTAGTCTTGAACTCCTGATCACCTGCTTCAGCCTCCCAAAATGCTGGGACTACTGGCATAAGCCACCTTGCCTGGCCTATTGTACCTCAAACAGGGTTTCGCCATGTTGCCCAGGTGGTTCTCGAACTCCTGGCCTCAAGTGATCCACCCATCTCAGCCTCCCAAAGAAAAAAAATGTTTGCCAAATAAATAAAGTTTCCAAGTGTGGTTTTTGTGAACACACATCAAGCTGACACTGTTATGTATACTATTCTGACTGCAAAAATTAAAGACAATGTTTGCTGAAAGTTTCTAAAAAATACCCCTTTATCAGGTTGAGGACATTCTCATTTTAATAAGAAGGTTTTACTTCTGTTTTAGTAGAAACTTTCCTCATGAAAGGCTGTTTGCTAAATTTTACCAAATGTTTTTTCTACATCTATGAAAACTATATAGTTTCTCTTTAATTTCCTAATGAGTGAATGACATTTACAGATTTTCTAATTGAAACCATGCTTGTAATTCCTGAATAAACACATTTGGTCAAGATATATGTTTTATTTTATATGATTCTAGATCCATATGCTTTTTTTTTTTTTTTTTTTTTGAGATGGAGTCTTGCTCTGTTGCCTAGGCTGGAGTACAGTGGGGCGATCTCGGCTCACTGCAGTCTCCACCTCCCAGCTTCAAGCGATTCAGCCTCCCAAGCAGCTGGGATTACAGGTGCCCGCCACCACGCCCGGCTAATTTTGTATTTTTAATAGAGACGGCATTTCGCCATGTTGGCCAAGCTGGTCTTGAACTCCTGACCTCAGTTGATCCACCCGCCTCAGCTTCCAAGTGCTGGGATTACAGGCATAATCCACTGCGCCCATCCCCAGGATATGCTAATATTTTACATAGGGTTTTTGTATCTATTATTTATGTGTGAGACTAACAATTTTTTCTTATGCCATAATAGCCTTGACAGATTTTGCTATCAAAGACATTGCTAGCCTCATAACACGAGCTAAGTAGTATTCCCTTTTAAAGACTTCTCAAGGAGAGTTTAGCTAACATTGTAATACATTCCTTGCAAGTTTGGTGAAATGAATCTGTAAAAATAACACAGGTTTGGTGCATTATTTAGAAGAATTTAAACTACTTACGTTTCTCTAAGGTATAGTGCTAAATTCAGGCATTCTACTTTCTTTCCAGTTGTTTTTTTTGAAACATCGTCTCACGCTGTCCCCCAGGCTGGAGTGCAGTGGCCCTATTTTCACCCACTGGGTTCAAGTGGTTCTCATGGTTCAGTCTCCCAAGTAGCTGGGACTACAGGCGCCCACCACCATGCCTGGCTAACGTTTGTATTTATAGTAAAGACGGGGTTTCACCATGTTGGCCAGGCTGTTCTCGAACTCCTGGCCTCAAGTGACCCACCCACCTTCAGCCTCCCAAAGTGCTGGGATTGCAGGCCTGAGCCACCGCACCACACACTTAGTACGTTTCTAAAAATATATTTACCCAGACCATTTAAATTTTTTATGTACTAGCATCGTCTTATTATCATCCCTTTTTTTTTTCTTATAACTTACTTAATCTGTGCTTTGTTCCCCGTTTAGTTCTCACTAACTGCTCTTCTATGTTGTAATCAAGAATGGGCTCTTACTTCAATTAATATTCTTCCTTCTCATTCCTTTTATCTATCTTTCTTTCATTTTAAGACAGCATCTCACTATAACCTGGGTTGCAGTGCAAAGGCACAATCTCGGCTCACTGCAGCCTAACCTCCCAGGCTCAACTGATCCTCCTATCTCGGCCTCCCACAGTGCTGGGATTAGAGGCATAAGCCACCATGCCCGCATCCTTCTCATTTCTTAAAGTGTATTCTGTGGTTCACTTTCCAACTTAAGATTCTTAGTAAAGATTTACTAATTAACGTTCAGCCTTTCTTCATGTATGTAAATCTGTAACTTTTTGCCAACCACCACATTCAATACATTCTACAAGTTTCAGGTATAGCATTTTCATCATTATCAGTACAGGGTATTTTTAACTTCCATTGTGATTTCTTTTATAACCAATGGGTTATTTTTAAGTATGTGTTCACATTTCCAAATACATAGATTTTTATCGCTTAGTTACATGGCTATCTCCAATACAATACAAGACTAAGCTTCCTGAACAGGTATGGCCAAATTTAATTTTTTTGAGACAAATTCTCACTCTGTTGCCAAGCTGGAGTGCAGTGGCGTGATCTCGGTTCATTTCAACCTCTACCTCCCAGGTTCAAGCAAGGTTCCTGCCTCAGCCTCCTGAGCAGCTGGATTACAGGCACCCGCCATCACGCCCAACTAATTTTTGTATTTTCAGTAGAGATGGGGTTTCACCATGTTGGCCATGCTGGTCTCAAACTCCTGAGCTCAGGTCATCCGATCACCTCAGCCTCCCAAAGTGTTAGGATTACAGGTGTGAGCCACCGCACCCGGCCAGCTGAATTTTATCTAAGAAATACCGCAAGAAAGCTACTAAAGCATCCCTTCACCACATTTAAACATTTTAAGTTCAATCTCTTCAAGGTAATTAAATAAAAATGACTCCATTTTCCATCCTCAGTACCCAAAAGCATGCCAAGAAATAGATACACTCTTACTTGAACAAGTACTTTGCCCACACGATGCAATGTATAGGTTCTGAAGGTGTATTACGAATTGTACAGCCAGGAAAGGTTCTCTGGGTTGGCTTAGGATGACATTCATAACACTCGGTCACACCCTACAAAGTCAGGATATGAGAAAAATCTTTATTCCATGATAGCAGTTTCTCAACATTACAAGGTAATATAAACACTTCATTCATCTATATTTCAACTAGGTTTTATCTTGTCAAGGAAATTTTGAAATATTAGTGACTCCAAAACCCTTACTTTATGATAAACTAACACAAAAGCTAACTGAATCTATCAGTCACAGCTAAGGCTGTGCTTGGACTCCCAACTCCTGGCTCAGTGAACATGACTTACAAGCCAAAATAAAAATTACTACACCTGAGTGTCAAATATGAGTTTACCTTGATCGCACTAAACAGAAAAACTACTGGAAAGACAAACAGCAGCTTTCCAACAAATTGTTTCCTAAGGTTGTAAATGTTATTTCAATATTATTCGCAGCCATTTCCTTTTTTTTTTTTTTTTGAGATGGAGTCTTGCTCTGTCACCCAGGCTGCAGTGCAGTGGCATGATCTAGGCTCAAGCTCTGCCTCCCGGGTTCACGCCATTCTCCTGCCTCAGCCTCCCCAGCAGCTGGGACAACAGGCGCACGCTGCCACACCCGGCTAATTTTTTCGTATTTTTAGTAGAGATGGGGTTTCACTGTGTTAGTCAGGATGGTCTCAATCTCCTGATCTCGTGTGATCCACCCGCCTCCGCATCCCAAAGTGCTGGGATTACAGGCGTGAGCCACCGTGCCCAGCACCCATTTTCCTTATATTTTTCTTTTTTTTCTTTTTTTGAGCAAAACTAAGTGGGACTGGGGAATACAGCCATATCCTTATCATTTCCTGTAAATTAAGTAAACAAAAGTATTAATTTCAAGATATATCTACCTACACAGAAAAATCTTAGGTATTACTAAACCAAATACTCTTCATTTTATTGATATATGTAAGGAGGAGTCGGAGTCTCGCTGTCACCCAGGCTGGAGTACAGCGGCGTAATCTAGGCTTACTGCAACCTCCAGCTCCCAGGTTCAAGCGATTCTCCTGCCTTAGGCTCCCAAAGAGCTGGGATTACAGGCATCTATCATCACTCCCAGCTAATTTTCATATTTTTAGTACAGTCGGGGTTTTTCCATGTTGGCCAGGTTGGTCTTGAACTCCTGACTTCATGTGATTCACCCGCCTCGGTCTCCCAAAGTGCTGGGATTACAGGCGTGAACCACTGAGCCCAGCCCATTTTATTGATATACATTCAAGTTTAAAATTACAATTTAAGGAATTTATGCCTTGCAAGAAGTACATGACACCTGAGACAACTATCAAATGAATCATCTTTCATCATCTCAGATATTCCTAACCTCAGTCTTTTCTTTTTCTTTTTGTTTGAGACGGAGTTTCGCTCTTGTTGCCCAGGCTGGAGTGCAATGGCGTGATCTTGGCTCACCACAACCTCCGCCTCCTGGGTTCAAGTGATTCTCGTGCCTTAGCCTCCCGAGTAGCTGGAATTACAGGCGCATGCCACCACACCCGGCTAATTTTGTATTTTTAGCAGAGATGAGGTTTCACTATGTTAGCCAGGTTGGCTCCAACTCCTTACCTCAGGTGATCCGCCTGTCTTGGCCTCCCAAAGTGCTGGGATTACAGGTGTGAGCCACTACGCCTGGCTAACTTTGTATTTTTAGTAGAGATGGGGTTTCTCTATGTTGGTCAGGCTGGTCTCGAACTCCCAACCTTACGTTATCCACCTGCCTCTGCCTCCCAAAGTGCTGGGATTACAGGTATGAGCCACCGTGCCCAGCCATCTTCAGTCTTAATACATAGTGGTGTGTCGGAATCACAGTAACAAGGATATAAAAAGCAACGTCTGGCCGGGCTTGGTGGCTCATACCTGTAGACCCGGCACTTTGGGAGGCCAAGGCAAGAGGATCACCTGAGGTCAGGAGTTTGAGACCAGCCTGGCTAACATGGCAAAACGTCGTCTCTACCAAAAATGCAAAAATCAGCCAGACTAACTGTTCAAGAACCAAAACTCTCAAACACTGTTTTAATATAAATTGCGGCTGGACGCGGTGGCTCACGCCTGTAATCCCAGCACTTTGGGAGGCCGAGACGGGCGGATCACAAGGTCAGGAGATCAAGATCATCCTGGCTAACATGGTGAAATCCCGTCTCCACTAAAAAATAGAAAAAACTAGCTGGGCGAGGTAGCGGGCGCCTGTAGTCCCAGCTACTCGGGAGGCTGAGGCAGGAGAATGGCGTAAACCTGGGAGGCGGAGCTTGCAGTGAGTTGAGATCCGGCCACTGCACTCCAGCCTGGGCGACAGAGTGAGACTCCGTCTCAATAAAGAAATAAAGAAATAAATAAATAAATAAATAAATTGCAGCAGATTTAGAGTTTTCTCCGTAACACCATTTCTGATGCCCTCAGCCTTCCAACATGCTTTCTTGAGGGTAGCCAAATGGCAAGCAGTCATGAGATTCATATTGCAATGCAGAGAACTTCCGTCTTGATCTGTCAACAGATACTGAAGGCCTCCACTTATTCAACAACTTAATACACACTGACATACACAAGTCTTTTGTAAAATGGTATTGAATAAGGTTCCAAGAATAACATTTAACAGTTAAAACAAATAAAGACAATTTCTAACATGAATAAGCTGCCAAAAAAATATTAGACACAACCAGCAAATGTTAAGTACATAACTCTCTTTCTATAAAAATGTGGAAAACAACTCTTCAAATGTATCTACAGTATTTGATTTCTTAAAAGAACTGAAAGAAAAAATATCTGGACAGCAAATGAAGCTGTGTTGAGGTTTTAAAAACTGAGGTATGCACTGGGCACGGTGGCTCACACCTGTAAACCCAGCACTTTGGGAGGCCGAGGCGGGCAGATCACCTGAGGTCGGGAGTTCAAGAGCAGCCTGAACAACATAGAGAAACATAGAGAAACCCCATCTCTACTAAAAATACAAAATTAGCCAGGCGTGGTGGTGCATGCCTGTAATCCCAGCTACTTGGGAAACTGAAGCAGAAGAATCACTTGAACCTGGGAGACGGAGGTTGCGGTGAGCCAAGATTGCGCCATTGCACTCCAGCCTAGGCGACAAGAGTGAAACTCCATCTCAAAAACAAACAAACAAACAAACAAAAAAAAGCAAATAAATGAACCAAAACTGAGGTATGAGCACACAGGTATTTTGTTCTACTATTCTCTAGTTGTATTTAAATGTTTGAAATACTTCACAAATACACCACTAAAAAGTTTTCAAAGTTCCCTTCCACTCTATAAGCCCAGACTCTTTTAGACAATAGAATTTTTTTTTTTTGAGATGGAGTTTCGGCCCGGCCGATTTTTGTATTTTTTGTAGAGACGTGGTTTCACTACATTGGCCAGGCTGGTCTTGAGCTCCTGACCTCAAGTGATCTGCCCGCCTCAGCCTCCCAAAGGGTGGAGATTATAGGCGTGAGACACCACACCCAGTCGACAAAAAGAAATTTTTGATGCCTGGTATACCATGCTTATCAGTTTAAGGATTTTAATACACAAGTTAAATGAAGCAAAATGGCAGAGCTGAAAGATTTCCTCACCCATAGTCTTTTGGGCACCTTTATAGCATTTTAAGTTTGTTTTCTGAGACAGAGTCTTGATCTGTAGCCCAAGCTGGAGGGCAGTGGTGCAATCTCAGCTCACTGCAACCTCCGCCTCTCAGGTTCAAGTGATTCGCCTGGCTCAGCCTCCCAAGTAGCTGGGATTACAGGCGCCTGCCACCATGCCCCGTTAATTTTTGTGTTTTTAGTAGAGATGGGGTTTCACCATGTTTGCCAGGCTGGTCTCAAACTCCTGACCTCAGGTGATCCACCCACCTTGGCCTCCCAAAGTGCTGGGATTACAGGTGTGAGCCACCGCACCCGGTTGCATTTTAAGTTTTACATGGGCATAAAAGCCCTTACATTTTGGATGTTCGTCTGCTCATTTTATATAAATACAAAGTTTATTTTCTACTGCTCCAAGGTCTCAAATAAACATTTGCGAAGTTAAAAAAACAAAACTTTTCTTTACCTTTTTGATAGTAGTTACTTGTCCAAGATACCCAGCAGTTCCACTTTCAATAAGAGGAACATCAGCTGCCAGGCACATTCTATTAACATGGTTTCGGGCAGCTGGAAGTAAAAAAACAGTATGAGTTTTTGGGGGAAAAAAAACAAATTAGTTATCTTTAATTAGGATGACACAGATGTAAAACTATCTTACTGGCTTCATTTTTTGTACAATTTTCTTATAGCTATTGCCAGAAAAATACAACTGTTAACTACAGACATTTAAGAGACATTCACTTAACAAAATATCAAATAGAATTTGTATCACAAATTTTTTCCAGAAGTACCCACAGAAACACATAATTTTAAAAATCAAAACTGCCATCTTTCTCTTCTATCGCTGTACCTTACACAAAACACTGTTTCAAGGTGTTCCTTAACTCACCACTATTCTAATATAATTATCAGATAATAAATGATAGAAATGAAAGCACAATGTGGAATATCAACTTGGAACTATTAAAGTAGTTTAAGGCTAAGAAAAAAAGATGAGTCAGGTTAAAAGAGTAATTTCAGGCCAGGAGCAGTGGCTCATGCCCATAATCTCAGCATTTTGAGAGGCTGAAGTGGGAGGACTGCTTGAAGCCAGGACTTCGAGGCCAGCCCAGGCAACAAAGCAAGACTTCATCTCTACAAAAACAAAAATTAGCCTGGCGTGGTGGCACATGCCTGCAGAGTAGCTACTGCAGAGGCTGAGGTAAGAGTATCACTTGAGCCCATTTGAAGGCTTCAGCGAGTTATGATTACACCACTGCACTCTAGCCTGGGCAACAGTGAGACCCCCAAGCCTTAAATAACATATAAACATAATTTTGACTTTTCCTTGTTTTTTATTTAGGTATTTCTGGCCCAATTTGTTGCAAACTCACTTGACAGATATACTTTTACATGTGGAAGTAACTGCAGGCAAAGAGTATCACCGAAGCATTCCACACCCCACCCTCTAGTCATACTTGTTCTTTTTTTTTTTTTTTTTGAGACAGGGTTGTACTCTGTCACCAAGGCTGGAGCGCAGTGGTGTGATGTAGGCTCACTGCAACCTCTGCCTCCTGGGTTCAAGCGATTCTCCCACCTCAGCCTCCGGAGAAGCTGGGACTACAGGCACATGCCACCACACCAATTTTTGTGTTTTTTGGTAGAGACAGGGTTTCACCATGTTGGCCAGGTTGGTTTCAAACTCCTGACCTCAAGTGATCCTCCTGACTTGATCTCTCAAAGTGCTGGGATTACAGGCGTTAGCCACTGTGCCGAGCCCCAGTCACACTTTTTGAGAGCTTTTCACTTCACTTCTATTTATGACTTTTGGTAGAAATGCAAAGAATATGAAAGCTAAATTCCCACCTGGAATAAGTCATTTCTAAATAAAACTGCAATCAATGGGCAAGCTTTAAACTCCATCATTTCTCTTATGTCTTTTAAGTTCTAAATCACAAGTAAATAGTCTAATAAATATTAAATTTGTAAACAAATTTGATATGTGAGAGAGAAAATACTGAGAAATTAAAAGTATATATAAACATAATCTCACCTCTGTTATCTAAAGCATTCATAACCAGTATAAACTGTCGAAAAAATTCCACATTATAGTCAGGACTACAAAACAAAATAAAAAAATGTCACCAAAATAACTAGCCTTCCACATGATCTTTGCAGTATAATAAACAGTTCTGAAAAAAACATAGTAAATGTAAACAAAACTGATATTAGGATTATATGCCATATAGGTAGTAAGGTTTGACTCTTCCCAAACATAAGCAGATTTTAAAGAAATTATTTCCCTCAAATTCCTATCCATTTTGGCCAGCTACTTAGGGCACGAGAGAAGGATCTCAAACTGGCAGAAAGATGGCATGACTTCACTAGTCCCACTAGGCCTTCTTTGGGCAGCAAGTGCCTGGGAACACATAAAGAATACATTCCCAGGGTCTGCCTGGCCTCTGACTTCACCTCACATGGTCAGGATCAGGCCAGGGTTCAGGCCCCTAGGGTCTCTGCTTTTAGCAGCACTGGGAAAGCAACACAGGGTAAGGAGGTTATAGGGCTATAGGCAGGCTCACAGAGTAAAAAACTAAAAAACAAGCCAGATACAGGCTGGGTGCAGTGGCTCATGCCTGTAATCCCTGCACTTTGGGAGGTTAAGGTGGGTGGATCACCTGAGGTTGGGAGTTCGAGACCAGCCTGGCCAACATGGTGAAACCCTGCCGACTAAAAATACAAAAAATTAGCTGAGTGTGGTGGCGTGCGCCTGTAATCCCAACTACTCAGGAGACTGAGACAGGAGAATCGCTTGACCCTGGGAGCCGGACGTTACGGTGAGCCGAAATCATGCCAGTATACTCCAGCCTGGGCAATAAGAGCAAAACTCCGTCTCTCACACACAAAAAAAATCCGGAGATACAACTGCCCTGAGAAAGTGTTAAGTACCTCAATTCCAGTACCTCAAACAAGGACTATTTTTAATACTATTTACTTGTGAGCTAAACAACCACAGATAAAGGACAATTTCAGCCCACAGTTCCTTTACTCCAATACCTCCAAAATTATATGTTTACTCTATCTTTACTGAGATAAATATATTTACATACTGTCAATACTACTGCCCTACCACAATTCCAAGTGTTATATTACAGAAGTCACAGTCACAATAAACAGATTTTGGGAGGGAACCTTTTAAACAGAAAAAGGCAAATGCTTTAGAAAAGTCTGAGTCATCATAAATACGGATATTTCATAGTTTAAAATATCTTCTTACTTAAGGCAAGCATATAAGGTCTTCATAAATTTCCAAGTAACTTACTTATTAAAAGTATTAAAATATCTCACCACTTATCCACATCATTCAAACCATGTATTTATGAACTGGTAAAAAGAACACCACTTTGTGAGCGGAAACTACCACTGATTAATAATTCTAGAAAAATCATTTTTTTAAAAAAAGCTGAATGACTTTGAGCTCATGTATTTGGCTTACAAAACCCTTATTCTTTACACAACTCTGCAATGTAATCATTAAAGCATACTTCATGATGCTGTCATGGTAGGCAACAATATTAGCTTTCGGGTAAAACTGTAGTACACTTTCCTTGGCAACCTGGAAAAACAAACAACACTGAATTACTACAATATTTCTGTTCCTATCTGAAATCTGCTTCTGGAAGCCACAATGCTGTTATCTACTTACACAGTACCTTACTTATATTAAACACCAAAGAAATCCAAAATTGTGAGCAAATTGCATTAGGGTTAAGCTACACTTATAAAATTATACTTTTATACTTCTAAAATAACTGGAGAGCCCCCCGCCGACCCATGTACCACCAAACACATGAATGACAAGCTTCAGCAAAAATACAACATGACGTACCCAAGTGTCATTCATTCATTCACTTAACAAGTATTTACTGAGCATCTTGCATGTACCAGGAACTATACAAAGTACATGTTAAGCAAGAGAGACATTAATCATATAGTAATCCACATTAAGTTCAACTACAAACTCTGATAAATGCCATGAAAATGATAGGAAAAGGCCAGGCATGTTGGCTCACGCCTGTAATCCCAGCACTTGGGAGGCCAATGTGGGAGGATCCCTTGAAGCCAGGAATTCTAGGATGCAGTGAGCCATGACCGCATCACTGTACTCCAGCTCGGGACGACAGAGTGAGACCCTATCTCAAAGAAAAAGAAAAGAAAATGATAGGAAAAGTAAAGGTTGTTATGAGAGAAAAACCAACCCGACTTAGTCTAAAAGGTTTAGGAAAGTACTCCTGGAGAAGGAAGCCAAAATATGAAAGAAGAAAAAGAGAAACGAGTGGGGGTTTGCCAAACAGGTTGGGAGACAGGCAAAGGGAAAAGATGTTTTAAGACTCTGAATCACCAAGGAACATTAAAAAAAAAAACTAAACAACGGTCAGGGGGAACTGTCTTGTTTCAACTAGGACACCAGCATAAGGCTACTCCAGCCCCCAAACATAGCAGTAGTCAACCTCTAGGGGGTGCAGGAACACAAGGTACATCCTAAGTAAACCATCAGAAACTTAAATATAAAGAGGCCATGAAAGTTACACCATTCACAGAATTATTTCCTTTTTAGAACAAAAAAGGAGGGTTTAATCTTTAGTCCTTTACTTGATATATCTTTATCCTTCACAATCTCTCAGCTGAAATGAGAGCTTCACCCATTTTTTCCCTTCTATAGGACAGGCAGGATTAATTTGGTATCACAAATAGATGTTCCATCAAATAATTATAGAAATGGTATGCAAAATATAGTTACCTGTGCCTTTGATCTTCCAACATGTTTCTTTTGAAACAAAAACTGTCTGTTGAGGTTGCTGACATCAATAGTATCCAGATCAATCTACAAACGCATAAACCTCAGATAAATGACAAATGTTTAGGTATGTTTGAGCTGTATCACTACTCTCTGCACCTGTAATCCAGAACTTTTGATATTTGCTACATCAGTGGAGAAAACGTTTTACGAATCCACCATACTAAAACTGTTAAACTGATAAAGAATAATTTAATGCATGTAAGAATCTAGATTTAATGTCAGAGATATCTTCAAAAATACTTTGAAAGAATGGCATATTTTGTTTGTTTAATCATCCTGGCAAATATTTCAGGAAACTCCTTGGATGCCATAAAAATATGTGAATTTATTAAAACTATATGTGCTGTCGAGGTAAACACTAAATATATTAAAATATTTCTCTATGCCGGGAGTGGTGGCTCACATCTGTAATCCCAACACTTTGGTAGGATGAAGTGAGAGAATCGCTTGAGCCCCGGCGTTCAAGATCAGCCTAAGCAAAATAGTAAGACCCTGGTGGCTACAAGAAATAGACGAATTAAAATTAGCTGGGCATGCCTATAGTCACAGCTACTCGGAGGCTGAGGTGGGAGGATCACTGGAGCCTGGGAGGCGGAGGTTGCAGTAAGCCGCGATCAGGCCACTGCACTCCAGCCTGGGGGACAGGGCGAGACCGTGTCTCAAAAAACAAAAAACATTCAAGTATTTCTTTCAATCGAATTACTCTTTCAAATACAAAATATTAAATTTAACTGTGTCCTGTTCTTTTTGTTTTTTGAGACAGGGTCTCGCTCTGTTGCCCAGGCTGGAGTGCAGTGATGCAAACACAGCTCACTGCAGCCTCGATCTCCCAGGCTCAAGCGATCCTCCTGACACAGCCTCCTGGGGAGCTGGAACCACAGGCTCACACCACCACACCCCGCTAATTTTCTTTTATTGTAGAGACAGCGTTTCTCTATGTTGCCCAGGTTGTGTTCTTTCTCTTAAATGATACATGGCAAACGTTTATTGAATTTTTGCTCCCTCCCTTGATTCAAGCCTTCATCCATACACAATTTCATTTACTATTAATTAACCTGAGAAATGTGAAAGGAAACTTTTCCACATGGTTAAAAAAGTGTCATAAGTTTTATTTTTGGTTAAATACATAATATATAAAGGAAAGAAACAATGATTCAGTCGGCCATCTGTACTTTTTTGTTCATTCCATGTTTCTACTAGCCCTTAAGACACTTTAACACACCTAAGGGCCAGTAACATCTCCAAACTCTAAAAAGTTTGCATTAGTAGAAATAACTTGATTCAACATAGCACTGGCTTGTCACTGTACACCAATGTAAAGGGCATAATCCTAAAGTCTTTAATGAAACAAGCCAGTGTACCGTCTACTGTGAGAGCAATGACAGTCACGCAGCCCGCGGGAGCCCTGCCAACTCGCTCCGAGACCCAGGGTAAGTTACTCAACCCCACTGCGTCTCCCTTTCCTCATCTGTTAAAAATAAAGCAGGGTGGAAATAGGGTTTGCACTCCTCGGGTGGTGTGAAGATGGAGCGCGTTCCGTGTGTAAACCTTCTCGTGACCAGCGCTTGGGACGCGTTGGTCGCTATCATCGCCATCCTCTGCCCCGGGTCGTTACTTCGGAGTTAGGAAGGGGACCTCCAAATTAAAGTCACAACATCCGCGAGGTACTCAGTCCTCTCCCGCATCTCCTAACACCCATGGATTTGTTTTGAAGGGAGGATACGAGGCGGCTTCACGCCCTCGAAGCGCCACACATTGGCGATGCCGGGGAGGCGGGGGCCCGCGGCCTCCTCTGCGTCCGGAGCCGGCCCAGCGAGCGGAGGCCCGCCCCGTGCCCAAAGAACAGTCCCCTCCCGCGGGGGGCCACAACCCGGGCCTCTCAGCCTGCCCCCGCCCCGCAACTCCGGTCCTGGGCTCCTGGCCCTGAACCTCTGAGCCCCTCGAGCCCCGGAACCCCCGAACTCCAGCCCCCGCACCACAGCCCGCCATTCACCCGCGCGTGCCCGGCCCTCACCAGGTCGATGTGGGAGAAACCGGTGAGCACGAGGTTCTTGAGGAGCTCGCAGCCGATGCCGCCCGCCCCCACCACCAGCACCCGGCCCCCGGCCACCGCCTCAGCCAGCTCCCGGGGCAGTCCCCGCGACAGTGCCATGGCGGGACAACCACGAGCTGCGGCGGAGGCGGAGGCGGGAGAACCAAGCCGCGGCCGGAAGCGGGTGGGGGAAGGGCGGCCCGGTTTCCGCTCCTGCGCACTACGGCCTCCAGCAGACAGGCGGGGCCCAGTGCGCGGGGAAGTGCGGCAGCCCGCGGGGGCGGGCCGGCACTTGCTAAGGGCTGGCGACCTCCTGCTGAGACCGGCGGTGTTATTCCCACACCAGCATAGGCCTGCCATAAGACCTAAAAAGTCCAGGGGTCGCCTTCTAGCCTGGGGTTTGAACTCCCAGCCAAGACTTCCTTACAAGTTAGAAAACTGATGTCCCTGTATGTAAGGAGCTCTTACAAATTAACAAGTGTCACCCCCCAAAAAATACAGGCAAAGGATGTGAACAGGAAACTCACAAAAAATTGGACAATATGATCAATAAGCGTATTAAAATGTAAACCACAAAAGAATTGCTTGAACCCTGGAGGTGGAGGTTGCAGTGAACCAAGATCGTGCCACTGCACTCCAGCCTGGGTAACAGAGCAAGACTCCGTCTCAAAAAACAAAACAAAATGTAAACCATGCACAATGGTAAGATTTTCACCTGCCGGGCGCGGTGGCTCACGCCTGTAATCCCAGCACTTTGGGAAGCTGAGGCGGGTGGATCACACGGTCAGGAGTTCAAAACCAGCCTGACATGGTGAAACCCCAGTCTCTATTAAAAATACAAAGATTAGCCAGGTGTGGTGGCGTGGGCCTGTAATCCCAGTTACTCGGGAGGCTGAGGCAGAGGCAGGTGAATTGTTTGAACCCAGGAGGCGGAGGTTGCAGTGAGCTGAGATCATGCCACTGCACTCCAGCCTGGGCAACAGACTCTGTCTAAAAAAAAAAAAAGCCCAGCTGGGCGTGGTGGCACAAGCCTGTTACTCAGGAGGCTGAGGCAGGAGAATTGCTTGAACCCAGGAGGCAGAGGTCGCACTACTGCACTCCAGCCTTGGCGATAGAGCAAGACTCTGTCTTAAAAAAAAAAAAAAAAAAAGGCCGGGCGCGGTGGCTCAAGCCTGTAATCCCAGCACTTTGGGAGGCCGAGACGGGCGGATCACGAGGTCAGGAGATCGAGACCAACCTGGCTAACACGGTGAAACCCTGTCTCTACTAAAAATACAAAAAAAAAAAAAAACTAGCCGGGCGAGGTGGCGGGCGCCTGTAGTCCCAGTCACTTAGGAGGCTGAGGCAGGAGAATGGCGTAAACCTGGGAGGCAGAGGTTGCAGTGAGCTGAGATCCAGCCATTGCACTCCAGCCCGGGCAACAGAGCAAGACTCCGTCTCAAAAAAAAAAAAAAAAAAAAAAGTTTTTCACCTACTAAACTGGTAGAAAGAAAAAACAAGTAACACTTAACAAGGTATTGGGAAACAAGCACTCTCACACACTCCAGGTAAGGATTCCAAAGCAAAGCTTCTCTAGAAGGTATGGTGGCTTGTACTTGCAATCCCGGTTACTCAGGAGGCTGAGGCAGGAGGATCACTTAAGCCTGAGAGGTTGAGGCTGCAGTGAGCTATGACTTTACCACTGCCCTTCAGCCTGAGAGACAGAGCAAGACCCTGTCTCAAAAAAAAGAAAAGAAAAAACCCTAAAATTGTACACAACTTTCGACTCATTCATTCCAATTATAGAAAACTGTCCTGTAGCAGTTATCATTGATTTAATAAACAAATAAATAAATTTAGCTATAGGGATGGCCATCATGGGAATAAAATTTGGAAAAAACAAGTGACTAAAAATTGTGTAAAGCTTTTGATGTATATTTTTAAAATACAGCAATTATAAATTATGTTGTGGGAAAAATATTAATGGGAAAATGCTCCAAATATAATGTTAAATGTAAGAGACAAGCCCACCCCATGATCATCTGGGCCTCATTATCCTTATCTACACAGGCAGAACATGTCTGAACATGGCTGGGAGTGTTTTTATACTGCTGTTACAGGGCTGAAGAAGGGAAGGGGTTGATCATGTTTAAAAATAAAAAAAAAGGGAGACTGGAAGGCAGCTGGATAAAGGGACAGTCTCCAGAACGGAGTAAAGACCCCTTCCTGGGATGAGACAGGAGGAGAAGGTGGGAGTGGGTGAGGGCGGGGACCTGGGCTGATGAACATGGGCAGGTCTAAACAGCCAGGGTCACAGAGCAAGAACCTCCAGCAGCTAGAGCAGGTTCAGTGGCTTGATCAGGTGCCAAAAATAGCATAGGGAGCACTGGAGTGCAGGTGTCAGAGGTGTAAACAAGAGGCAGACCACTGCTCTTGGCTCTTTTGCTGCTCACCAGGATGGCTGTGCCGGCAACACCAGCCCTCTGGACTAGAGAGGAGCTACCTTCCTAGCTGCCACTGTGACAGCTGGCCCTGGACCCTGGAAGGGCAGACCAACCCATAGTCAGGAGGTCCTGGCCCAGCCCCAGCCCAGGCACCAGCACCCAAAGGCAAAAAGCAACTCAGAAAAACAGAGGTTAATAACTTGCGAGTTAAAATAAGGTACATACACACATACTTGAACATAAAAATTGTTTTAATTTATATTAATAAAAGGAAGTGCTCTTAAACAATAATTCATCTGGGTCTTCTTGTATAATACAAAATTCTTCCATGGGGATCTGATGATTTGGGGGCCAGCAACTCTTCTCACATGTGTAAACTAGAATTGTTCCAAATTCCACAGAAAGACCTGAAAAATATGATGTATTCAGGCTTCCAGCAAAAAGAGTTATGAGACTGATGTTACTAAAAGGAGTGATTTTACCTTACAAGCTGAAAAAATAATTAGGTAAAGCAAAAACAGTGCTTACTGCTTTCAGCTATAACAGAATCACAGTCTATCCTATAATAAGTGAATATTGATAACAAAAAGCAGAATTAATTTAAAGTGGAAGGAAAATGTACTTTAAAAATAAACAAAAATTTCAACAAGTGTTAATCACAACTGTCTAGCTATCTGATGTTGAAAATCTATATTAAAATATATCACAGAGCCTTTGGCTAGGTGTGGTGGCTCACACCTGAGTTCCCTGCATTTTGGGAGGCCAACAGGGAAGGACAGCTGGAGCCCAGCCTAGGCAACATAGTGAGACACCTGTCTCTACAAAAAAAAAAAAAAAGTTATAAGAAAAAAAAAAAAAAAAAAAAAAAAAAAAATATATATATATATATATATATATATATATATATATATATATGTATCTCATATAGCCTGGTTGACATAGTGAGACTTTACTAAAAAAAAAAAAAAAATTCACTGGGTGTAATGGTGCACACCTGTAGTCCCAGCTACTTAGGAGACTAAGGCAGGAGGATCACTTGAGCCCAGGAGATAAAGGCTGCAATGAGCTATGATTGTACCACCATACTCTGGCCTGGGTGACAGAGGGAGACCCTGTCTTAAAAAAATAAATAAATAAAATAAAATAAAAATAAAAGAGAAATATATGGCCAGGCGCGGTGGCTCACGCCTGTAATCCCAGCACTTTGGGAGGCCGAGATGGGCGGATCACGAGGTCAGAAGATCGAGACCATCTTGGCTAACACGGTGAAACCCCGTCTCTACTAAAAAAATACAAAAAACTAGCCAGGCGAGGTGGCGGGCGCCTATAGTCCCAGCTACTCGGGAGGCTGAGGCAGGAGAATGGCGTGAACCCGGGAAGCGGAGCTTGCAGTGAGCTGAGATCCGGCCACTGCACTCCAGCCTGGGCGACAGAGCGAGACTCCATCTCAAAAAAAAAAAAAAAAAAAAGAGAAATATATATATAATAGAACACACTACTGCCAAAAAAGGATAAGGATTCAGGAAAAGAAAAAAAAAAACCCTAAGAGTTTATAGAAAATTATCAATGAATAAAGCCATAAAAAAAAGCACACCAAGAAAACATAAGCAATAAGAACTCCCGATGATATTAGAACAGAAAAGCAGGAGTCAAAAGGATAATGTAGGCAATGATTTGCAGCAGCAAAGGAGAAATATATTGTTTAAAAATGTATGTATTGGCTGGGCACAGCATATTGGCTCAGGCCTATAATCCCAGCACATTGGGAGGCTGAGGCAGGAGAATTGCTTGAACCTGGGAGGTGGAGGTTGCAGAGAGGAGAGATGGTGCCACTGGGCAATGGAGCAAGACTGTCTCAAAAAACGAAAGAAAAAAAAAAATGAAAAAATGGCAGAGTTTATTAACTGGTATATGACCTTCTTCTAGGAGCATGTGACTGGTAAGGGAAAATCGCCTCAAGTGAGCATGTCTACAACTCCAGTAAACACACTGCGCATGCGGCCTCTCCCAAGTGCTGGCGGGCCACTATGCGTGTGGACAGCCCATCCCAAGGGAAGAAACAAGAGAAGTAACACAAGACCCGGAAAGTACAAAATCCCAAGTCAAAGGTCAAAAATGGACACTTCAATCTCTCAGGTTGCCTGCTTGGCCCCCTCTTCCAACTGTATTTACTTCCTTTCGTTCCTGCTCTAAAACTTTTTAATAAGTTTTCACTCCTGCTCTAAAATTTGCTTTGGTCTCTCCTCTGTTTTATGTGCCTCAGTCAAATTCTTTCTTCTAAGGAGGCAAGAACTGAGGTTGCTACAGACCCCTAAAGATTTGCCACTGCTAACAGTATTGTGGCAAAAATGTTAGTTACAAAGGGGGGAAAAATCAGACCACCCTCATACCTCTACAAAGCTACATTCCATGTAAAAGACATTTCTATATAAGTGAAAAATCTCAGAGATCAGAATGCCCATAAGCGCTTCCAGAAAAATATAACTCCCAGTGAGACTGAACCACCAGATGACAGGAGGCACCAGGGCAATGGCTGGCAGAGCTTTCACTGTCAGAAGACAACACAGGGGTCTACAATGTTCTGAAAAGAGAAAGTGGGATTTAAAAATTTTATACATGGGTTGCCCCTCAAATATGAAGCCACATTACCGTGCACAATCTGAAGCAAGGCACTTCTGAGCCCTCCTAAAAGCTATTACTTGAGAAAATCCAGCTACTGAAAAAAGAATCAAAATAAAACAGGAATAAAAAAGCTCATTGTAAGAGTGGTGATGAACACTGAATCCATTTACACATAGAATTAAGGCTATCCAAACAGCTGTGATAATTATGATACTGGCTGGGCGCGGTGGCTCATTCCTGTAATCCCAGCACTTTGGGAGGTCAAGGTGGACAGATCACTTGAGGTCAGGAGTTCGAGACCAGCCAAGATGGCGAAACCCCATCTCTATTAAAAATACAAAATTAGCAGGGTATGGTGGTAGGCGCCTATAATCCCAGCTACTCGGGAGGCTGAGGCAGGAGAATCGCTTGAACCTGGGAGGCAGAGGTTGCAGTGAGCCGAGACAGTGCCACTGCACTCCAGCCTGGCTGCAGATTGAGGCTCCTTCTCAAAAAGAAAAAAAAAGATACTGGGTCTGGGCGTGGTGGTTCATGCCTATAATCCAAGCACTTTGGGATGCCGAGGCAGGAGTTTGAGACCAGCCTGGTCAACAACAGTGAAACCTGTTTCTACTAAAAGTACAAAAGATTAGCTGGGTGTGGTGGTGGGCACCTTTAATCCCAGCTCTTCATGAGGCTGAGGCAGGAGAATCACTTGAACCTGGGAGGCAGAGGTTGCAGTGAGCTGAGATTGCGCCACTGCACTCCAACCTGGGCGAAACTCCGTCTCAAAAAAAAAAAAAAAAAAAGATACTGAAATATTTCAAGGTAGGAATAGGGTATGAATTTCCTTATCTACTATGGTAAGGTGCCAGATGCATACTATCTAAAACTGAAACATAGGAAGAATGTAATTTTCTGTTAACAACAGAAGCACCTTTCAGAAACTTGGGCCTCTTGGGTAAAGAACCTATTACCAAAAGTCCAGGCCAGGCGTGGTGGCTCACGCCTGTAATCCCAACACTTTGGGAGGCCAAGACGGGCAAATCACGAGATCAGGAGATTGAGACCATCCTAGCTAACACAGTGAAACCCTGTCTCTACTAAAAATAAAATAAAATAAAAAAAATTAGCTGGGTGTGGTGGTGGGCACCTGTAGTCCCAGCTCCTAGGGAGGCTAAGGCAGGAGAATGGCGTGAACCCAGTGGGTGGAGCTTGCGGTGAGTGGAGATCGTGCCACTGCACTCCAGCCTGGGCAACAGAGCGAGACTCCATCTCAAAAAAAAAAAAAAAAAAAAAAAAAAAAAAATTCCAGTAACTGCTTCACTTATACTTAACATTCCTTCTGTTAATTTGTACGAAAATTTATTCTAAGACTTTTAATTACCATGTTAGTGAATTTCCCTATTTTAGGAAAATTATTTTTGTCTAGCCATCCATTCATCTAACTTGCTATTTGTCTTTATGTCAAAAATGATTATTGGAATAATGGTTATTAACATTGATAATAGTTGTAATTTCTGACCAAGCATAGTTCATGCTTGTAATCACTTTGGGAGGCCAAGGCAGGAGGATCGCTAGAGTCTAGGAGTTTGAGACCAGCCTGGGCAACATGGCGAAACCTTGCCTCTACAAAAAAAATGCAAATTCCAGCCTGGCCAACACAGTGAAACCCCATCACTACTAAAAATACAAAAACTAGACAGGCATGGTGGCGGACACCTATAATCCCAGCTGCTGGGGAGACTGAGGGAGGGGAATTGCTAGACCCCGGGAGGTAGAGGTTGCAGTGAGCTGAGAACGTACCACTGCCCTCCAGCCCAGGCAACAGGAGAGAGACTCCATCTCAAAAAAATAAATAAATCAATAAATATATATATATAAAAAAAGACTGGCTGGATTACAAATTTCTTTTTCTTTTTTTTGAGAGAGAGTCTCACTCTGTCGCCAGGCTGGAGTGCATTGGCGCGATCTTGGCTCACTGCAACCACCACCTCCTGGGTTCAAGCGATTCCCCACCTCAACCTCCTAAGCAGCTGGGACTACAGGCACGCGCCACCATGCCCAGCTAATTTTTTATATTATAGTAGAGACAAGGTTTCACCACACTGGCCAGGATGGCCTCGATCTCCTGACCTCGTGATCCGCCCACCTGGGCCTCCCAAAGTGCTGGGATTACAGGCATGAGCCACCACACCTGGCCTAAATTTCTTAAAATAATTTTTTAATTCCCAAATTTTCTATAATTTGCTTATGATATTTTATAAGTAAACAAAAGGTTTTTCATTCATTTAAAAATAATGCCAGAAATCCACAAACTCAAATTAATTTAGGCTTCTCACCTAAATTAGCACTCTTGAGCATGCTGACCAGTGCTGGCATAAGCTGAAACTCAAATATCCTTCGGCCTCCACACTGGCTGCAGGCTGGAAGCTCGGTGACTTCTGATGCAGGGCAGGTCAGAAAGAGTGGCTCTCCACTCCAGGAATACCTAGGACAAGGAAACAAAGAACCCCGAATTAGAGCCACACAAGTCACATTCTAGCATCTAAGGCCGTGCTTTGCAACCTTTCTTTGTTTCTTGCAGAAGTCCTCCAAAGGCCCAAAAACCTAGCACCATGGCTGTAAAGCATAGCAAGATATCTGGAAATCTTGTCAGTGTTCGATTCAAAGTCTCAAAGGCACTAAAGTCAACGTTCAATTGAATCTAGGTAAAGCTGCGACGAAGTTCAGACCCAGCTCCACTGCAGATTAAATGGAATCAGCCCTCCACACTACTGACCTTACAGAGGAAGGGGCATGCCTTAGAGCAGAAGTCCCCAACCCCCAGGCCATGGACCCCCAGGTCATGGACCAGTACTGGTCGGCAGTCTATTAGGAATAGGGCCATGCAGCAGGAGGTGAGCAACAGGCAAGCGAGCATTACCACCTGATCTCCACCTCTTGTCCCTATGAGATTCTCATAGCAGCGCAAACCCTATTGTGAACTGCACATGCGAGGGATCTAGGTTGCATGCTCCTTATGAGAATCTAATGCCTTATGATCTGAGGTGAACAGTTTCAACCCAAAACCATGCCCCACGCCCCCCACCTCAGTCTGTGAAAAAATTGCCTTTCACAAACCAGTCCCTGGTGCCAAAAAGGTCAGGGACCACTGCCTTAGAGGGAGGAAACATTCACTTCCGTTTTTGGGTTTTTTTTTTTTTTTTTTTTTTTAGATAGAGCCTTTTCTGTTGCCCAGGCTGGAGTGCAGTGGCACAATCACAGCTCACTGCAGCCTTGACCCCCTGGGCTCAAGCAATCCTCTGACCTCAGCTTCCTGAGTAGCCGGGAACAGATGCACATCACCATACCCAGCTAGTTTTTAAAAAAAATTTTGTAGAGACAGCGTCTTGCTATACTGCCCAGGCTGGTCTCAAACTCCTGGCCTCAAGGGATCCTCCCACCTCAGCCTCCCAAAGTGCTATGATTACAAATGTGAGCCACCATATCCAGCTCACTTCAATACTACTGTTCTTCGATATATAATTTCTGGCAATCATTTTAAAAGTTACTAAACATGCAAAGAAGCAGGAAAATTTAACCCATAAAGAAAGTTAATGCAAGGAGACCCATGGACAAGATGATAAATTTATCAGACAAAAATTTTAAAATACCAATAATAAATATGTAAAAAAAAAAAAAAAAAAAAAACCCTAGTGGAAAAGGTAGACCAGGAGACCAGGTGCAGTGGCTCACACCTGTAATTCCAGCACTTTGGGAGGCTGAGGCGGGTGAATCACCTGAGGACAAGAGTTCAAGATCAGCCTGGCCAACATGGTGAAACCCCATCTCTACTAAAACTACAAAAATTAGCCGGGCACAGTGGCAGGTGCCTGTAATCCCAGTAGCAGGGGAGGCTGAGGCTGAGGCTGCAGAATCACTTAAACCTGGAAGGCAGAGGTTGCAGTGAGCTGAGATTGCTCCACTGCAATCCAGCCTGGATGACACAGCGAGACTCCTTCTCAAATAATAATAATAATAATAATAATACAAAAATTAGCCAGACATAGTGGTGCACACCTGTGGTCCCAGCTACTTTAGAGGGTGTGGCAGGAGGATCACTTGAGCTCAGGAGTCTGAGGCTGCAGTGAGCCATGACTGCACCACTGCACTCCAGCCTACGCAACAGAACAAGACCCAATCTCTAAATAAACAAAACAAAAAAACAAAAAAAAAGCAACATAGAGTTAAAAAAAAAAGACAAAAAAGGGAACAAAATAGCAAACTAAAAATACTCAAGTCACCGACAAGCAGGTTCAATACAAGGAATACAGAAACAAAAACAAAAAACCCCACCAAATGCAAAGCCAGGTGTGGTGACAGATGCCTATAACCCTAGCACTTTGGGAGGCTGAGGTGAGGGAATTGCTTGAGTCCAGGAGTTCAAGACCAGCCTAGGCAACATAGTGAGATGCCCATCTCTTTAAAACAAAAAGGAAAGAAAAAAGAAACGGAGGAAGAAACAATAACAGAATAAAATTAACCCAACATGGCAGGGTGCAGTGGCTCATGCCTGTGATCCCAGCATTTTGTGAGGCAGGCAGGTCACCTGAGGTCAAAAGTTTGAGACCAGCCTGGCCAACACAGCAAAACCTGTCTCTACTAAAAATACAAAAAAATTAGCCAGGCATGGTGGTGTGCACCAGTAATCCCAGCTACTCAGGAGGCTGAGGCAGGAGAATTGCTGAACCTGGGAGGCAGAGGTTGCAGTGAGCCGAGATTGTGCCACTGTACTCCAGCCTGGGCAACAGAGCAAGACTCTGTCTCAAAATAAATAAATAAATAAATAAATAAATAACCCAACAATACCAATGATTAAAGAGACTGCATATTCCTTGTTAAAAAAAAAATCGGCCAGGCGCGGTGGCTCAAGTCTGTAATCCCAGCACTTTGGGAGGCCGAGACGGGCAGATCACAAGGTCAGAAGATCAAGACCATCCTGGCTAACACGGTGAAACCCCGTCCTCTACTAAAAAACATACAAAAAACTAGCCCGGGAGGTGGCGGGCGCCTGTAGTCCCAGCTACTCGGGAGGCTGAGGCAGGAGAATGGCGTAAAACCGGGAGGCGGAGCTTGCAGTGAGCTGGGATCCGGCCACTGCACTCCAGCCTGGGCGACAGAGCGAGACTCCGTCTCAAAAAAAAAATCATAACTGTTAAGTTGAACTTGATCAAAATTTAAAGCCATCTGTCAGAATCTGTTTGAGTGCTAAAAAAATTAAATTGAAAAAGGACTTGTACTCTTGACCATGAAGAATTCCTACAACTCAGTAACACAAACACAAACAATATGGCAAGAGATTTGAATGACGCTTTATCCAAGATGATACACAGAGATGGAAAACAAGCACTTGAAATGATGCTCAACATCATTTGCCATTTGAGGAAATGCAAATTAAAGCCACAATAAAATGCCACTACACACCTTCTTAAATGGCTAAAATTAAAAACTGAACATCCCAAGCATTAGCAAAGATATACAGGGAGTAGAATTCTTAAAAAACAGCTAGTGGGAACAGAAATGGCATAACCACTTTGGAAAATGGTTTGGCCTGTTTCTTAACAAGTTAAACATGCATATACCACATAATACAACCATTCTATTCCTAGGTATCTACCCCTACAAAATCAAAACATGTCTTACAAAGAGATGTAAACAAATGTTCATAGCAGCTTTATTTATAATAGCCAAACACTGGAAATAACCCAAATATCCATCAACTGGTAAATGTATAGTGGCACATCCATACAATGGAATATGACACAGTGGTCAAAAGGAATGAACTATTGATACATGCAATAAGAATGAATCTTGAAGTATGCTAAGTGAATAAAACCAGACCAAAAAAAAAGTATATTCCATGTGACCTTATATACTTTCACAGGAAATGCACTAAGGTGCAACAGAAAGATGATCAGTGGTTGCCTGGGGATTGAGGGAGCAGCACGGGACAGGGTTGGCAAGAACTTGCGAAGGAGTATGAGGAAACTTCTGGCAGGGAGGAATATGTTTACTGTCTTGACTGTTGTGATTTCAGGGGTGTATACAGATGTCAACTTATCTAAGTGCATACTGTAAAAATATAGGCAGTCTGTTGTATGTCAATTATACCTCAATAAAGCTGCTGAAAAATAAATGTAAACAGACACACTTCACCATAGAAGATACATAGATGCCAAATGAGCACATGGGAAGATGCTCAACATCATTTGTTATTAGGAAAATGCAAATTCAAACCACAAGGAAATACCACCACCACCTACTAGAATGGCTACAATTTAAAAGATTGACAATATTTTTAAAACCACCACCAGGCTAGGTTTCTCAATGCCAACCATCCTATACTCCCCGTATTTCAGTATTTGCATATTTAGTTCTTATTTCATTAAGGAAAAATTCCCAATTTTATATTTGAATATTGTTTCTGATCCATCCATTAGGTTCTCTATTTTGGAGACCAATTCTCCTCATAGTAAATACAATTATGAACCCTTGCTCAAGTCTTTATACCAGTACTTTGATCTTTAGCCAAGTCTATTATGTTCCCTAATTTTTTTTTTTTTAAGACAGAGCCTCACTCTGTCACCCAGGCTGGAGTGCAATGGCGCAGTCTCGGTCCGCTGCAAACTCCTCCTCCTGGGTTCAAGCAATTCTCCTGCCTCCGCCTCCCGAGTAGCTGGGACTACAGGCGCCTGCCACCAACCCCAGCTAGTTTTTCTATTTTTATTAGAGATGGAGTTTCACCATATCGGCCCAGCTGGTCTGGAATTCCTGACCTTGTGATCCGCCTGCCTTGGCCTCCCAAAGTGCTGGGATTACAGGTGTGAGCCACCACGCCCGGCCTATGTTCCTTATATTCTATATGTATTAGATACGTAATGTCATGGGGCTTGGTTTCTTTAGCAATTCAATTTCCGATTCATACAGAGTTACTTTATTTTCTCACCTTTGAGCTCTTGTTTTATGGAATCTATTGTCTTATGAAGTTCTTATACATTTTGAAGCATCTGCTGGGACTGATGTGCTCCTTGGATTATATTTTATTTTATTTTATTTTTTGAGACACAGTCTCACTGTGTCACCCAGGCTGGAGTGCAGTGGCACGATCTCAGCTCACTGCAACCTCCGCCTCCCAGGTTCAAGCGATTCTCCTGCCTTTGCCTCCTGAGTAACTGGGACTATAGGCGCCCACCACCATGCCCAGCTAATTTTTGTATTTTTAGTAGAGACGGGGTTTCACCAGGTTGGCTAGAATGGTCTCGATCTACTGACCTCATGATCCACCCGCCTTGGCCTCCCAAAGTGTTGGGATTACCAGTGTGAGCCACCGAGCCCAGCTGGATATTTTCTAGCAGACTTGGTTCTTGAGCTTTTTGTATGTGCTCTTCATTTCCTTAACTATTCTTGCCACAGTATGATTACCTGGGTGGCATGCTATTTTTCATCTAGCTCACGCCTAAAGGGTGCAACTCAGTTTAGACCATCTATTTGCTCTGAAATGTCCACAGAGGTTCTCATTGATTTCCTGTCCATCTCATATGAGGCCTGTTTTCCCCTCTCAAGGAGTACTGCCCATTTCCTCTGCATTTCTGTAGGTAGTAAAAGAGGGAACTGGGGCGAGGAGATAGTTCTTCTGGGACTAGATGCAATCTTTATTAGAATACCTGGGCTTTGTTTTTTCCTCTGAGACAGTGTAAAATACTGTATGTTGAGAAAGATCCCACTCCAGTAGAGGCGAAATTGCCCTTAACTTTCCAATCATTGCTCTGACTCATCATGGAACAAAGGAATGTTGCTTCTGAGAGGCAATCCCCAATTCCTACACCACCTCCCCACCACGCCCAGTTCTTCAGCCAACATGGTGGAGGAGGTCCACCATCCTCCACATTAGGACATGCAAACTCTCCTCCTGTGTGCTTCCTTCCAGACATGATTAACTGAAAATTCTTAGGTCAGGTGCAGTGGCTCATGCCTGTCATCCCAGCACTTTGGGAGGCTGAGGTGGGTGGATCACCAGAGGTCAGGAGTTCGAGACCATACTGGCCAACACGGTGAACTCTCATCTCTACTAAAAATACAAAAATTAGCCAGGCATGGTGGCACATCCCTGTAGTCCCAGCTATTCAAGAGGCTGAGACAGCAGAACTGTTTGAACCCAGAAGATGGAGGTTGCAGTGAGCTGAGATCATACCACTGCACTCCAGCCTGGGGGACAGAGACAGACTCTGTTTCCAAAAAAAGAAAATTCTTTGTGGACTCATCAGTATATTTTAGGCAGGTGAGAGAAAAGGCCTGTGGGATTAGAACTTGCACTTAACCATGCCAGAAATTTCTGTACCTTTCTCTGCAAAGACTAAATTAGTTATATAAGTGAATAAATATATGTGAAACACTCAAGAACTCTATTAGACATTTACTGATATTATATCCTGGGCTATCACTTTGAGTTTTACAGTACTAAGCCCTTTTCCTTTTTTCAATGCTGATAAAATGGAACTTCTTTTTTAATATTTACTGTTTTATTTGGGCTAATTTTTAGCTTTTAGATTCACTGTGGTACGTATCGGAGAAAAAGGCCATTTGAGCTAATTCTGCCCACTTTGTCTGGACCTGTTTTTACTATTTTTATAAACTATACCTGCTGGGTATGTCATTTCCTCTGAGGCCTTCCTGATAGCCTACCTAAAATAGCTCTATTTTTTCCTCATTTATCACTTATGGAAATCACACAGGTTTTTTTTTTTTTGAGATGGAGTCTCGCTCTGTTGCCCAGGCTGGAGTGCAGTGGCGCAATCTCGGCTTACTGCAAGCTCCGCCTCCTGGGTTCACGCCATTCTCCTGCCTCAGCCTCCTGAGTAGCTGGGACTACAGGCGCCCGCCACCTCGCCCGGCTAATTTTTTTTTTGTATTTTTAGTAGAGACGGGGTTTCAGCATGTTAGCCAGGATGGTCTCGAGCTCCTGACCGCATGATCCACCCTCCTCAGCCTCCCAAAGTGCTGGGATTACAGGCGTAAGCCACCACACCCGACCCATACAGGTTTGTTTTTAATCTCTCACTCTAGAAAATAAAATATATGGACCAGGGGCAGGACGCAGTGGCTCAAACCTGTAATCCCAGCACTTTGGAAGGCTGAGGCGGGCAGATCATTTGAAGTCAGGAGTTCAATACCAGTCTGACCAACATGGTGAAACTCCGTCTCTACTAAAAATACAAAAAGTAGTCGGGTGTGGTGGCTGTAATCCTATACTCAGGAGGCTGACGCAGGAGACTCTTTTAAACCCAGGAGGCGGAGGTTGCAGTGAGCCAGGATCACGCCACTGCACTCCAGCCTAGGTGGCAGAGTGAGACTCCATCCCAGAAAAATAAAAAATAAATTAAAAAATAAAAATAAATATATGAGCCAGGGGTTGTGGCTGATGCTGGTAATCCCAGCACTTTGGAAGGCCGTGGCAGGAGGATCACTTGAGGCCAGGAGTTTGAGAGCACACTGAGCAACATGATCAGATCCCATCTCTACAAAATACATTTTTTAAAAAATTAGCCACACATGGTGGCACACACCTGTAGTTCTAGATACTTAGGAGGATCGCTTGAGCCCAAGAGGAAATGGTTACAGTGAGCAATGATCACACCACTGCACTCCAGGGTGGGAAACAGACTGAGACCCTCTCTAAAAAAAAAAAAAAAATTAGTAATAATAATAGTCCAGGCACAGGGGCTCATGCCTGTAATCCTAGAACAAACTCTGAGAGGCCAAAGCAGATGGATGGCTTGAGCTCAGAAGTTTGGAACCAGCCTGGCCAACATGGTGAAATACCATTTCTAAAAAAATATACAAAAATTAGCTGGGTGTGGTAGCATGTGCCTGTAGTCCCAGCTACTTGGGAGGCTGAGGTGGGAAGGTCACTTGAGCCCGGGAGTGTGCACTGAGCTATAATTGATCACACCACTGCACTCAAGCCTAAGCAACAGAGCAAGACCCTGTCAAAAAACAACAACAAAAAAATTAAAGCCAGGCGTGGTGGCTCACACTTGTATCTCAGAACTTTGGGAGGCCGAGGCGGGCAGAATACACGAGGCCAGCAGTTCGAGACCAGTCTGGCCAACGTGGTGAAACCCCGTCTCTACTAAAATACAAAAAAAAAAAAAAATTAGCCAGGCATGGTGGCGGGCACCTGTAATCCCAGCCACTCAGGAGGCTGAGGCAGGAGAATTGCTTAAACCCGAGAGGTGGAGGTTGCAGTGAGCCAAGATCACGCCACTACACTCCAGCGTGGGCGACAGAGCGTGACTCCCTCTCAAAGAAAAAAAAAAATTAAATTAATAATAATAATAAAGGCTATGAGAACATGGACTTCGTCTGTGCTATTTCCTGCTATGCCATTTCCTGCTATATCTGCAGCACCTACCAATAGCAGCATCCGGCATGCAGAATAGACTCCGTAGTATTTGTTAGACAAATGAGTGCGCTTTACCTTACTGAATCCTTCTACACAACTGAATCCTCCTACACATCCTATAACGTAGGTATTAGGTCCTATAAAGCAGGTATTAGGTTCTCTCTTCTTTTGGGGAATACTGTATGTAGGTTTTGCTTTTCTCATATTTTCCTGTGTTTTCCAAACTAACATGTATTACCTTTATAATCAAGGAAAACAATAAAATGAACTGTGCCTTTTTTACCTCAAAATCTGCTCCTGACAAGCAGCAATTCGCTTCATGAATTTGTAAAACGTCTGATCTCCACTTTTAATTACAGTTTTCTCGTATTTTTCACCACCATCATTAGAAAGGCTAAAAACAGAAGCAGAAAACACTTGTGAATGTCTATATCCAGAAAATTACAGCATTTGCAAGAGGAAACAAGATAATTTTCTTTTAAAAAAATTTATCAGGCCAGGTGCGGTGGCTAACGCCTATAATCCCAGCACTTTGGGAGGCCAAGGCAGGCAGATCACAAGGTCAGGAGATTGAGACCATCCTGGCCAACATGGTGGAACCCCATCTCTACTAAAAAACACAAAAAATTGGCTGGGTGTGGTGGCGCACGCCTGTAGTCCCAGCTACTCAGGAGGCTGAGGCAGAGGAAATTGCTTGAACCCGGAAAGTGGAGGTTGCAGTGATCCGAGATCACGACACTGCACTCCAGCCTGGTGACAGAATGAGATTCCGTATCCAAAAAAAAAAAAAAAAAAAAAGTCATACCTGTAATCCTAGCACTTTGGGAGGCCGAGGTGAGCAGATCACCTGAGGTCAGGAGTTCGAAACCAGCCTGGCCAACATCTTGAAACCCCATCTCTGATAAAAATACAAAAAATTAGCTGGGTGTGGTTGCGGGCACCTGTGATCCCAGCTACTTGGGAGGCTGAGGCAGGAGAATCACTTGAACTCGGGAGGTGGAGGTTGCAGTGAGTCAAGATCGCACCATTGCACTCCAGCCTGGGCAACAAGAGTGAACCTCTGTCTCAAAAAAAAATTTTTTTTAAATTTATCAGGTCAGTGCAGTGGGCTCACGCTTGTAATCCCAGCACTTTGGGAGCCCAAGGCAGGGGGATCACTTGAGCTCAGGAGTTCAAAACCATCCTGGGCAACCTGGCAGAACCTCGTCTCTACAAAAATATACAAAAATTAGCTGGGCATGGTGGTGTGCACCTGTGGTCCCAGCTATTCCAGAGGTGAGGCTGTGGTGAGCCGTGAGAACATCACTGCACTACAGCCTGGGTAACAGTGTGAGGTCTCAAAAAGAAAAAAAAAAAACTGTCAAAGTAAAAAACTGTAAAACTGTCAAGTAATTTTTTTTTTTTTTTTTTTTGAGAGGGAGTCTCCCTGTGTCACCCAGGCTGAGTGCAATGGTGCAATCTTGGCTCACTGCAACCTCCACCTCCTGGGTTCAAGCGATTCTCCTGTCTCAGACTCCCAAGTAGCTGGGATTACAAGTGTGCGCCAACACACGTCCGGCTAATTTTTGTATTTTTAGTAAAGACAAGGTTTCGCCATGTTGGCCAGGCTGGTTTCCAACTCCTGACCTCAAGTGATCCGTCTCAGCCTCCCAAAGTGCTGGGATTATAGGCGTGAGCCACCGCACTCAGCCAAAAACTGTCAAGTAAATATTTTTGATATTTAAATTGTGTACATGTAGCTCTATAGTCCCCTGCCCCACCCTTCTCCCAAGCTATTTTCAACTCTTGGGTAATTACTTACAATTTAAAAAATCGCAGGGCACAGTGGCTCACACCTGTAATCTCAACACTTTGGAAGGCCGAGGACGGTGGATCACAAGGCCAAAAGATCGAGACCATCCTGGCCAACATGGTAAAACCCTGTCTCTACCAAAAATACAAAAATTAGTTGGGCATGGTGGTATGCACCTATAGTCCTAGTTACTCAGGAGGCTGAGGAAGGAGAATCACTTAAACCTGGGAGACAGAAGTTGCAATGAGCCGAGATTGCGCCACTGTACTCCAGCCTGGCAACACAGCAAGATTCTGTCTTAAAAATATATATATATGGGTGCAGTGGCTCAGACCTGCGATCCCAGCACTTTGGGAGGCCAAGGAGAATGGGTCCCTTGAGGTTAGGAGTTTCAGACCAGCCTGGCCAACATGGTGAAGCCCCATCTCTACTAAAAATACAAAAATTAGCCGAGTATGGTGGTGGGTACCTGTAATCCCAGCTATTTGGGAGGCTGAGGCAGGAGGATCACTTGAACCTGGGAGCTGGAGGTTGCAGTGAGCCGTTACCACGCCACTGTACTCCAGCCTGGGCGACAAAGTGAGACTCTGTCTCAAAAAAAAAAAAAACAAAAATTGGCTGGGCGCGGTGGCTCACGCCTGTAATCTCAGCATTTTGGGAGGCCGAGGCGGGTGGATCATGAGGTCAGGAGATCAAGACCATCCTGGCTAACACAGTGAAACCCCGTCTCTACCAAAACTACAAAAAATTAGCTAGGCACGGTGGCGGGTGCTTGTAGTCCAAGCTACTTGGGAGGCTGAGGCAGGAGAATGGCGTGAACCCAGGAGGCAGAGCTTGCAATGAGCTGAGATCGTAGCACCGCACTCCAGCCTGGGCGATAGAGCGAGACTCCATCTCAAAAAAAAAAAAATTTGTTTTAATTAGCTGAGTTTGGTGGCACACACCTGTAGTCCCAGCTACGGGGGAAGCTGAGGCCAGAGGATCCCTTGAGGCCAGGAGTTTGAGGCTGCAGTAAGCCATGAGCAGGCTGGGCGCAGTGGCTAACACCTGTAATCCCTGGCACGTTGGGAGGTCGAGGTGGGTGGATCACTTGGGGCCAGAACTTCAAGAGCCTGGGCAATATGGCAAAAGCCCACCTCTATTAAAAAGAAAATACAAAAATTAGCTGGGTGAAGTGGCACACGCCTGTGGTTCCAGCTACTCGAGAGGCTGAGGCATGAGAATTGCTTAAGCCCGCAAGGCAGAGGTTGCAGTGAGCCGAGAACGTGCTACTGCACTCCAGCCTGGACAACAGAGCAAGACTCTCTCAAAAAAAAAAAAAAAAAAAAAAAAAAGCCATGACCACACCACTGCAGTTCAGCCTGGGAAACAAAGCAAGTTTCCATCTCTTAAAAAAAAAAAAAAGACAAATACTCTAGAAGAAACCCACCAAAGCCGGGCGCGGTGGCTCAAGCCTGCAATCCCAGCACTTTGGGAGGCCGAGACGGGCGGCTCACAAGGTCAGGAGATCAAGACCATCCTGGCTAACACGGTGAAACCCCGTCTCTACTAAAAATACAAAAAAATTAGTCGGGCGTGGTAGCGGGCGCCTGTAGTCCCAGCTACTCGGGAGGCTGAGGCAGGAGAATGGTGTGAACCCAGGAGGCGGAGCTTGTAGTGAGCTGAGATCGCGCCACTGCACTCCAGCCTGGGTGACAGAGCAAGACTCTGTCTCAAAAAAAAAAAAAAAAAAAAGAAACCCACCAAAAAGAAGCAAATACATAAAAACTTAAGAAATTAAAAAATAAAAAATCTTGCCAGGCGCAGTGGTGGCTCACACCTGTAATCCCAGCACTTTGGGAGGCTGAGGCAGGCAGATCACAACATCAAGAAATTGAGACCATCCTGGCCAACATGATGAGACCTTGTCTCTACTAATAATACAAAAATTAGCTGGGTGTGGTGGCGCGCACCTGTAGTCTCAAATACTTGGGAGGCTGAGGGAGGAAAATTGCTTGAACCCGGGAGGTGGAGGTTGGAGTGAGCCAAGATCGCACCACTGTACTCCAGCCTGGCAACAGAGTGAGAGTCCATCTCACAAAAAATAAATAAATAAATAAATATAAAATTAAAAGTACTTATAACCATCAATTCTATTAAGCGTTATTTTCAAACACCAACATGTCTTCATGCACTCCCCTTCATCATTATTCTGAAAAAGCCTACAAATGAAACAGTTCTGGTAAAGAACCAGGCCATTTCTCCAAACATTCTATTGTAATTTTTTTAATTCTAATAGTAACAAATGCTGGGTGCAGTGGTTAAAAAAAATTTTTAGTCCAGGCGCAATGGCTCACACCTGTAATCCCAGCACTTTGGGAGGCTAAGGTGGGTGGATCACCTGAGGTCAGGAGTTCGAGACCAGCCTGACCAACATAGTGAAACCCCATCTCTACTAAAAATACAAAAATTAGCTGGGCATGGTGGCACATGGCTGTAATCCCAGCTACTTGGGAGGCTGAGGTAGGAGAATCACTTAAACCCGAGAGGCAGAGGTTGCAGTGAGCCGAGATCGTGCCATTGTACTCTAGCCTGGGCAACAACAGTGAAACTCCAAAAAAAAAAATTTTAATTGGTCAGACATGGTGGCGTGTACCCGTACTCCCAGCTACTTGGGAAGCTAAGGTAGACTGCCTGAGCCCAGGAGTTCAAGGCTGCGTGAGCTGCGATCACAGCAATTAACTCCAGCGTGGGTGACAGAGTGAGACCCTGTCTCTCTCAATCAATCAATAAGCAAAAATGATCATTCTTACTTCTTTAGAGCGCTTTGGTTTATAAAGCCTTTCAAGATCTACTCTCTCGTTTGACTCTCAAAATCATGTGATGAAACAGAGAACAGAGATATACCTATCACTCTCACTTTACAGAATTGAGGATCTGAAAGCATCTCCGAGGTCCTGGGCCAGTTCTGGAGCCATAGTCAAGAGTCAATAAACAAATGGTATTTTTCTTTTCTTTTTTCCATTTTTTCACCCCAATCTTATTATCCCAGATTAAATGGCAGTTTTCTAACTTGCCTGTCTCTGCTATAAAGACATATTAGAAATATAAAAGAAAGTTAGAGTCAGTGAACGCATCTTCTATAAATACTTGCCATCTCTAACTTCTGTTTGTTCATCTTTGTTCACTCTCTTAACGGGAGTTATAAATAGAGCAGGGTTTTCAAGCTAACTCAAGTTGGCTAATAAGGAAGTAAAGTGAAAAGGTCCTACATACAAGTTCTGCCTGAAAGTTTCCCCAGGTCCTGTGGTGAAACTGAAGGGTAACTCCTGTGGCTGCTTCCCAATCCAGTCACCTGTCAACCTCAGGAGCACACATCCTCACCTTTGGGAAAGCAACTGATCCATGGCAATGCCTTCTCTCTGCTGATAGTCCCTCAGAAGGCTGTGGGCATGATCCAGGTTGACAAAGTCTATGTATTCATCCTCGTCTGCAACACAGATATAGTAGGGCAGGAATAGCGGCAGCCCAGGAGACAAGGCGGTCTGCTCCCCAGGAGGCACAGGATGGGCAGCACCCAGGACAGCATCCTGCAGGCGGAGGTCTTGGAGCCGAGCCGTCCAGTCTACGTCTTTGGCACTGCTGGCATCATTCCCAAAATCCAAGGTAAGCTGTGAAGGCGCCTCCTCAGTGTCACTTCCCCAGTCATCAGCACCTTCACACCAGTCCTCAGCTGCAAGGCTGTTTTCCTGTGTCTGGAAAAATATTCAGTGAATGAGGTCCAAGCACATTTGGGAGGTTTATTCTATTACTTCGGTTCCAGCCACCCATCCCTGTGCCTTCCAGAGGGAGCCTTCACACCAGCCCCTTCCCCTCTGGCACACTCCAATCAAACTTTCTAGACTTTATGTACTCAAAAGTATGTTGAAGGAAACTTAAAATACTTGTCTTTCCTTTTCGGGGTGTGGGGAAAAGAAAGAGAGATCAGCCTGTTACTGTGTCTATATAAAAGGAAGCAGACATAAGAGACTCCATTTTGTTCTGTATTTGAGATGCTGTTAATCTGTGACCCTACCCCCAACCTTGTCTTTTCAAGAGACATGTGCTGTGGTGACTCAAGGTTTAAAGGATTTTGGACTGTGCAGGATGTGCTTTGTTAAACAAGTGCCTGAAGGCAGCTTGCTGGTTAAAAGTCATCACCATTCTCTTAATCTAAAGTAAGAGAAAAGCATGTGCCTCTGTATGCTGAGCGCTGGTCCCCTGGGCCCTCTTTTTCTTTCTCTATACTTTGTCTCTGTGTCTCATTTCTTTTTTCAAGTCTCTCTTTCCACCTAACGAGAAACGCCCACAGGTGTGGAGGGGCAGGCCACCCCTTCCTGGGGCGAGTGTGACAGATACAGTACATGGTTTATTCAACCATCTGTTCCAATATCTTTCTGTTGTGCTTCATGTATTGCAGGAACTGAAAAGAAAGAACTACATTTCCCAGACTCCTTAGCACCTAGGGTTTCAGATATGATTAGGTGTCTGCTAATCAGGTCTACTAGAGAGAGACATGAACTTGAGACAGAGTGAAGCAGAAAGAAAGACCACGTAGCAAAAGGCAGTCAGAGTGTAGACATAGACAGAACAAGGTTTTAGAGTCAACAGTTCTGTGGTGAAGACAGCGTCTAGTTCACCAGATCACACTTAAGCTTCCTGACAGCAGGAGAGGTGGCATAGCAGCTCCTTCAGGGACAGTTCTCAGGTGTGATTCTGGAGGGCATTCCTGGAGCCTCCAACTTCAGCCTATCCACTTACTAAAAACTTGACTCCTGTGTTAAGTCTGTCTCAGCTTAAAAGCCAGGCATGGTTGCACGTGCCTGCAATCCCAGCTACTCCGGAGGCTGAGGCAGAATAGCTTGAATCCAGGAGGCGGAGTTCTCAGTGAGCTGAGATCATGCCACTGCACTACAGCCTGGGAGACAGAGTGAGACTTGGTCTCAAAAACAAAAACAAACAAACAAACAAAACAGTACTTTTCTAATTATCTGCACTTGAACCCTGACAAATATAGGCACTGTCTTCAACTTTTTATTCGAGTACTGCTAGTACTATGCCTAGGAAACATCAAGAACTGGGTGCAGGCCGGGCCCAGTGTCTCACGCCTGTAATTCCAGCATTTTGGGAGGCTGAGGTGGGTGGACTGTTTGAGTCCAGGAGTTCAAGATCAGCCTGGGCAACATGACAAAACCCCATCTCTACAAAAAATAAAAAAGTTAGCTGGGCATGGTGGCAAGTGCCTGTAATCCCATCTACTCAGGAGGCTGAGGTGGGAGAATGGCTTGAGCCCAAGAGGCAAAGATCATGCTACTGCACTCCAACCTGGGTGACCAGAATGAAACCCCATCTCAAAAAAAAAAAAAAAAAAGAAAAGAAAAGAAAAAAGAACTGTGTATATATAAAGACACATTTACAGTCAAAGGAGGCTAAATTTTGTTCTGCAGCTACCAACTTGCCTGCCTTTTCAATAAATTCAGATTTCATCTTATGAAATGTGTTAAAACATATATATATCTCATAAAGTATATTTACTATAAACACATATATGTTATCACATACAACCACATATATGTACATCCCCATATATATTCCCAAACAGGAAAATCAGTAAACTGTGTCTCAAGACCTTCAGTGTAAGTTTGAAAAAACTACTATATATACAATGGAATATTCTTCACCCTTAAAAAAAAAAAAAGGAAGTTCTGTCGTTTGTGACAACATGGATAGAACTGGAGAACATTTTGCTAAGTGAAATAAGCCAGACACAAAGACAAATGCTGCATGTATTCACTTATATGTGGAATCTAAAACAATTAACCTCAAAGTAGAGCAGAATGGTGGTTAAAGAAATGTGGAGTGGCCGGGTGCAGTGGCTCACGCCTGTAATCCCAGCCCTTAGGAGGCTGAGGCAGGCGGATCACGAGGTAAAGAGATCGAGACCATCCTGGCTACATGGTGAAACCTCGTCTCTACTAAAAATACAAAAATTAGCTGGGCGTGGTATTGTGTGCCTGTAGTCCCAGCTACTCAGGAGGCTGAGGCAGGAGAATCGCTTGAACCCGGGAGGCTGAGGCTGCAGTGAGCCGAGATCGTGCCATTGCACTCCGGCCTGGCGACAGAGCGAAACTCGATCTCAAAAAAAAAAATCTGGAGTGAGCGAGGCATGGTGGCTCATGCCTGTAACCTCAGCACTTTGGGAGGCCAATGCGGGTGGGTCACCTGAGGTCAGGAGTTCGAGACCAGCCTGGCCAACATGGTGAAACCCCGTCTCTACTAAAAATACAAAAATTAGCTAGGCGTGGTGGCAAGTGCCTGTAATCCCAGCTACTCGGGAGGCTGAGGCAGGAGAATCCCTTGAATCCAGGAGGTGGAAGTTGCAGTGAGCTGAGAATGTGCCATTGCACTCCAGCCTGGAAACAAGAGTGAAACTTGGTCTCAAAAAAAAAAAAAAAAAAAAAAGAAAGAAAGAAACCTGGAGTGGAAAGAATAAGGAGATGATGGTCAAAGAATACAAAACCTCAGCTATTCAGGAGGAATGTGGGTTTTTTTTAAGTTCTACTGCACAGCTTGAATATAGTTAATAATACAGTATTGTGGCTGGGCACGGGAGTTCAAGCCTGTAATTCCAGCACTTTGGGAGGCCGAGGCGGGTAGATGACGAGGTCAAGAGATGGAGACCATCCTGACTTACATGGTGAAACCCTGTCTCTACTAAAAATTCAAAAAAAAAAAAAAACAAAAAAAACAATTAGCCGGCCGTGGTGGCGGGCGCCCGTAATCCCAGCTACTTGGGAGGCTGAGGCAGGAGAATTGCTTGAAACCCAGGAGACGGAGCTTGCAGTGAGCAGAGATGGCACCACTGCACTCCAGCCTGGGCAACAGAGCAACACTCCGTCTCAAAAAAAATAAAGTATTTTGTATTTCCAAATTGCTAGAGGAAATTTCAAATGTTCTCACAAGACGTTAAGTATCTGAGGTGATGAATGCATTAACTGGCTTCATTTAATTATTCCACATGATATTCTTGAATCATAACCATCACTTTATACCTCATAAATTTATACATTATTATAAACTGTCAATTTACAGTTAAAATGTTGAAGACACCCACGAGGAAGCCTCCATCTCGCTCTCTTTTTTTTGGGAGGGGAGAGGGTCTGGCTTTGCCACCCAGGCTGAAGTGCACTGGCACAAGTGTAGGTCACTGCAGCCTCAACCTCCTGGACTCAAGCAATCCTCCCACCTCAGCCGCCTGAGCAGCTGGCACTACAGTTGCGCGGCCATCATGCCCGGTTAATTTTTTTTACTTTTTATAGAGAGGACGTTTTGCTATGTTGCCCAGACTGCTCTCCCAACATTTTTTTTTTTTGTATGGAGTCTGTCATTCAGGTTGGATTGCAGTGGCATGATCTCAGCTCACTGCAATCTCCGCCTCCCGGGTTCAAGCGATTCTCTTGCCTCAACCTCCCTTGCAGCTGGGATTACAGGTGCCTACCACCATGCCCGGCTAATTTTTTGTTTTTGTTTTTAATAGAGACGGGGTTTCGTCATGTTGGCCAGACTGGTCTCGAACTTCTGATCTCTGATGCTCCGCCCGCCTCGGCCTCCCAAAGTGCTGGGATTACAGGCCTGAGCCACTGCGCCCGGCCTGGTCTCCAACTTCTGAGCTCAAGCAATCCTTCCACCTCAGCCTCTCAAAAAATGGTGGGATCACAGGCGTAAGCCACCATGCGGGGCCGCCATCTCCTTTTAACAAAGAAGTTAGAAAATAAAACTAAAGTAAAATAGAAGAAAAAAAAACCCTCACAAAACCTCAAGAAAATAGCATTCTATGGTTCTGCAGAAAAGCAAAAAACCACTCCAATGTACTTCAAAGAACACGGCTTTAAAGTCTGTCCCAAACTATACTCTGGATAACATCCTCAAATGACAGAAAAAAAATAACATGCCAATCACAACCTTTACCTGAGCGTCCTGCGCCTCTCTCTCTGGAACCTGCAGGCACTGGGAGCGGAACACGTTCCAGCTTCGGGGTGAAGACAAAGGGCCGTGAGGGCTACACCCCTACTCCAGCCCGACGGCCCGCCCCAGCCCGCTGGAAAGGACACCCCAGGAGCAGCTCTGGGACTTCCCCGCCTACCTGCGCGCACCGCCGGTGCTGCAGCCAGGGCAGGCGCACGCGAACACGTGCAGCAAACGGTGAAACGGGGAGCCTTCCAGCGGGCAGTACACCTGCACGATCAGGGCGAGCGGCTGCCCGCAGCGCTGACACACGGGCCTGGGCGCAGCCACGGTGGGCAGAGCATCCTGAGGGGACAGAGGCGGCGCTCAGACTCCAACTCCCCCCGGGACTTTGCCCACTCCCTCCGCACCCTTCGCCACCACCCATTGGCCCCAGTTCCGGCACCCGCCCTCACCGGAATGCCGCCCAGCTTGCTAGCAGTCCAGGCGTCCGGCCCTGTGGGGCTGCCGTGCACCGGCGCATCTCGAAGTCCCAGCAGCACCGGCTTCAGAACGGCCGCCATGGCTGCCTGGCGACCAGGTGAAAACGCGAACTACGGCAGCCGAGCGGGCGCGCGTGTCCGCGCACGCGCAACGCGTAGGCTGACATGATAGCCCCGCCCCCTTACTAGGATCCGATGCGGAGGCGTGGCTTTAAGGCGCGTGCACTCTGGTCCAAGAGCCACAGAGGCGCCGCTGGCATTATGTGCCCCTTAATACGCTGTAATAGGAAGTACACACCATCTACTAGGAAGTAGTTTTGCCAAAAAGCTAACTTTTTTTTTTTCCTTTTTTTCTTGAGACGAGGACTTGCTATATTGCCCACACTGGTCTTGAACTCCTGGCTCCTGGGTTCAAGTGATCCTCCAGCCTCCGCCTCCCAAAGTGTTGTGATTACAGGTGTGAGCCACTGGGCCCAGGCTCCAAAAAGCCTTCCCGGGAAATAAAAATTTTAGGTGGGATAATGGTATTATCAATAACAAGAAGAACAATGAAGTTTTTAATTTTTAGAGAAACACACCAAAATGCTTATAGATGAAATATCTGGGATTTGCTACTACATAATTAAAGTGGGATGTAGATACAGTAAGATTGGCTATGAATTGATAATTGTTGAAATTTGGTGCCAGGCACATGGAGATTTATTCTATTTGGGTTTTATATGTTTGAGATTTTTCGGAGTTTTCATTTTCGTTTTGTTTTTGAGACAGAGTCTCGCTGGGTCGCCCAGGCTGGAGTGCAGTGGCGCCATCTCACTGCAACCTCTGCCTCACAGGTTCAAGCGATTCTCCTGCCTCAGCCCCCCGAGTAGCTGGATTAGGATTACAGGTGCCCACCACCACGCCTGGCGCCCAGCTTTTTTTTTTGAGACGGAGTTTCTCTCGTTGCCCAGGCTGGAGTGCAGTGGCATGATCCCAGTTCACCGCAACCTCTGCCTCCCAGGTTCAAGCCCTTCTTCTGCCTTAGCCTCCCAAGTAGCTGAGATTACAGGCATGTGCCACCATGCCTGGCTAACTGTATTTTTAATAGAGACAGGGTTTCTCCATATTGATCAGGCTGTCTTCAAACTCCCAACCTCAGGTGATCTGCCCACCTTGGCCTCCCAAAGTATTAGTATTACAGGTGTGAGCCACCGTGCCCAGCCACACAATACAGTTTTTTAAATTCCTGCAGCACAACGTGGGTGAATTTCAAAAGCATCATGGGAAGAAGCCAGACACAAAAGGTGCCGTTCTGGTCAAAGCAGAACTTCAGGGGAAAAAAAATCAGTTCAATGGTAGTCAGGAATTGGGATGAGGGAGTAGGACTGGACCACAAGAGTGTCAGGAACTTTTGAGGGTGAGGAAAATGCTGTATATCTTGTCTGTAATGGTTATAAGACTGTATATACACTTGTGAAAACAGAACTGTATAGCAAAGAAAGGTGAATCTTACTATATGTAAATTACACCCCAATAAACCTCTTTTTTTAAATGCAGGCTGCAAAAACATTATTTTGGGATTCATAACATGGTATGCAAAGGAAACGTATGTTTTCAAGGATCTGCACCTCAAAGGAGGAAGCACCAGCCTTTGTGATGTTCAGCTTTAGCCCAGCAAGGACCTGGAGACGAAACCTGTTTAATCCTGTTTTATCACACTTCAACCTGACAGCTGTAAAAGGCCCTGTGATGCTGGGCACGGTGGCTTGCACCTGTAATCCCAACACTTTGGGAGGCCAAGGCAGGAGGATCACTTGAGCCCAGGAGTTCAAGATAAGCCTGGGCAACATAGTGGTGTTACCAGGGGAGGGTCTTGACTACAAGTTGTCCAGGTTCTTGGAATGCTGAACAGAGAGGTGGACAAAACACACACACAAAGCAACAAAAGAAGGAACAAAAGCACAGATTTATTGAAGCGAAAGTACACTCCACAAAGCAGGAGGAGACTCTAGCAAGTGCCCTGTTTAGAAAATCTGGGGTTTAAGTACCCTTTAGAGGTTTCCTATTTGGTTACACCCTATGTAAATAAAGACTTGGCCTGCCACCAATCAGAGGCTGAAGTGAACGCTCCCTCGTCTCTAGACCCTATTCTCTTGTCTCAGTGGGACCCCATCACTACAAAAATTTATTTTCTATTTTTCTTACTTTTTTAACAACAGTATACTGATCTACAAAAATTTTAAAATGAGCTGGGTGTACTGGCTGTCTCACGTGTCCGTGTGAAAAGACCCCCAAACAGGCTTTGTGTGAGCAACATGGCTGTTTATTTCACCTGGGTGCAGGCAGGCTGAGTCCGTAAAGAGTCAGCAAAGGGTGGTGGATTATCATTAGTTCTTATAAGTTTGGGGATAGGCAGTGGAGGTAGGAGCAACGTTTGCGGGCAGGGGGTGGATCTCACAAAGTACATTCTCAAGGTGGGGGGAGAATTACAAAGAACCTTCTTAAGGGTGGGGGAGATTACAGAGTACATTGATCGGTTAGGGTGGGGCAGAAACAAATTACAATGGTGGAATGTCATCAGTTAAGGCTATTTTCACTTCTTTTATGGATCTTCAGTTGCTTCAGGCCGTCTGGTCACAAAGGATATGATGGCTTACCTTGGGCTCAGAGGCCTTACACTGGCATGCATCTGTAGACCCAGCTACTTGGAAGGCTGAGCTGAGAAAACCACCTTAGCCTGGGAATTTGAGGCTTCAGTCAGCTATAACTGCATCACTGCAGTCCAGCCTGGGCAATGAAGACCGTGTCTCTAAGAAAAAAAATTCTGAATAGGCTAATAATCCCAACACTGTGGGAGGCTGAGGTGGGAGGTTCTCGAGCCCTGAAATTCAAGACCCGTCTCTACAAAAAATGAAAAAACTAGCAGGGCATGGTGGCACAACCTGTAGTCTCAACTACTTGGGCAGCTGAGGCAAGAGGACTGCCTGAGCCCGAGTGGTTGGGGTTGCAGTGAGCTGTGATGGCACCACTGCACTCCAGCCTGGGCAATGGAGCAAGACCCTGTCTAAAAAAATAAGTTGTTTAAAAAAAAAAAGAAAATTGTGCCAGGCGTGGTGGCTCACACCTGTAATCCCAGCACTTCGGGAGGCTGAGGCGGGTGGATCACCTGAGGTCAAGAGTTCAAGACCAGCCTGCCCAACATGGTAAAACCCCTTCACTACTAAAAATACAAAAATTAGCTCGATGTGGTGGTGTGTCCCTGTAATCCCAGCTACTCAGGAGGCTGAGGCAGGAGAATAGCTTGAACCCGCCCGGGAGGCGGAGGTTACAGTGAGCCAAGATTGCACCACTGCACTCCAGTCTGCGCAACAGAGCAACACTCAAAAAAAAAAAAAAAAATCCTATTTCCAATATCTATCTGCCTTTTAAAGCGAAAGAACTACCTGAGCATCTTGCCAGGAGATGGCAGTCACCCTTGGTCATGCCCAGGAATTCACCCCAAACAAACATAATCTCAATGCAGTTTGTAGAACCACAGAGTGAACAGAGTATCCAATTTCTCCAGTCACAGAGGTGAGGAGTGGAAAACGGTCTTAGGATTTGGTGACACAGGCCACGTTGCCCTCTTGACTGATTGTGCTCCCACCCCACTACTGTCTTCTGAAAGCACCTGGCTCCACTCTAGACCCGCTCACCACTTAGTATTCAGTGTCCACGGAGGCACAGGCTGTGTCCTACCGAGCGCTCCTGCCTTCTGCTACATAAAGCACCATCGCAGGAAACAAATCAGAGGCTGAGCCTACAACCTCCTCTGTGGCATCTTTATTTTTCTACATGGGATGTGAACAACGTGAACATGGGTCAGAAAAGTCAGCTCCACAAAAACACTTCAGCCAGTTGTAACACAGAGGGAGCGAAGACATGGAGGGCCTGGGGGGAGCAATTTGAGATCAGCCCTCCCCGCCAAGGGCTTGTGGTCCAAGCCCACAACCAGAGGGCGCTCTGGGTGGTGTCCAGGACCATGCAGTGCCGGCTCTGGGGAGCAGGGACAAGAAGAGAAAGAGGAATCACAGAGGAGGTTGCGGCTGAGCATGAGTTTATTGGACTCTGGCCTCGCGCTGCTGCTTGATGAAGTTGATAAGCCCATTGGTGGAAGCATCGTGAGAGGTCACTTGAGCACTGCCATCAAGCTCAGGCTCAATTTTCTTAGCCAGCTGCTTTCCCAGCTCCACTCTGCCAAGAAAGGAAGGGAAGAGTGGTATGAGGAAGGCTCTTAACGTTGCTACTGAAATCCCTGAGCCGACCCAAAGGTATTCCTGGCCCTCCCCTGAGTGAGCAACTCACCCCCACTGGTCAAAGCTGTTGATGTCCCAGATGATGCCCTGAACGAAGATCTTGTGCTCATACATGGCTGCAGAGGGGACAGACAGGGCACGTCAGGGCTCCGCAAGCCCATTCCAACCTACCCCAAGCCAGGACCTTTCTCCTACTCACTCACCGACCAAGGCTCCAAGTATAAATGGTGTGAGCTTGGTGAACACAATAGAGTTGGTTGGGCGATTTCCTTCAAAGACCTGCAGAAAACACCAAGGAATGTCTCCAAGTGAGTCCTGATCCCTCAACCCCTTGAAGGGAAGCACGCCCTGCCCCAGAGGCTGGGACGTACAGGTCTGTGAGGACAGGCCCTCCCACTCTGTAGGACAAGCCAGGCATGCCCCAAGCCCCTGCCTGGTGCCACAGCTTCACACCTCCAACTCCAGCATGCACCCTAAAGCCGAATGCAGAAGTGCTGACCTTATGTGGCAGCAGCCTCTCAAGGTCCTCTGGACTCTTGCCTGCAGCCTGGAGCTCCTTTCGGGCCTCCTCCGTTGATTTCCCCCTCATCAGGGCTTCCGTCTGGGCCAGGAAGTTGGCCAGGAGGATCTGATGAGTGAGACATCCGTTATGCTTGAGAGCACTGTCTGAGCTTCAGGCAGAGGGACAACACTGCCTGGCACTTCTCAGCAGGGGTCAGTCCCAGCCTGGGTCACTCACTGTAGAGCTCAGTTGGAGCGAAGGGAACAGATCCAATGACACCACAAGGCAGGGAACAGTGATAACTGCTCTTTTAGAACTACACACCAGTGGCCAGGCGCGGTGGCTCACGCCTGTAATCCCAGCACTTTGGGAGGCCGAGGTGGGTGGATCACGGGGTCAGGAGCTCGAGACCAGCCTTACCAACATGGTGAAACCCCGTCTCTACTAAAAATACCAAAAAAAATTAGCTGGGCATGGTGGCGCGTGCCTGTAATCAGGCAGGAGCCTGAGGCAGGAGAATCACTTGAACCTGGGAGGCAGAAGGTGCAGTGAGCTGAGATCACACCACTGCACTCCAGCACTCCAGCCTGGGCAACAGCTAAAAAAAAAAGAAAGAACGAACGAACTACGCACCACTTGCCGGGTTCCTGCTAACAATTTTACCAACATCTATCTTTTAAGATCCTAAGAAAGTAGCCGGGCATGGTGGTGTGCACCTGTAATCCCAGCTACTCAGGAGGCTTAAGCACGAGAATCGCTTGAACCCAGGAAGCTGAGGTTGCAGTGAGCCAAGGTCGCACTACTGCACTCCAGCCTGGGCAACAAAGTGAAAAAGTGTCTCAAAAAATAATAATAATAATAATAATAATAGTAATAATAATACTAAGATCCTAAGGAGGAAAGGCATCATTGCCCTGTTCTAGTAGAGCCTTGGGTTCCACAAGTCCACAGTGCTGGATCACAGAACTATAGACGGGAAGAATCAGAATTCAATCCAGCTCACTGACTCCAAAGCTTGTGCTACCGTAACCCTATGCTGCTCTGCACCCCTAAGACAAGGCACAATAAATTCTGTGAAGGAGTTGAGGGCAGCTTGGGCAACAAAGTGAGACTCCATCTCTGCAAAAAATAAAAATAAAAAAATCAGCTGGGTGTGGTGGTGGTTGCCTATTCCCAGCTACTCAGGAGGCTGAGGTAGGAGGATTGCTTGAGCCCAGGAGGGTGAGGCTGCAGAGAGCCTGATTGTGCCACTGCACTCCAGCCTGGGCAACAGAACAAGACTGTCTCTTTAAAAAAAAAAAAAAATAGCTAGGCATGGTGCATATCTGTGATCCCACCTACTCAGGAGACTGAGATAAAAGGATTGCTTTAGCCCAGGAGTTCAAGGCTGTAGTGATTGGGCCACTGCACTCCAGCCTCAGTAGAGTGACATGCTATTTCTAAAATTAAAAAATAAAAATAAAATAAACAAAAGGGGAGATTTTCCTGGATTATTTGGTAGGCCCAATCTAATCACACTGGCCCTTAAAAGTAAAAGAGGGCCAGGTGTGGTGGCTCACACCTGTAATCCCAAAACTCTGGGAGGTCGAGGCAGGAGAATCACTTGAGCCCAGGAGCTGGAGACCAGCCCAGGCAACATAGTGAAACCCCGGCTCTACTAAAAGTTTAAAAGTTAGCCAGGCATGGTGGTGTGTTGTAAGTCTCAGCTACTTGAGGGGCTGAGGCAGGAAGATTGCTTGAGCCTGGGACGTCGAAAATGCAGTGAACTGTGATCATGCCACTGAAGTCCAGCCTAGACAACGCTGTCACTTAGGGAATAAAAGAAAAATGCAGAGGAGGAAGGTGAAGGGGTGGCCTGCCCCTCCACACCTGTGGGCGTTTCTCATTAGGTGGAACGAGAGACTTGAGAAAAGAAATGAGACACAGAGACAAAGTATAGAGAAAGAAAAGGTGGGCCCAGGAGACCGGTGCTCAGCATACAGAGGACTCACGGCAGCGCGGGTCTCTGAGTTCTCTTAGTATTTATTGATAATTATCTTTACCATCTTAAAGAAAAAGAAGTGGCAAGATAATAGGATCATTATAGGGAGAAAGTCAGCAGTAAGACATATGAATAAAGTTCTCTGTGACATGACTAAGTTTAAGGAAAAGTGCTGTGCCTTGATATGCATATGTAAACATCTCCATAAACCTTTTTAGTGCATAAAGAGCAGCACTGCACTAGAACCAGCAAGCTACCTTCAGGCACTTGTTTAACAAAGCACACCCTGCACAGCCCAAAATCCATTAAACCTTGAGTCACCACAGCACATGTCTCTTGCAAGAACAAGGTTGGGGGTAGGGTCACAGATTAACAGCATCTCAAATACAGAACAAAATGGGGTCTCTTATGTCTACTTCTTTCTATATAGACACAGTAATAGTCTGATCTTTCTTTCTTTTCCCCACAGAAGGTAAACAAGTCAGTCAGAGAGATGCAACAGAAGTGGCAAGACAGAATCAAAGCTTCAGAAGGATTTAACCTGCCATTGCTGGTTCTGCAGTGAAGAGGCCCACAAGCTAGGGAATGCAGGTGACCTTGAGAATCTGAGAAGGACCTTCAGCCCACAGCAAGAAGTTGGACTTCAGTTCCACAAACATACAGAAATGAATTCTGCCAACCACCTGGCAAGCACAGAAAAGGCTTTCCCCCTAAAGTCTCCAGAAAGAAATACAGTCCTGATGACACCTTGATTTCAGCCTGCAAGACTCTAAGCAGAGATAAAGCAGGGCCTGCTGGACATCTGAGCTTCAGAAACTCTTGAGATAGGCCAGGTGCATTGGCTCATGCCTATAATCCCAGCACTTAGGGAGGCTGAGGCAGGTGGATCACTTGAGGTCATGAGTTCAAGACCAGCCTGGCCAACACAGTGAAACCTTCTACCAAAAATATAAAAATTAGCAGGCCGTGGTGGTGAGTGCCTATAGTCCCACCTACTTGGGAGACTGAGGCGTAAGAATCACCTGAGGCTGGGAGGGGGAAGGTTGCAGTAAGCCAAGATCGCGCCACTGCACTCCAGCCTGGGCAACATAGCAAGACTCTGTCCCTACTCCCCATCCTCAAAAAAAGAGTGTTGTTTTAAGCCTCCATGTTTGTTGTCATTTGTTATGGCAGGAATAGAAAACTAACGTGATTGTTAACCAATGCATCAGGTTTCCAGAGGTCTGGGTGCAATGTGAACCAGACCCTCCAGATGGGGCCAGATGGGGGCTCTTACCTTGTGATGCAAACCCTTCCGTATGGGGTGCTGGGTCTGGACCGGGATGAGGAAGTCACAGGGTATCATCTTGGTGCCTGTGAAGGGCACTGTGGTCACCCACATGACCCCAGCCCATGGGAGCTAGCCATACAGCCTAGAGGAGGGACTGACCTAAGTGAGATATCTCTTCTGGAAGATCCTTTCCCTCCCCAACGCCACCCTGCCCAGGCCACACGGGCCTACCTTGGTGGATGAGCTGGTAAAAAGCATGCTGGCCATTGGTCCCAGGCTCCCCCCACACAATGGGGCCTGTCTGGTGGTCCACACGGGTGCCAGATTTGGTGATGTATTTCCCATTGGACTCCATGTCGCCCTGGAAAAGGAACAGAAACCCAGCCCTTGGCAAAATGAAAGAACATTTAAAAAGAAAGAAAGAGGCTGGGCGCAGTGGCTCAAGCCTGTAATTCCAGCACTTTGGGAGGCCGAGGTGGGCGGATCACCTGAAGTTGGGAGTTTGAGACCAGCCTGACCAACATGGAGAAACCCTGTGTCTACTAAAAATACAAAATTAGCCAGGTGTGATGGTGCATGCCTATAATCCCAGCTACTTGGGAGGCTTAGGCAGGACAATCACTTGAACACGGGAGGCAGAGGTTGTGGTGAGCCGAGATCTCGCCACTGCACTCCAGCCTGGGCAACAAGAGCAAAACTCCATCTCAAAAAAAAACCACAGAAACAGAAAAAGAAAAGAAAAGAAAAAAAAACCCAACCCTCTACCTGCAAATCTTGATCCTTCACACACTGTACCCAAATCCTGCTCCTTCCTGCACCACGCCCAAGTTCTGCCCAGATGCTCCAGACAGACCCACCCTGCCCTGGCTCCGTGAGGCAGACCTGCACCCGTGTCCGCAGGCACGATCCCCCTCCTCCCCACACCCGTGAGGACACAGCCTCCCAACCCTTCCAGCTTAGACCACGGTGCAAGAAGGACTCATGCCCAGGAAAAGGTGGGTCTGGAGGTCAGGCAAGGACCTCCCTAAAGACAAAATCGGTCACAAAATCAACTCATTTCTTAAGGGAGAGCAGGCTGGGGTCCTGAGGGCACAGCTTTTTTTTTTTCCCCAAGAGACAGAGTCTCATTCTGTCACACAGGCTAGAGTACAGTGGTAGAATCGTAGCTCACTGAAGCATCGACCTCTTGGGCTCAAGCAAACCTCTTGCCTCAGCCTCCAAAGTAGCTGGGACTACAGGTGCCACACCACCATGCCCAGCTATTGTTAGTTTTTGTGGGTTTTTTTGTAGAGACCGGGTCTCGCTATGTTGCCCAGGCTGGTCTTGAACTCCTGGCCTCAAGCAATGCCCCCCCAGCCTACCAAGGTGCTGGGATTGCAGGCATCAGCCACCACGCCCGGCTTAGAGTACAGCCTTTGAGGGCTGTCACCTCAACTAGACGCTAGGCTTTGGGTACCCACCTGGGCCCTGGTCATGGCAACCCTCACCAAGGCAGCTGGGATTTGGGGAACCTTGGCCTCTCCTTCAATCACAGGATTTGCTTCCAGGTGTTGGTGAAGCCTTCTGTACCTGCCCAAAGCAACTCAAGAGCTGCTGGACAGGGACTGGCTTTGTACTAAACAAAAGCAAGGACAGGGTCGGGCACGGTGGCTCATGCCTGTAATCCCAGCACTTTGGGAGGCCAAGGCAGGTGGATCGCTTGAGGCCAGGAGTTCGAAACCAGCCTGGGCAACATAGTGAAACCCCATCTCCACTAAAAATACAAAAATTAGCCAGGCATGGTGGTGCATGCCTGTAATCCCAGCTACTTGGGAGGCTGAGGCACAGGAATCGCTTGAACTTAGGAAGCGGAGGTTGCAGTCAGCCAAGATCGCGCCACTGCACTCCTGCCTGGGCGACAGAATGAGAATCTGTTCAAAACAAAAAAAGAAGGGACAGTTGCGGAAAGGCTTTCTGGGACATAATGTGACTAGGAAAGGGCCTGCTAAGCCTCTCGGGGGCTCTGGAGATCCCAAGGCAGAAGAGGACCACATAGTCTAAAGAGGCTACCACAGACTAGATACGGACTTGCTTTTCTGGAGACATAAAGGCACTACGGGCTACAAGGGATTCCAGCTTGCAGCCCCACCCTATGGCCAAATTCCACCTCCTCTAACATGGACAGACCCAGATCCTCATAACTGTACTAGATCCTGCCTCCTCAGATATTAATGGACCTAGGACCTCATACCAGGGATAGATCCTACGTCCTCAGACACTATGCTGGGCATGCATAGTGATGTGCAAGAAAGAAGTGACCCCAGCTGAGAAACATCCCCTGAGCCAAGCCAGGACCTCCCTAGCCAGGGCGACATGATCACCAGTCATGCCCCTCCCATGGTGGTCAAACTCAGATGACACTCAAATGGAACCAACCTCAGTTACAAAGATTCATCCTGAGACAAGGAGCACAGGTGGACCTTGGCCAGGCCCAAGGGCAATGGGGCAAAGAGCTCCTGGAGGAGCTGAAACCCAGGTTCCTGGACCTCCCAGACCCCCCACAGGCCCTGCTGACTCCAAGGCCTGGTTTGGCAGCTGGTACCTGCTGGAAGTACGCAGCAAAGCGGTGCAAGTACTGGTCATAGGGCAGCATGGCATGCGTCTCACACCCAAAGCAGTTGATGTACCAGATTCCCAGCAGGGCCAGCAGGACGGGGGCGTTCTTCTCCAGGGGCGTCGTGCGGAAGTGCTGGTCCTGAAACAGGAGCAGGGTGAGTGGAAGCTGAGCAGCTGCACGGGGAGGGGGAGGGACAGGACAGTGGGGGAGAAGGGGAGGGACCAGGACCAACACACACGCCTCTGGCCAGCACTTGGCAGAGAACCAGCCTCAGCACTCACCATCCAGTGAGCCCCCGAGAGCAGCTGCTCGAAGTTGTCAAAACCTGTGACACAAAAGCAGAGTCAACAGAAGTGGCCACACCTTGCTCCTGTGGGCAGTGGGCACAGCTCCTTCTGCAACCAAGGAAGGCTGCATGGAGAGCCAGAAGACACGACATGGGAGGACTCAGGCCTAGACAAAGCCCCTCCAGTGAGAGGTGGCCCTAAGTGCGGGGATCTGACTCTGCCTAGGATAGGAGAGAAACAGGACTGCAGGTGTGAGGGGCAGAGACGGGGGCCAACCCGCACACCCAAAAAAACCCAGACCTTCCTTATGGACATGAAATAAATATCCCAGCCAGCTGCAGACAGGCCAGCAGCCTGTGAGGACAGCATGATGTTCAGGGACACGAGCCCCCTACCCTGTCTCCCACGGGGGCTACAAGACACAGAAACATACACACTCACCCACATGCAGGGCAATGGAGAGTCCGATGGCCGACCACAGCGAGTAGCGTCCTCCCACCCACTAGGAGAGACAGGACAAGGTGCTGAGGGAGGGCCGGCACACCCCGCCCCCCACCTCCTGCCGGAAACCCTGTCCCTGGTCTTGCACAGGGGCATCTTGGAGGGCCCTGGCCCAACCCACCTCCACGAAGCAAGGCAGCAGGCAGGCGCTGGCAACACACGGGAAGACCAACGGGGCAGACTACACGTGGAACCGACCACAGCCACAAGACAAACTGAAGAGCTTACCGTGGTCTTCCCTGAGATGTTGGGCCCTGTCTCTGCAGACACCAGCAGACCCAGGGCCTCATACCTGTGCCAGGGCCCACCTCCTCAGACACGGACAGACCCCGGGCCTCATACCTGTGCCAGGGCCCACCTCCTCAGACACGGACAGACCCCGGGCCTCATACCTGTGCCAGGGCCCACCTCCTCAGACACGAACAGACCCAGATCCTCATACTCATACCATATTCTACCTCCTCAGATATGGACAGACCCAGGGTCTCGTATCTGTGCCCAGTCTCACCTCCCCAGACACTGGCAGACCCAAGGCCTCATACCTGCACACAGCTTCAACTCTTTAGACATGGACAGACCCAGATGCTCATGCCTGTGCCATTTCCTACCTCCTCAGATATTGAAAGACCCAGATCCTCATACCTGTATATGAGATCCTACCTCCTCAGATACTGACAGACCCAGATCCTCATACCAGGGCCAGATCGTACTTTTTCAGACACTAGAAGACACAGACCCTCCTACCAGGGCCAGATCCTACCTCCTCAAATACTGACAGACCCAGATCCTCATAGCAGGGCCAGATCCAACCTCTTCAGACACTTAGAGACCCAGGTCCTAATACCTGTATCAGATGCTACTTCCTCAGACATAGACCCAAATCCTAATACCTGTATCAGATCCTACCTCCTCAGATACAGAGACATGCAGATCCTCACGCCTGTATCAGATTCCTACCTGCTCAGTCAGATACAGAGACATGCAGATCCTCACACCTGTATCAGATTCCTACCTGCTCAGATACAGAGACATGCAGATCCTCACGTCTGTATCAGATTCCGAACTCCTCAGATGCTGACACACACAGATTCTCATACCTGTACCAGATTCCTACCTCTTCAGATATTGACAGACTCAGATCCTCATAACGGGTCAGATCCTACCTCCTCAGACATGAGCAGACTCAGATCTTCACACCTGTACCAGATCCTACCTCTTCAGCCACGGACAAACCCAGATCCTCACACCTACACCATATCCTACCTCCTCAGACACTGCAATACTCAAATAGTCATGCCTGTACGAGGTCATACCTCGTGAGACAGAGACAGACCCAAATCCTCAAACCTGTACCGGATTCCTACCTCCTCAGATACTGACAGACCCCGATCCTCATACTGGTACCAGACCCTACCTCCTCAGACATGGACAGACCCAGATCCTCATACCAGGGCCAGATCCTACCTCCTCAGATACTGACAGACTCAGATCCTCATAGCAGGACCAGACCTTACCTTCTCTCACACTGACAGACCCAGATCCTTACATGTGCACCAGATCCTCCCTCCTCAGACATGAACAGACCAAGATCCTCATACTCATGCCAGATCCTACCTCCTGAGATATGGACAGACCCAGATCCTACCTCCTCAGACTTGAGGAGACCCAGATCCTCATACCAGGGCAAGGTCCTACCTCCTGAGACATTGACAGACCCAGATCCTCATACCTGTAACAGATTGCTACCTCCTCAGATATTGAAAGACTCAGATCCTCAAACAAGGGCCAGATCCTACCTTCTCAGACACTGAAACACCCAGATCTTTACATCTGCGCCAGATCCTACCTCCTTAGACAGGGATAGACCCAGATCCTATTTCCTCAGGCATGGAGAAACCCAGATCCTCATACCAGGGCCAGGTCCTACCTCCTCAAACATTGACAGACCAGATCCTCAAGCCTGCAAGATTCCTACCTCCTCAGACATGAAGAGACCCAGATCCTCATACCTGCAGCAGACTACTATCTCTTCAGATACTGACGGACCCAGAACCTCATACCAGTACCAGATCCTACCTCCTCAGACGTGGAGAGACTCAGATCCTCATACCAGTACCAGATCCTACCTCCTCAGACATGGAGAGACTCAGATCCTCATACCGGTACCAGATCCTACCTCCTCAGATATGGACACACCTAGGGCCTCATACCTGTGCCCAGCCTCACTTTCTTAGACACTGGCAGAACCAAGGCCTCATACCTGCACACAGCTCCAACTCTTTAGACAAAGACAAACCCAGATGCTCATACCTGTGCCACATCCTACCTCCTCAGATACTGAAAGACTCAGATCCTCATACTGTATGAGATGCTACCTCCTCAGATATTGAGAGACCCAGATCCTCATACCAGGGCCAGATGCTACCTCCTCAGATACTGACAGACCCAGATCCTCATACCAGGGCCAGATCTTACCTTCCACAACATTGACAGACCAAGATCCTTATATGTGCACCAGATCCTACCTTCTCAGACATGGAGAGACCCAGATCCTCATACCAGGGCCAGGTCCTACCTCCTCAGATACTGACAGACCCAGATCCCCATGCCTGTAACAGATTCCTACATCCTCAGAAATGGAGAGACCCAATACTCATACCTGTACCAAATCCCTGCCTCCTCGGACATTGAAAGATGTCTGGACAGACCCATGATAACTACATGAACAGACCCAAATCCTTGTAGCTCTAACAGATTCCTACCTTCTCACACATGGAGAGACCCAGATCCTCCTACCTGTACCAGATCCTAATACCAAGACCAGATCCTACCTTCTGAAACATGGAAAGACCCAGATCCTTATGTCTGTGCCAGATCCTCCCTCCGCAGACATGAACAGACCCAGATCCTCATACTCATGCCAGATCCTACCTCCTCAGACATGGACAGACCCAGAACCTACTTCTTCAGACTTGGAGAGACCAAGAACCTCATACCAGGGCTAGGTCCTACCTCCTCACACATGAACAGACCCAGATCCTCATACCAGGGCCAGATCCTACCTCCTCAGACATGGACAGACCCAGATCCTCTCACCTGTACCAGAGCCTACCTCCTAAGACATTGACAGACTCAGATCCTCATACCAGGGCCAGATCCTACCTCCTCAGATACTGACAGATCCAGATCCTTATACCGGCACCCAGATACTACCTCTTCAGACACTGACAGTCCCAGATCCTCAAAATCCTAATGGGCCAGATCCTCCCTTCTCAGGCATGAACAGACCCCGATCCTTATACCTGCCACAGATCCTACCTCCATGGACATGAACAGACCCAGATCCTCACTACCTCCTCAGACACGGACAGACACGGACAGACTCAGATCTTACCTCCTCAGATATGGAGAGATCCACATCCTCATACCACAGCCAGGTCCTACCTCCTCAGACAGTGAAAGACGCAGATCCTCATATATGTACCAGATTCCTACCGCCTCCAACACTGACAGACCCAGATCCTTATACCAGGGCCAGATCTTATCTCCTCACACATTGACAGACCCAGATCCTCATGCCTGTAACAGATTCCTATCTCTACAGACATACAGAGACCCAGATCTTCATACCTGTACCAGATTCCTACCTCCTCAGATATTGAAAGACCCAGATCCTCATACCAGGGCCAGATCCTACCTTTTCAGACATTGATAGACCCAGATCCTTCTATTTGTGCCACATCCTACCTCCTCAGACATGGACAGAGCCAGATCCTAATACCCACACCAAATCCTACCTCCTCAGACACGATCCTACCTAAACAGACCCAGATCCTTGTATCTGTACCAGATTCCTACCTTCTCACACATGGAGAGACCCAGATCCTCATACTTGTACCAGATCCTACCTCCTCAGAGATGGACAGACCCAGATCCTTACATCTGTATCAGATCCTACCTTCAGACACGGAGAGACCCAAATCCTAACACCTATACCAGATCCTACCTCCTCAGAGATTGACAGACACAGATCCTCATGCAAGGGCCAGATCCTGCCTCCTCAGATACTGGCAGTCCCAGATCGTCATAAGCTTCATACCAGGGCCAGATCCTACCTTCTCAGACATGGACAGACCCAGATCCTCATACCAGGGCCAGATCCTACTTCCTCAGACATGGACAGTCCCAGATCCTCATACCTGTACCAGATTCCTACCTCCTCAGACATAGACAGACCCAGATCTTCACACCTGTACTAGATCCGTACCTCCTCAGATACTGACAGACCCAGATCCTCATACCAGGGCCAGATCCTACCTCCTCAGATACTGACAGACTCAGATCCTCATAATCCTACTGGGCCAGATCCTACCTTCTCAGACATGAACAGACCCAGATCCTCATACCAATACCAGATTCCTACCTCCTCAGATATTGAAAGACCCAGATCCTCATACCAGGGCCAGATCGTACCTTCTCAGACATTGAAAGACCCAGATCCTTATACCTGCTCCAGATCCTACCTCCGCAGACATGGACAGATCCAGATCCCCATACTCATGCCAGATCCAACCTCCTCAGACACGGGCACATCCAGATCCTATTCCTCAGACATGGAGAGACCCAGATCCTCATACCAGGGCCAGGTCCTACCTCCTTAGACATTGACAGATGCAGATCCTCATACGTGTACCAGATTTCTACCTCCTCAAACACTGACAGACCCAGATTGTCATATCAGGAAGAGATCTTACCTCCTCACACATTGACAGACCCAGATCTTCATGCCTGTAACAGACTCCTACCTCCTCAGTCGTGAGAAGACCCAGATCTTCATACCAGATTCCTACCTCCTCAGATATTGAAAGACCCAGATCCCCATACTAGGGCCAGATGCTACATTCTCAGACATGGATAGACCCAGATCCCTATAATTGCGCCGTCCTACCTCCTGAGACATGAACAGACCCAGATCCTTATATCTGTGCCAGATCTTACCTCCTCAGACATGGACAGACCCAGATCCTCATACCTGTACCAGATCATACCTCCTCAGAAACTGACAGACTCAGATCCTCATATCAGGGCCAGATCCTACCTCCTCAGATACTGACAGATACAGATCCTTATACCCGCACCCAGATGCTACCTCTTCAGATACCGACAGACCCAGATCCTCAAAATCCTAATGGGCCAGATCCTACCATCTCAGACATGAACAGACCCAGATCCTCATAACAGGGCCAGATCCTAACTCCTGACACTGACTGACCCAAATCCTCACACCAGGGCCAAATCCTACCTCCTCAGACACTGACAGACCCAGATCCTCATACCTGTACCACAGTCAATCTTCTCAGACATGGAGAGACCCAGATCCTCATACCTGTACTAGATTCGTACCTCCTTAGATATTAATAGACCCAGATCCTCACACCAAGGCCAGAGCCTACCTTTTCAGACATTAAAAGACCCAGATGCTTATATCTGCACCAAATCCTACCTCCTAAGACATGGACATGGACAGAGCTAGATCCTCATACTCAGGCCAGATCCTACCTCCTAAGACATGGACAGACCCAGATCCTACCTCCGCAGACATGAAGAGACCCAGATCCTCATACCAGGGCCAGGTCCTACCTCCTCAGACATGGGCAGACCAAGATCCTAATACGTGTACCAAATCCTACCTCCTCAGACATGAACAGACCCAGATCCTCACACCTGTACCAGATCCTACCTCCTCAGACATTTACAGACTCAGATCCTCATACCAGGGCCAGATCCTACCTCCTCAGATACTGAGAGATCCAGATCCTTATACCCGCACCCAGATCCTACCTCATCGGATACTGAGAGACCCAGATGCTTGTAATCCTCATATCAGAGTCAGATCCTACCTTCTCAGACATGAACAGGCCCCGATCCTCATACTGGGGCCAGATCCTACCTCCTTAGACAATGACAGACCCAGATTCTCATACCTGTACCTGCACCCAGATCCTGCCTCCTCAGATATTGACAGATCCAAATCCTCATAAGCCTCATGCCAGGGCCAGATCCTACCTTCTCAGACATGGACAGACCCAGATCCCCATACCAGGGCCAGATCCTACCTCCTCAGACACTGACAGACCCAGATCTTCACACCTGTACCAGATCCTACCTCCCTGGACACAGACAGACCCAGATCCTCATACCTGTACCAGATGCTACTTCCTCAGAGATGGAGAGACCCAGATCCTCATACCTGTACTAGATTCGTACCTACTCAGATATTGGCAGACCCAGATCCTCGTACCACGGCCAGATCCTACCTTCTCAGACACTGAAAGACCCAGATCCTTATATCTGCACCAGATCCTACCTCCACAGACATGGACAGACCCAGATCCTACCTTCTCAAACATGAAGAGACCCAGATCCGCATACCAGGGCCAGGTCCTACCTCCTCAGACATTGACAGACCCAGATCCTGATGCCTGTAAGTTTCCTACCTCCTCAGACATGAAGAGATCCCAGATCCGTATACCAGGGCCAGTTCCTACCTCCTCAGACATTGACAGACCCAGATCCTCATACCTGTACCAGATTCCTACTTCCTCAGATACTGAAAGACCCAGATCCTCAAACGAGGGCCAGATCCTACCTTCTCAGGCATTAAAATACCTAGATCCTGATATCCGTGCCAAATCCGACCTCCTCAGACATGGACGGACCCAGATCCTAATACATGCACCAAATCCTACCTCCTCAGACACGAACACACCCAGATGCTCCTATCTGTACCAGATTCCTAACTCCTCAGACATGGACACACCCAGATCCTCATACCTGTACCAGATACTACTTCCTGAGACATGGAGAGACCCAGATCTTCACACCTGTACCAGATCCTACCTTCTCAGACATGGACAGACTCAGATCCTCATACCTGAGCCAGATCCTACCTCCTCAGACACTGACAGATCCAGATCCTTATATCCGCACCCAGATCCTACCTTTGCAGATACTGACCGTACCAGATTCTTATACCTGCACCCAGATCCTACCTCCTCAGATACTGACAGACCCAGATCCTCATAATCCTAATGAGCCAGATCCTACCTTCTCAGACATGGACAGACCCAGATGCCCATACCAGGGCCAGATCCTACCTCCTCAGACACTGACAGACCCAGATCCTCAAAACTGTACCAGATTCCACCCCCTCAGAAATGGAGAGACCCACATCCTCATACCAGGGCCAGATTCCTACCTCCTCAGATACCGACAGACCCAGATCCTCATACCAGGGTCAGATCCTACCTTCTCAGACATTGAAAGACCCAGATCCTTATACCTACTCCAGATCATACCTCCACAGACATGGACATACCCAGAGCCTCATATTCATGCCAGATCCTACCTCCTCAGACACGGAGAGATCCAGATCCTACCTCCTCAGACGTGGGGAGACACAGATCATCATACCAGGGCCAGACAGTACCTCTTCACACACTGACAGACGCAGATCCTCATGACTGTAACAGATTCCTCCCTCCTTAGACATGGAGAGACCCAGATTCTCATACCTGTACTAGATTCCTACCTCTTCAAATATTGAAAGACTCAGATCCTCATACCAGTGCCAGATCCTACCTTCTCAGACATTAAAAGACCCAGATCCTTATACTTGCTCCAGATCCTACCTCCTCAGACATGGACAGACCCAGATCCTCACACTTGTACCAGATCCTACCTGTTCAGACATAGAGAGACCCAGATCCTCACACCTGTACCAGATCCTACCTCCTCAGACACTGACAGACCCAGATCCTCATACCTGTACCCGCACCCAGATCCTATCTCCTCAGATACTGACAGACCCAAATCCTCATAAGCCTCATAACAGGGCCAGATCCTACCTCCTCAGATATTGATAAATCCAGATCCTCACACTTGTACCAGATCCTACCTCCAGACATGGAGAGACCCAGATCTTCATACATGTACCAGATTTGTACCTCCTCCGATATTGAAAGACCCAGATCCTCATACCAAGGCCAGATCCTACCTCCTCAGATACTGACAGTTCCAGATTCTTATACCCGCACCCAGATCCTACCTCCTCAGATATTGACAGTCTCAGATCCTCATCTTCCTATCAGGGCCAGATCCTACCTTCTCAGACATTGAAAGACCCAGATCCTCATATTTATGCCAGATCCTACCTCCTCAGACATGGACAGACCCAGATCCTACCTCTGCAGACATGAAGAGACTCAGTTACGCATACCAGGGCCAGGTCCTACCTCCTCAGACATTGACAGACCCAGATCCTCATGCCTGTAACAGATTCCTACCTCCTCAGACATGAAGAGACCCAGATCCGCATACCAGGGCCAGGTCCTACCTCCTCAAATTTGACAGACCCAGATCATCATACCTGTACCAGATTCCTACCTCGTCAGATACTGAAAGACCTAGATCCTCAAATGAGGGCCAGATCCTACCTTTTCAGACATTAAAAGACCTAGATCCTTATATCTGTGCCAGATCCTACCTCCTCAGACAGGGACAGACCCAGATCCTAATACATGCACCAAATCCTACCTCCTCAGACACGAACACACCCAGATCCTCCTATCTGTACCAGATTCCTACCTCAGACACTGACAGATCCAGATCCTTATACCCGCACCCAGATCCTACCTCTGCAGATACTGACCGTACCAGATTCTTATACATGCACCCAGATCCTACCTCCTCAGATACTGACAGACCCAGATCCTCATAATCCTAATGGGCCAGATCCTACCTTCTCAGACATGGACAGACCCAGATGCCCATACCAGCGTCAGATCCTACCTCCTCAGACACTGACAGACCCAGATCCTCAAAACTGTACCAGATTCCACCCCCTCAGAGATGGAGAGACCCACATCCTCATACCAGGGCCAGATTCCTACCTCCTCAGATACTGACAGACCCAGATCCTCATACCAGGGTCAGATCCTACCTTCTCAGACATGGACAGACCCAGATACTCATACCTGCACCAGATCCTACCTCCTGAGACATGGAAAGACCCAGATCTCACACCTGTACCAGACCCTACCTCCTCAGGCATGGACAGACTCAGATCCTCATACCTGGGCCAGATCCTACCTCCTCAGACACTGATAGATCCAGATCCTCATACCTGTACCAGATTCAACCTCCTCAGAGATGGAGAGACCCACATCCTCATATGAGGGCCGGATTCCTACCTCCTCAGATATTGACAGACCCAGATCCTCATACCAGGGCCAGATCTTACCTTCTCAGACATTGAAAGATCCAGATCCTTATACCTGCTCCAGATCCTACCTCCACAGACATGGACAGATCCAGATCCTCATACTCATGCCAGATCCTACCTCCTCAGACACGGTCAGACCCAGATCCTACCTCCTCAGACACGGGCAGACCCAGATCCTACCTCCTCAGACACGGGCAGACCCAGATCCTACCTCCTCAGACATGGATAGACCCAGATCCTCACACTTGTACCAGATCCTACCTCCTTAGACACTGACAGACCCAGATCCTCATACCAGCGCCAGATCCTACCTCCTCAGAGACTGACAGATCCAGATCCTAATACCGGCACCCAGATCCTACCTCCTCAGATACTGACAGCCCCAGATCCTCATACTTGTACCAGATTCAACCCCTCAGAGATGGAGAGACCCATCCTCATACCAGGGCCAGATTCCTACCTCCTCAGATATTGACAGACCAAGATCCTCATACCAGGGCTAGAACCTACCTTCTCAGACACAGACAGGCCCAGATCCTCATACCTGCTCCAGATCCGACCTCCGCAGACAAGGTCAGACCCAGATGCTACCTCCTCAGACATGGGGAGACATAAATCCTCATACCAGGGCCAGATCTTACCTTTTTACACATTGACAGACCCAGATCTTCATGCCTATAACAGATTCCTACCTTCTCAGAGATGGAGAGACCCAGATCCTCATACTTGTACTAGATTCCTACCTGCGCCAGATCCTACCTCCTCAGACATGGACAGACCCAGATCCTCACACTTGTATCAGATCCTACCTGCTCAGACACAGAGAGACCCAGATCTTCATACCTGTACCAGATCCTACCTCCTCAGACATGGACAGACCCAGATCCTCACACTTGTACCAGATCCTACCTGCTCAGACATAGAGAGACCCAGATCCTCACACCTGTACCAGATCCTACCTCCTCAGATAGTGACAGATCCAGATCCTTATACGGGAACCCAGATCCTACCTCCTCAGACACTGACAGTCCCAGATCCTCATAATCCTCCTATCAGGGCCAGATCCTACTGTCTCAGACATGAGCAACCCAGAGCCTTATAAGGGGGCCAGATCCTACCTTCTCAGACACTGACAAACCAGATCCTCTTACCTGTATCTACACCCAGATCCTATCTCCTCAGATACTGACAGACCCAAATCCTCATAAGCCTCATACCAGGGCCAGATCCTACCTCCTCAGACACTGACAGACCCAGATCCTCATACCTGTACCAAATTCCCCCCTCCTCAGATATAGACAGACCCAGATCTTCACGCCTGTACCAGATCCTACCTCCTTGGACATAGATAGACCCAGATCCTCATACCTGTACCAGATCCTACTTTCTCAGACATGGAGAGACCCAGATCCTTATATCTGCGCCGGATCCTACCTCTGCAGACATGGATACACCCAGATCCTCGTACTCATGCCAGATCCTACCTCCTCAGACACGGGCAGATCCAGATCCTACCTCCTCAGACATGGGGTGACACAGATCCTCATCCCAGGGCCAGATCTTACCTCTTTACACATTGACAGACCCAGATCTTCATGCCTGTGACAGATTCCTACCTCTTCAGACATGGAGAACCCAGATCCTCATACCTGTACTAGATTCCTACCTCCTCAGATATTGAAAGACTCAGATCCTCATACCAGGGCCAGATCCTACCTTCTCAGACATTGAAAGATCCAGATCCTTATATCTGTGCCAGATCCTACCTCCTCAGACATGGACAGACCCAAATCCTCATACTCATGCCAGATTCTACCTGCTCAGACATAGAGAGACCCAGATCCTCACACCTGTACCAGATCCTACCTCCTCAGACACTGATAGACCCAGATCTTCACACCTGTATCACATCCTACCTCTTCAGACATTGACAGACCCAGATCCTCATACCAGCACCAGATCCTACCTCTCCAGATACTGACAGATCCAGATCCTTATACGGGCACCCAGATCCTACCTCCTCAGATACTGACAGACCCAGACCCTCATAATCCTATCAGGGCCAGATCCTACCTTCTCAGACATGGGCAACCCAGAGCCTCATACCAGGGCTAGATCCTACCTCCTCAGACACTGATAGACCCAGATCCTACCTCCTCAGATACTGACAGACCTAAATCCTCATAAGCCTCATACCAGGGCCAGATTCTACCTTCTCAGACATGGACAGACCCAGATCCTCATACCAGGGCCAGATCCTACCTCCTCAGATATTGACAAACCCAGATCCTCATACCTGTACCAGATCCTACTTCCTCAGACATGGAGAGACCCAGATCCTTATACCTGTGCCAGATCCCACCTCTGCAGACATGGAGAGACCCAGATCCTCATACTGATGCAAGATCCTACCTCCTCAAACATGGACAGACCCAGATCCTACCTCCTCAGACATGGACAGACCCAGATCCTACCTCCTCAGACATGGAGAAACCTTGACCTTCCTCAGACATGGACAGACCAAGATCCTCATACTTCTATGATTCCTACCTCCTCAGACATTGACAGACCCAGATCCTCACACCAAGGCCAGAACCTACCTTCTCAGACACTGAAAGACCCAGATTCTTATACCTGCGCCAGATCCTAACTCCGCAGACACGGACAGACCCAGGTCCTCATGCTCATGCCAATCCTACCTCCTCAGACATGGACAGACCCAGATCCTACCTCCTCAGACATGGAGAGATCCAGATCCTGCCTCCTGAGACATGGAAAGACCCAGATCCTCATACTTGTACGATTCCTACCTCCTCAGACACTGACAGACCCAGATCCTCATACCAGGGTCAGGTCCTACCTCCTCAGACATTGACAGATGCAGATCCTCATACCTGTAACAGATTCCTACCTCTTCAGATATTGACAGACCCAGATCCTCATACTAGGGCCAGATCCTACCTCCTAGGACACACTGGAAGACACAGATCATCATATCAGGGCCAGATCACAACTCCTCAGATATTAACCGACCCAGATCCTTATACCTGCACCAGATCCTACCTCCTCAGGCATTGACAGATCCAGATCCTTTTACTTGTGCCAGATCCTACCTCCTTAGACACTGACCAATCCAGATCCTTATATGTGCATCAGATCCTACCTCCTCGGACATGGACAAATCTTCAATACTGTACCAGATCTTACCTCCTCATACCCTAACAAACACAGATCCTTATAATTGCACCAGATCCTACCTCCTCAGATATTGACAGACCCAGATCCTCATACTTGTGCCAGTTCCCACCTCCTCAGAAACTGACAGACCCAGATATTCTTACCAGGGCAAAAGCCTACCTCCTCAGAAACTGACAGACCCAGATCCTCTTACCAGTGCCAGATCCTTCCTCCCTCGACATGAACAGACCCGGATCCTCACACCTGTACCAGATCCTACCTTCTCAGACAATGAAAGACCCAGATCCTTATACCTGTACCAGATCCTACCTCCTCAGACATGAACAGAACCAAATCCTCATACGCATGCCAAATCTTACCTCCAGACATAGCAGACCCAGATCCTCACACCTGTACTAGATCCTACCTCCTCAGACATTGACCCAGATCCTCATGCTTATGCCAGATCCTACCTCCTTAGTCACTGACAGAACCAGATTCTCACACTTAATACCAGATCTCACCTCCTCAGACACTAGAAGATCCAGATTCTCATACCTGTGCCAAATGCCACCTCCTCAGACACCTGAAGACCCAGATCCTCACACCTGTACCAGATCCTACCTCCTCAGATACTAACAGACCCAGATCCTCATACATGTACCAAATTCCCACCTCCTCGGAAACTGACAGACCCAGATCCTCATACCAGGGCCAGATCCTACCTGCTCAGACATAGACAGACCCGGATTCTCATACCCAGGCCAGATCCTACCTCCTCAGACATTGAAAGACCCAGATCCTCACACCTGTACAAGATCCTACCTCCTCAGTCACCTGTACAAGATCCTACCTCCTCAGTCACCCAGGTCCTCGTTCCTGTATCAGATGGTAACTCCTCAGACTTTGACAGATGCAGATCCTCATACCTGTACCAGATTCCTACCTCCTCCAACACTGACAGACCCAGATCCTCATTCCTGTACCAGATGGCAACTCCTCAGACATGGACAGTCCTAGATCCTCATACCAGGGCCAGATCTTACCTCCTCAGACATGGACGGACCCAGATCCTCATACCAGGACCCGATCCCACCTCCTCAGATACTGATGGACCCAGATCTTCATACCTGTACCCAGCCTCACCTCCCCAGACACTAGAAAACTCAGGGCTTCATACCTGTGCCAGATGCTATCTCCTCAGGCAATGGAAGCCCAACGGCCTGACACCTGAGTCCAACCTCACCTCCTCAAACACTGGAAGACCCAGATCATCGTACCTGTGACAGGTGCTACCTCCTCAGACATGGGAAGACCCATATCCTCACACCTGTGCCAGGTGCTACCTCCTCAGACATGGGAAGACCCAGATCCTCATACCTGTGCCAGGTGCTACCTCCTCAAACACTGGAAGACCCAGATCATCATACCTGTGCCAGGTGCTACCTCCTCAAACACTGGAAGACCCAGATCATCATACCTGTGCCAGGTGCTACCTCCTCAGACATGGGAAGACCCAGATCCTCATACCTGTGCCAGGTGCTACCTCCTCAAACACTGGAAGACCCAGATCATCATACCTGTGACAGGTGCTACCTCCTCAAACACTGGAAGACCCAGATCATCATACCTGTGACAGGTGCTACCTCCTCAGACATGGAAGACCCATATCCTCACACCTGTGCCAGGTGCTACCTCCTCAAACATTGGAAGACCAGATCCTCATACCTGTACCAGATGTTACCTCCTCAGACACAGGAAGACCCAAATCTCATACCTGTACCAGATGTTACCTCCTCAGACATCAGCAGACCCAGGGCCTCATACCTGTAACCTGCTGTTACCTCCTCCGACATCAGCAGACCCAGGGCCTCATACCTGTAACCTGCTGTTACCTCCTCCGACATCAGCAGACCCAGGGCCTCATACCTGTAACCTGCTGTTACCTCCTCCGACATCAGCAGACCCAGGGTCTCATACCTGTAACCTGCTGTTACCTCCTCCGACATCAGCAGACCCAGGGCCTCATACCTGTAACCTGCTGTTACCTCCTCAGACACCGTCAGATCCAGGGCCTCATACTTGTACCAGATCCTACCTCCTCACACACTGGGAGACCCAGATGTCATACCTGTACTTAGCCCATCTCCTTGGATACCTCTTCCAGCACCACATACCTGTACCAGGCCCTACTTCTGTAGACACTTGCAGACCCACAGCCCCATACCAGTGCCAGGACTCACCTTCTCAGCCTCATACTTGTGCCCAGGTATGCTTCCTTGGACAATGAAAGACCCAGCAGCTGTCTGCTGCTCTTGGCTGGGTCTCCTCAGATATTAAAAACCCACAACTACATTTCTGTTCCCCAGCCCACCTGCTTGAATAGTGGCCCAGTGCCTCATACTTGTGCCAGGCCCCACATCCTCAGATACTGACAGACCCAGATCCTCATACCTGTGCCAGAAATTCTCTGTTGAACAATGAAGACTCATCACTTTGTACCTGTGCCCATTCCCAACTCCTCAGGCGGTACTGACAGATCCAGAACCTCAGACCTGTGCCTCACCCTACCTCCTGGACACTGACAGGCCCAATGGGTCATACCTGGGCTCGACCGATCTTCTCGGCCCATCACCTAGGCCTATCATTCACACTGCACCTTCTCAAGCCACACCCACAGGCTCCACTTGGTGCCATCAGAATCCTCAGAACTTCACGGACGTCTCCCTGACAGCTGTTTATGGAGCACCTTCCACATTTCTAGCACAGGCAATGGACGCAGAGTGTGGGAGACATACATCAAATAATCATGCCAATAAATGTGAAACTGAGAAACAAGTGCTCAGGAGAAATGGAATATGGTGCTGAGGCCACTTATAAAAGGAACCTGAGGGGTACTTGAGCCTCGATCTCAAGAACGAGCAGGCATGACCCAGAGAAGCACTGAGGGAGCATTCCAGCAGCCGTAACAGCACATGCAAAGGTCCTGTGGCCAAAGCAGCTTTTCTCAAGGGTGACAGAATTAAGGCCCACAGAAAATGATTTGCGTGCTTCTCAGTTCTCCCAAGGATGGTCCAAGACTAGTAACCTTCTAGACATGAAGGAGAGGTACCCACTTATTACATCCAGTAGATGCCTCAGGCTGTGAGGGCTTAATTCTCTCCTAGAAGCCCACTGAGGCAGGAGAAAGCATAGCACCGTCCAGAGAGGTGGAAGGAAGTGAGGACCGCAGGGTGGAAGCTGAGAGGCACAGCGGGAGGACTGTGAACAGTCTGTGGCTAAGGTAAGGGCAGAAGCAGACAAGCCACTTCGAAGCCCCGGAGATGGACTAGGGAGTGCAGAGGACCAATTCTGGGAGCTCTCCAATGTGGCCGAGAGGTTTCTGGGTTTTTTTTAGAGACAGGGTCTTGCTTTGTTGCCCAGGTGGAGTGCAGTGGCATGATCACAGCTCACTGCAGCCTCAAACTCCTGGGTTCAAGTGATCCTCCCATCTCAGCCTCCCCAGTAGCTGGGACTACAGGCACGTATCACCATGCTTGGCTATTTTTTAAATTTTGTGTAGAGATGGGGTCTTGCTCTGTTGTCCAGGCAGGTTTTGAACACCTGGCCTCAGCCTCCCATCTCAGCCTCCCCACCATCTCAGCCCTCTGAAGCTCAGGGATTACAGCCATGAGCCACCACACCCAGCCCAGACTCAGCTCTAGAAACTAAACTTCAGTACAGCCAGCCCTCTGGCTGACCGAGTCCAGGCTGCTCACCGTGGCCGAGAACAGGTCCTGAGATCCCAGTTTTGCAAGAGCCCAAGCAATGCCAAACAGTGTCTGACCTGAGCCTCCGAACCCTCAATCTGCAGATACGGGTCTCTAGACCTCACTTTTAAGTGCAGTGGCCTCTGAGACCACACATTATAGATGCAGCTCCTCAGTCAGTTCAACGTTCTGGGCCTCACCTGCCCCAGTGCCCTAGATCTCACCTTATCTAACTATCATCTACCTTTTCCCTTACTTTACTCACTTTTTTTTTTTTTTTTTTTTTTTTTGAGACTGGGTCTCTCACTCTGTCGCCCAGGCCTGAATGCGGCGGCATGATCTCAGCTCACTGCAACCTCTGCCTGCCAGGTTCAAGCAATTTTCCTGCCTCAGCCTCCTGAGTAACTGGGATGACAGACATGTGATACTATGCATAGCTAATTTTTGTATTTTTAGGAGATGGGGTTTCACCATGTTGGCCAGACTGGTCTCGAACTCCTGACCTCAAGGGATCCACCCACCTCGGCCTCCCAAAGTGCTGGGATGACAGGCGTGAGCCATCGCGCCTGGCAACTTTCCTCACTTTTAACTCAGACCCTATGTCAACTGGAGCACAATGCCACCTTGGATGCAGGCCAACACCATGGACTGGTTACAGATCCTCAGGCCTCTGTAGTACCCTGAGCTCTGTCTATCATATCTGACCAGGGTGCTGAGAACAGACAGCTGACCCACCTGATCCTTAGGGTTCCCCAGACATCACCAGGCAGACCCAGGTACAAACACCTACAATGACTATGGCTTTCCCTTGATATAAGAGCCCACACTACTCACCTAATTGTACCTGACCCTACCACCGAAGGTCCTACCTTTGTCTGACCCACCTTCCCCAGGCCTGGCTAGCCTCACCAATTATGCATTCCTGGGCTAGACCCCACCCACTTCACCTAACAAGCCCAGCAGTACTTTTGTGCTTGAACCCAGATGTCAAGAACCCACCTAAGACCATGTTTATACAACCTCTGTGAAACTGAGCCTGGATCCACAGACTCACTGCCAATGTCAGGTCAACACACCAGCACTGAGCCTGGATCCATGGACTCACTGTCAATGTCAGCTAAACATACCAGCACTGAGCCTAGATCCACAGACTCACTGACAATACTAGGTCAACATGCCAGCACTGAGCCTGAATCCACAGACTCACTGACAATGCCAGGTCAGCATAGCAGCACTGAGCCTGGATCCATGGACTCACTGCCAATGTCAGGTAAACACACCAGCACTTAGCCTGGATCCACAGACTCACTGACAACACCAGGTCAACATGCCAGCACTGACCCTGGACCCACAGACTCACTGATAATGCCAGGTCAACATACCAGCAGTGAGCCTGGATCCACAGACTCACTGACAACCACCAGGTAAACATATCAGCACTGAGCCTGGATCCACGGACTCACTGACATAATCAGGTATACATACCAGCACTGAGCCTGGAGTCACAGCCTCACTGACATAATCAGGTAAACATAACAGCACTGAGCCTGGAGCCATAGACTCACTGACACCACCAGATAAATATACTAGCACTGAGCATCGATGCAATGGCTTCACCTGGAAGACCTTGTTCTGCCTGTTTGTGTCCAACTCCAGTGCCTCAGGCTACAGAGTTACACACCTGTCGAAGATGGGTTCCAGACATCTCAGCTGATAGACCAGGCTTCACATAACCTGACCCCTCATACCCTGACTGACAAACCCAGGTTCCTTTGCCTGAGCCCAACTCAGATTCCTTACAGCCTACCAGGGTCCAGCTTTATTTACGTGAGCCTGGCCTTGGCAGTCCACATCCCGTGTCTGGCTTGGCTTTTCATGTCTCACAGACAGAGCCAATGCTGCCAATCTCTGCTTAACGTCAGCACCAATGAGCTCACTGAGGAGCCTCAGACCTCATCAAATGGAACATCTCTGCCTACCTGTGCTCCCCAGCTGAGATGTGTAGTTCTACCAACTTGTGACTAACCCATTGTCCCCAGGCCTAAGACTGAGTCAGCACAACAGAGCCAGAACCACGCACCAATGACTCCACCTGCAAGACCCCAGGTGTATGTCCCTCTAGCTACAAAGTCCTTGCTTGAGAGAGATACATCTACCTACTCACGTCTAACTTAGGGGCCACAGACCTCGCAGGAAACCCAGAATGTTCTGCTTGCCTGTGGAGACCCCCATGCTATGGGCTTCACCTGAGAGTCCACTCTGTACACCTAGGATCAACTCTGGTTCTTCAGGCTTCACCTCAAACACCCAGGGGCACATTCTTGTGCCTGAATCCAACTCCTGAAAGAGTCAACTCTATCTACCTGCATTCAATCCTAACTCCTCAGCTCTCCTTCAAGAGACAACTGGCAGACCAGTTTTGTCTACCTGCCTGACCCTGGCTCCTCAGACCACACATGGTGGGCCAGCTCTGCCTACCTGTGCTTGACCCTGGCTCCTCAGACCACACCTGAAAGGCTATCTCTACCTACCTGAGCTTGACCCTGGGTTCTCAGACTACACCTAGTGACCCAGAATACCTACCTGTACTCGATCCTGGCTCTTCAGACCATACCTGGCAGGCCGCTCTCCCTACCTGAGCCTGACCCTGGCTCCTCAGACCATAGCTGGTGGGCCAGCTTTGCCTACCTGTGCTTACCCTGGCTCCTCAAACCACACCCAGTGGGCCAGCTCTACCTACCTGAACTTGACCTTGGCTCCTTAAACCACACCCAAAAGACTATCTCTACCTACCTGTGTTTGACTCTGGCTCTTTGGAGTATACCTGGCATGCCAGATCTACCTACCTGAGCCTGATGTTGGCTCTTCAGATCATATCTGGTAGGCAAGATCTGCCTACCTGTGCTCGATGCTGGCTCCTCGGCTTGTACCTGGTGGACCAGCACCCCCTACCTACATGTGGTGAGGGTTCCTGAGCTTGTTCCTTGTAGGCCAGCTCTGCCTACCTCTACTTCACACCTCAGCTGCTCATATCTCATCCAATACACTTGGTTCTTCTTACCTGGGCTTGACTATGACTTTTTAGGTCTCATGAACACACCCAGCTTTGTGAAGCTGCCCTGATTCTGGCTCCAAAGACCTTACCTGCCAAACCCTGCTCTACACACCTGTGTTTAATTCCTGTTCTTCAGACCTGATGGACCCGAAGAGATGTACCTGGACCTGGCTCCAAAAACCTCACCCAAGAAACTCAATTCTACATACCCACTTACCTGTGGCTGGCCACAGCTCCTCAGCCTCACCCAGGAGATGAACTTCTACCAACCCACCTTTTTTCTTTTTTTTTTTTTTTTTTGAGACGAAATTTCACTCTCACTGCCCAAGTTGCAGTGCAGTGGCATGATCTCGGCTCACTGCAAACTCTGCCTCCCGGGTTCAAGCAATTCTCCTGCCTCAGCCTCCCAAGTAGCTGGGATTACAGGCACGTGCCACCACACCCAGCTAATTTTTGTATTTTTTTTGTAGAAATGGGGTTTCACCCATCATCATGTTGCCCAGGCTGGTCTTGAACTCCTGACCTCAGATGATCCACCCACCTTGGCCTCCCAAAGTGCTGGGATTACAGGCGTAAGCCACCACACCCGACCCCTGTTTTTTTTTTTTTTTTTTTGAGATAGAGTCTCACTGTCATCCAGGCTGGAGTGCAGTAGCATGATCTTGGCTCACTCTGCCTCCCCAGTTCAAGCAATTCTGGTGCCTCAGCCTCCCAAGTAGCTAGGACTGTAGGCATGCACCACCATGCCTGGCTAACTTTTGTATTTTTAGTAGAAATGGATTTCGCTATGCTGGCCAGGCTGGTCTCGAGCTCTTGACTTCAAGTGATCTGCCTGCCTTGGCCTCCCAAAGTGCTGGGATTACAGGCATGAGCCACTGCGCCTGGCCTTCCCACCTGTCTTGACACCACCTGGGAAATCCAGACGTGCTCACTGTGCCAGATCCCGGCGCCTCAGACCCTCCTGAGACCTGGCTCTATCCACTGCCTTCACTTCATACCCTCAGAGGTTGTCTACCACATCCAGGTCTTTCTAGATGAGCCTAACCCCGACTCCTTGGGCCTCACCTGATAGATTGTTCTCTCCACCTGTGCCTGACCTCAACTGCAGGACAGTTTAATTAGCTTGACTATGGCTGTTCTGGTCTGCGTGCTCTGGTCTGCGTGCCCCTGGTTTCACAGATGTCACCCGACAAACTCTACCCATCATGCTTCTCAGACCTGGGATACAAACCAGGGCCTGACCTCAGTGGCTCAGACCTTACCTGTGAGACCCAAAAATCCATACCCATGTCTCACCTTAACCCCTGAAACCTCGCCTGCTAGAACCGCTCTACATACCTCCCCTGAAACCTCGCCTGCTAGAACCGCTCTACATACCTCCCCTGAAACCTCGCCTGCTAGAACCGCTCTACATACCTCCCCTGAAACCTCGCCTGCTAGAACCGCTCTACATACCTCCCCTGAAACCTCGCCTGCTAGAACCGCTCTACATACCTCGACCAGACCCAGGCTTCATTCACCTTTCAGACGGATGCAGTTCGTCTTCCCTTTGTCTGACTCCAGCTTTTTGGTCTCTTCCTAGGCTCACCCACCAGAGCTGCTCAGACATGGTCCGAGGACACAGCTCCAACCTGGACCCAATCATGGATCTTCAGCCTCACTTGTCAGACCCAGCTCAACCTGTCTGCCTATCTTTAGCTCCAACGTCCTTACCGGACTGGTCCAGTTCTGCCTACCTGAGTAGAGTCTTGGCTCCTCAGGCCTCCCCTGGAAACCCAGCCATACAAACCTGTCTGATTCTAGCTCCTGGGACCTCAGACAGATGCCGCTCTGAAAGGCTGCACTATACACACCTAACCTGAACAGTCACTTTCCTCACACATGACAGATCACTGGCTGCTGACCTCGGCCTGAGGGAGCCTGGTGAGAGCCCAGTGTTGACAAACACCGTCTGACTGGCCTAGTCTTGACGTCTGCCCTGCAGACCCAGGTCTCCGGACCTTTACTCACCCTGAGCCACTCAGACCGCACCTACCCAGCACAGCTCCGCATGCAACCCGCCGGCCTCACCTGCCGCAGCTCCCCTGTCCTTGCCTCACATCACCAGGTACATTCCTACCTCTCCCGCATCTGGGCTCTGCAGACCCTGACGCCACAGACTTGGACTTCAGTCACGAATTCTCAGAGGCCTCTGATGCCCTGAGCTCTGCCCATCTCACCCAGTCAGGATGCTGAGAAGCAGCTGCTGACCTGTGTGTCCCTAATCCTGGGTTCTAAACACCCCACTCGAGCAATCAGCCACCCACTACCTGATCCTCACTTTTCAGAACCGGCCAGAGATCCCAGCGTGCACACCCGTCCCATGCCACAGGTCTACACCACCTCCCACAGAGCCTGGCTGATATACGCACATACATAGCTTTGGCTCCTCAGACTTCACCTGACAGAACCATCTCTAAATACCTGCCGCTCCTCCAGAATTCACAGACCCATGGGTCCCTCTCCCTGCCCTGGCTCCTCCTCAGAACTCACCTGGATCTGCTCTGGCTCCGCTTCGGGCCTCCCCAGCCAAAACTGGCCCTGTGGCGTGTGCTGACTCTGGCTGAGCCCTGGGAGACTCTGCGACTTCCCACCACCCCTCTGCCTGATCCTGACACCCAAGGCTGCCCCACAACTGGCCCTGGCGGACCAAGAATTTCCACTACCAGACGAGACTCTTCTGATCTCACCTGAGAGCCGGGACTGCATCCCTAGCCCTGAGCTGATGGCTGTAGCTCACCCGAGACCCTCCCTCCAGGAACTTCACCTGCTCCTATCCCTGGGTTCTTCAGATATCACCTTCTGGATTCAGCAGGACACACTCTAGTAACTCAGGCAGATCCCTCCTCCATCCCCTGTGGTCTGTCTAGCCTGGCCCAGGAAGCCTCCGCTTAGGTCCCACCAGCCAGCCCTGGCCCCATGTTTCTGTGCCTAAATATCATTCCTAGGCCTTACCTGGGAGACCAGACCCATCCTCTCCTTAAGCCACACCCTAACTCATCTCTACATGCTGGGTGGTGACGAGCAAGGACACCCCCGATCTGCTCGGCTCCTTGGCTGGCAGCAGCACCCACACATCCCTGCCCACCACCTGCTCAGGCTCCAGATCCCAAGGAGGAGGTGGAAGGCGGCTGCCCTCCATTATCAGGCATGCAACATTTATTAGAAGCCGCACAGTCTCTCTTGACCGGGGTTCCGCATCTGAGCCACAGGATGCAGAAAATGACTTGAGTGACTCTTGTCAATTCTTCCAAGGATGGTATGTAACTAGTCTCATTCTAGAAAGAAGTTAACTCATTATACACAGTGGATGGCTTAACGCATTAGGGCTTCATTCTCTCCCAGACCCCGGTAGCCAAAGGCCCCTAGAGCTTTCAAAGGAACAAGATTATGTCTGTGGATGCCATCACCAAGCAAAGGGCCTCCGGTCCAAATGCCTGGAAACAGCCCCAGGTGGGAAAACCACCACATGGGCAATGCCCTCTCTACTGCGCCTGCCACAGTGTTAGACCCTGCACCTAAGCCTGGCCATGCCCACAGCATTCACAGCGCCCGCACCACACCCTGCACTGCACCCCTGCACCCCAGGCTTCACAGCCAGAGCCCTCCTCACACTACTGCTGAGCTCAGGCAAGTGCACAAGGAAAGCTGCAGCTCACTGTTCGGCTCCAGCAGAGGCGGTCCCATGGACCACCTGTTGCTACAGAGGGGTCTGCAGCCCTGTCACTCAAGGCAGGGTTTGCTCTGCAAGCAGCCCCAGCCTGGCGCCTCCTCTACGCCACCCCCCAGCTCCTCCTGCAGCTCCTGTTGCTCCTTTCCAGGCCTACCCGGTCATACCCCATGCCTCACCCTGCCCCTTGGCCTTTACAGATGGTGGCTGCAGTTCAGAGAAAGGTCATCACTGAGAATAACTCACAACCTCAACTCAGTGAGGGGGGCAAGGGGGACTCGGGTTACCCCACAGTGGGTGTTGCAGGCAGGCACCCAAGGGAGTGTCACCTGGCAATGCAAGCTCAGCCCGCCCTCAGGTGGAAGTGGAGCCCTCATCCTGCCTGGGTTGCTCTTGTCCTCCAAGCCTCTCTGAGGGCCTCTCTACCTTTCCCCAAGCTAGGTATGCAGCAGGTACTCAATAAACACTGACCTGACCTCATGGGCCCCTCAACGGCCATGATTTGGCAAAGGACACTTAATTCACCCAGTGCAGAAGTGCTTGTACTTACATCCCAGAACTCGAACATGTTTTGAGGGTCAATTCCAAACTCCTTCACTTTGGTCTACAAAAAAAAAAAAAAAACAAAGGGAGAGAAATGAAAGGAAGCATTTGCTAGTGGGATGGAAACAGGCGCTCCAGGAGGCAGGAAGCTATGCTCTGTGAGCTGAGCCTCACCTTCCCCAGAGCCAGGGATGGGGCAGGGCTACAGCAGTCTGTGAGTCAAGGGCAGGGCCCAGGATCTGCCCACCCCAAGATGGACACCAGGTCAGTCCATGACCGGCACACCAGTGACGCTGCACCTGTAAAGCCCCCTGCTGAGGGCAGCTGTAACCCCGTGTGAGGAACTGGCCCACACACTGCTCGGCAACAGCTCTCACCCAGGCCTGTCTGGGACACCAGAGCATGACCCCTCAGGGCATCTAGGAACCGAACCTAGGACTGGGACCCGAGCATGGGCAGGTGCCACCTACCAGGCCAGGCAACCACACACAGGCTGGACAGTCACCCAGCCCTTCCCATGTGTGGGAGGGTGACTGTACCAAGAAGCTCTGAGGACCCATCAGGTGTTCTGGTCCCCAGGGCAGACAAGGCCAGCAACCCCTTACCTATTCCCCACAGGAGGAGAAGCCCTGCTGACCAGTCAGTGGGAGGCAGGCAACAGTGCTATGGTTAGCCAGCCTTATGGCATCCTGCTGCAGCCGGGCGAGCACTGGAGGCAGAGATGTAGGGGTAATGGTGGAGGGTGTGGGAGGGAGTGATGTGGGTGTGGTCCCCAGCTCTGACACAGCACAGTGCCCACTGGCTGACTGTTGCTGTCACTCCTGGAACATCCCTTACTCTGCCATGCCCTGCTGAGCCTGCACAACCTCGGGGCCAGGCAGACTGTGAGAACTGGGGGACAGGTGACCCAGGTTCTAATCCTGGCATCACCTACTCATACAATCGCTAAGTGGGCCAGGTACAGTGGCTCATGCCTGTAATCCCAACACTTTGGGAGGCCGAGGTGGGCAGATCACTTGAGGTCAGGAATTCGAGACTAGCCTGGCCACCATGGCGAAACCCTGTCTCTACCAAAAATACAAAAATTAGCTGGATGTGATAGTGGGTGCCTGTAATCCCAGCTAGTCAGGAGGCTGAGGCATGAAAATTGCTTGAACCCAGGAAGTAAAGGTTGCAATGAGCCAAGATTGCACCACTGCATTCCAGCCTGGGTGACAGAGCGAGGCCTTGTCTCAAAAAATAGGCTGGGCACAGCAGCACACACCTGTAATCCCAGCAGTTTGGGAGGCCGAGGTGGGCGGATCACCTGAGGTCAGGAATTAGAGACCAGCCTGGCCAACATGGTGAAACCCCGTCTCCACTAAAAATATAAAAATTACCCAGGCATGGTGGCGTGCACCTGTAATCCCAGCTACTCAGGAGGCTGAGGCATGAGAATCACTTGAACCTGGAAGGCAGAGGTTGCAGGGAGCCAAGATCTCGCCACTGCACTCTAGCCTGGGCAACAAAGTGGACTGTCTCAAAGAAAAAAAAAAACACCACACACAAAACAACAATCACTAAGTAGGAGGCAAAGTGTGACCTCCCTTCACTGGGGCTTTATGTCCTTACGTGAAAAATGGAATGTATCCTCCACCCCTACCCAGCATGTCCCATTTGGGGAGATGCTGCGCACAGAGGCCTAGGAAGGTCATGTGTATGGAGGGTTCTGGGTATCACTCAGGCCTGGGAGATGGAAAAAGGGGTTATCATGATCCCACTGACTCCAAGCCTCTCTCCTCAAGGCTGCAGAGGTTGAATGGGTGAATGTGGAAAAGGCAAGGAAGGCTTGCAGCCCACAGGCAGCCAACCCTTCCATACCATCAGCCAAGCCAAGACCCATCAGACCTATGAACCACGTCTCTGAAAGGCCATGACCTAGACATGCTGGGCCCTCCCAGGAAGGCAGTACAGGGGACCACAGGGGCACTTACCGTGTTAGTAGACAGGGCAACAAAGTGCTTCGCCACTGCAGAAGGCTACAAAAGACAGAGCCAAGTTACCAAATCCAGCCCAGGGAGACAAGGGGTAGTCACTCCCCATCACTAGAGGAACCAAGGCCCTGCATGGGACTGAGATTCCCAGTCCCTGCTTCTGACACTGTTGAAGGAGGCCCACATCGAGGTCAAGGTCAAGAAAGCAGATGGGTCACAGGCTGCCTGCTCATCCCATCTTACAAGCATGCAGGGCTCAGGGACATCCCTCCCCTATAAAATAGGTGTGGCCAAGAGTCCCTGCTGCACCAAGGAACCTTAGAGAAAGGGCAACACAAGGGCTGTCAGCCCGCGAGAGCAAGTTCTGTCACATCTGCAAGGCTGGGTCTGGCAAAGCCAAGATGAACAATCATCTCATCTAGCAAAGGCAGGCACTGGCAAGGCCACCTTCCGCTTCCAACTTCAGGACAGACAGGGCCAGACTTGGTCACTCAGGGGCCCACCCTGCTCTTCCCAGCCCAGAGGCTGACCACGAGGGAGGCCCTATAGCCCACTCACATCCTTGGCCGCCTGGAGAAACCACTCCTTCGCCGTCTCCGCATTTGTGATGGTCTCCTGGGTGGTAAAGGTCTGCAACCGAAGAGAACAGCAGTGGGCGCCCGAGCTTAGGGGTGGGTGCAGCCTCGAGCCAGGGCTCAGGAGCAGAGGCCAAGGCAATGCCCAGTTGTCACCTGGAGCAGTATTTGCAGGTCAGTGACAGTGACGCCACATAACCTCCTGAGATTCCAACTCTTTAAAACCAGAGGAGGGAGGCTGGTAAACACACACCCCCGACCCTAAGCCTGCAGGTCAAAGGCCACAGCTTCTCCCCTGGAGGGCTGCAGTCAGCCTGAGGCTCTCTTCGGCCCAGGCTGGAAGGTGTCTCAGAATTCAGATGGAATTCTTCATATTTTATGTACATTCACGTGAGTAAATAGAGCATAAACGACAGCAAACAAAACCCCTCTATTATCAGGGCATGGCTCTGGGATCAGAAAGGAGCAAGCGTGGCTGGGCATGCTTTGGGAGCACTTTGGGAGGCCGAGGGGGGCGCATCAGCTGAGGTCAGGAGTTCAAGACCAGCATGGCCAACATGGCAAAACCCCATCTATACTAAAAAATAATAAATAAATAAATAAATAGTAAAATTAGCCAAGTGTGGTGGTGTGCTGCCTAGTCCCAGCTACTTGGGAGGATGAGAAAGGAGAATCGCTTGAAACCCAGGAGACAGAGATTGCAGTGAGCCGAGATCACGCCACTACACTCCAGCCTGGGCGACAGAGACAGACTCTGTCTCAAAACCAAAACAAAAAACAGGAGCGGGCATAAAGGACAGGTTTGTAAGGAAGTGGTGAGCAGTCCCAGACTGAGCAGAGATGCCGCAAGGTGAGTGGGTGTGGTCAAGACACAAACGTTCAAACTGATGTGTTCAGGCTTTCATCAGTCAACCTTGTTTGCTGCCAGGCACGGAAACAGTCTAGGGCAGCTGTACTGACCTGATCCACAAACCATGGTTCACTCGGAACCCACCGAGAAGGACCAATGGCCAGGGGGACGGCAAAACAGCCGTCCCTCCCTGCCCCAACACACACACGCCCAGGGGCCGGGCAGTTTTCGGCGCTCCTACCTTGGAGGCGATGATGAACAGGGAGGACTCGGGGTTCAGCTGCGTCAGGGTTTTGGCAATGTGAGTTCCATCAATGTTGGAGACATACCAGACGCGGGGACCTTCTGAAGAGTATGGCTTAAGGGCTTCAGTCACCATGAGGGGTCCCTGGGGGGAGACACAGCATCAAAGAGTAAGAATTCAGAGCCCACAAAAAGTAGAGACATCCCTGGAGAAAGTAAGGACCTGGGTGGGACCAACAGTGCCCAGACTCCCACCCTACCCCAAGGCAGTTTTCTCCTCACCAGGTCGGAGCCGCCAATGCCAATGTTGATGACGTCCGTGATGGTCTTGCCTGTGTACCCCTTCCAGTCACCGCTCCGGACACGCTGGCACAGGGAGGAAGATGATGTCAGCCCAAACCCCCACGCATAAGCCGCTGTTCAAAAACATGATTACTGCCATGTCCTGGTTCCTCAGTCCCAGCTTTCAGGCCTTCGCAGGTGCCTCTATTTTTTTGTTTTTAATTTACAATTTTTTTTTTTTTGAGACGGAGTCTTGCTCTGTCGCCCAGCTGGAGTGCAGTCGCGCTATCTCGGCTCACCGCAACGTCCGCCTCCTGGGTTCATGCCATTCTCCTGCCTCAGACTCCTGAGTAGCTGGGACTATACAGGTGCCCGCCACCATGATCAGCTAATTTCTTTTGTTTTAGTAGAGATGGGGTTTCACTGTGTTAGCAGGATGGTCTCGTACTCCTGACCTCGTGATCCACCCGCCTCGGCCTCCCAAAGTGCTGGGATTACAGGCTTGAGCAACCGTGCCCGGCTTATTTACTTTTAATTTTTTTTTTTTTTGAGATAGAGACTCCACTTTCTGGGTTCTAACAATACTCATGCCTCAGTCTCCTGAGTAGCTGGGACTACAGGCCTGTGCCACCACCATGCCTAGCTAATTTTTTTGTATTTTTAGTAGGGACGGGGTTTCACCATGTTGGCCAGGCTGGTCTCGAATTACTGGCCTCAAGCGATCTGCCCAGCTTGGCCTCCCAAAGTGCTGGAATTACAGGTGTGACCCACCGCATCTCGCTATTTATTTATTTTTAAAACTGTGCCTTAGGGGCCAGGAAGGGTGGCTCAAGGCTGAGACAGGAGAATTGCTCGAGCCCAGGAAGGTGAGGCCACAGCAAGCTAAGATTGCCAACACTGTACTTCAGCCTAGGTGACAGAGGAAGACCCTGACTCCAAAAACAGAACAAAATGCTCTGCCTTAGCCATTTTTTTTTCCCTAAGACAGAGTCTTACTCTGTCGCCCAGGCTGGAGTGCAACAGCACAATCTCAGCTCACTGCAGCCTCCACCTCCAGGCTCCAGGGTTCAAGCGATTCTCCTGCCTCAGCCTCCCAAGTAGCTGGGATTACAGGCACCTGCCACCACGCCCAGTTAATTTTTACTATCTTTAGTAGAGACGGGGTTTCGCCATGTTGGCCAGGCTGGCCTCAAACTGCTGACCTCAGGTGATCCACCTGCCTCAGCCTCCCAAAGTGCTTGGATTACAGGTGTGAGCCACCACGCACAGCCTATTTTATTTTTTGTAGAGACGGTGTCTTGCTATGTTGCCCAGCCTGGTCTCTAACTCCTGGCCTCAAATAATCCTCCCATCTTGACTTCCCAAAGTGTTGGGATTACAGGCGTGAGCCACTATGCAAGGCCTAGGAGTCTCTGGAGGCCATAGTGGCCCCTGCCACACTCACCACCAACTAGACTATTTCCTGGTTACAACAGTGAGACACCCCTACCTCACAGCAACACTGTCAGAATTTGCAAAACCAGGGATAACTCGGCAGAATCTACTATGCCAGAGACCAAGAGATGTGAAATGCTGAAAACTGTGACTGGGCTATGCTGGGGAAAGGAGTATCAGACCTGCAGCCAGTCTCCAATCAGACGCCAGTGATCCCTGTTTCCTGGAACTCATGCCCCAGCATAGCTTCCACCTGTGCTGGGAGGGGTGACCTGTGCACCCACCAGGAGACTGCAAAAGGGGTGAAATGTGACTTCAGAGAACCTGCTGTTTCTGCTTTGCTCTCTTGAATGACTCACTTTTGGGGAAGCCGCCTATGATGCTGTGAAGACACTCAAAAGAGCTCCATAAAGAAGCCCACGCAGCAGGGAACTCAGGCCTTTTTCCAACAGTCACTGCCAACTCGCTTCCTGTGTATGGGACATCTTAGAGGTGAGTCCTCCAAACCCATCAAACCTTCCAGTAACCAGGGTGCTGGCCAACATCTTGACTAAAGCCTCATGAGAGATCTCCAAACCAAGACCAACCAGGTAAGCCACTCCCAAACTTCTGACCCACAGACACTGTGAGAGGTAATAAAAGTACTGCTAGGCCCGGCATGGTGGCTCACACCTATAATCCCAGCACTTTGGGAGGCTGAGGCAGGTGGATCACAAGGTCAGGAGTTCGAGACCAGCCTGGCCAACATGGTGAAACCCCATCTCTACTAAAAGAAGAAATACAAAAATTATCCGGGCATGGTGGCGTGCCCCTGTAATCCCAGCTACTTGGGAGGCTGAGACAGGAGAATTGGTGAAACCCGGGAGGCAGAGGTTGTAGTGATCTAAGATTGTGCCACTGCACTCTAGCCTGGGCAACAGAGCAAGACTGTCTCAAAAAAAAAAAAAAAAAAAAAGTTTATTGCTGTTTTAAGCCAAGTTTTCACGTCATTATACAATGATAGATAACTAATACAGATTCTGGTACCAAAAGTACAGTGTTGTCATAATAAAAACCTAAATATGCATGACTCAGTGACTCATGCCTATAATCCCAGCACTTACTGGGAAACTGAGGCAGGAGGCTCACTTGAGCCCAAGAGTTTAAAACTAGCCTGGGCAACATAGCATGACCTCATCTCTACAAAAAATAAAAAAGTAACCAGGCATGGTGGCATGTGCCTGTAGTCCCAGAAGGCTGAGGTGGGGGATTGCTTGAGCCCAGGAGTTCGAGGCTGCAGTGAGTGGTGATTGCACGCACCACTGCACTCCAGCCTGGGCGACAGAGTGAGACCCTATCTCAAAAAATAAAAAAGAAAGAAAAGAAAAAATAATTATCCCATACATACCAGTCATCCTATGCCCACCTCGCCATTGTATGTTGGGTGTCTGGGGGTAATTTGTCTCTTTAAATTCACATGTCTTCAGATTGAAAGGAACTATACTCGAGTTGTACTAAAGGAAATGCAGGTACTACCACACCTGTACTTGACAAGATGAGGTTCTAGACTTCTGATACTGTAACAGGATATGGACTTAGGAGAAAGTGAGTGGGGTGTTTGCGTATGGAAGGAACACAAATCAACCACTAGGCGCCAGAAGCAGGACTACGATAGCCACCCACCTTCTGGGATGGTGACCAGTGGTCCTTGCCTCCTGGCATTAACCCACTGGTGCAGTCCCTTCCCACAATGACCAGAGCTGATCTGTAACACCAACAGGGTATTATAGAAATGAAAGAGTGTAGCTGGGCGTGGTGGCTCACCCTGTAATCCCAGCATTTTGGGAGGGCGAAGCAGGCAGATCACTTGAGATCAGGAGTTCGAGACCAGCCTGGCCAAAATAGTGAAACCCCATCTCTACTAAAAAAAAATTAAAAAAAAAAAAAGGGGCAGGCATGGTGGCGGGTACCTGTAATCCCAGTTACTCAGGAGGCTAAGGCAGGAGAATCGCTTGAGCCCAGGACCAGAGGTTGCAGTGAGCCGAGATCACGCCATTGCACTCTGGCCTGGGTGACAAGAGTGAAACTCCATCTCAAAAAAAAAATTTAAAAAGAGTGTGAATCCTGACATTAGGTCACAAAAGACCTCCAGGCATCTGCCTTGCTCTCTATTGGATCACTCACTCTGGGAGAATAAGCTGCGTTGTCATGAGGACACTTGAACTGTCTGTGCCTCCCAAAGCCAGCTGTGCTAGTGACCCATCTTCAAAGCAGACCCTCCAGCCCCCATCAAGCCTTCAAATGACCACATCTTTAGCCAGCATCTTGATTGCAACCTTAGAAGATCAGAGCCACTACTCCAAATGCAGCCACTGCAAATTCCCCACCTAAAGAGATGGTGATTGTTGCTTCTAGTTGCTAAATTTTGGAATAATTTGCCACACATCAATAAAAAATTAGTATACACTAATAAGATCCAGCAATTTTCTTTTCTTTTAAATTTTTTTTTTTTTTTTTTTAGAATCTTGCTCTGACACCCAGGCAGGAGTACAGTGGTGCGATCTCAGCTTACTGCAACCTCCATCTCCTGGGTTCAAGAGATTCTCCTGCCTCAGCTTCCCAAGTAACTGGGACTACCGGCGTGCAACACCATGCCCAGCTATAAATAATAATAATAATTTTTTTTTTTTGAGACAGAGTCTCGCTCTGTCACCCAGGTTGGAGTGCAGTGGCACCATCTCGGCTCTCAGTAACCTCCACCTCGTGGGTTCAAATGATACTGCTGCCTCAGTCTCCCGAGCAGCTGGAATTACGGGTGCCTGCGACATCCCCAGCTAATTTTGTTTGTATTTTTAGTAGAGACGGGTTTCGCCATGTAGGCCAGGCTGGTCTCAAACTCCCGACCTGAAGTGATCCACCCACCTCAGCCTCCCAAAGTGCTAGGATTACGGGTGTGAGCCACCGCATCCAGATTATAAATTATTATTTTAAAATTAAAACAAAAATAGGCTGGGCACAGTGGCTCACGCCCGTAATCCCAGCACTTTGGGAGGCCGAAGTGGTCAGATTATGAGGTCAGGAGTTCGAGACCAGCCTGGCCAACATGGTGAAACTTCATCTCTACTAAAAATACAAAAATTAGCTGGGTGTGGTGGCAGGCACCTGTAATCCCAGCTACTCTGGAGGCTGAGGCAGGAGAATTGTTTGAACCCAGGAGGCAGAGGGTGCAGTGAGCCGAGATCAGGCCATTGCACTCCAGTCTGGGCGAAAGAGAGAGACTCTGTCTAAAAAAAAAAAAAAATAAAAAAAAAAAAAAAAGGCCAGGCTCAGTGGCTTACGTCTGTAATCCCAGCACTTTGGGAGGCCAAGGCGGCCAGATCACGAGGTCAGGAGATGGAAACCATCCTGGCTAACATGGTGAAACCCGGTCTCTACTAAAAATACAAAAAATTAGCTGGGCGAGGTGGCGGGCGCCTGTAGTCCCAGCTACTCAGGAGGCTGAGGCAGGAGAAAGACATGAACCCGGGAGGCGGAACTTGCAGTGAGCCGAGATTGCGCCACTGCGCTTCAGCCTGGGTAACAGAGCGAGACTCTGTCTCAAGGAAAAAAAAAAAAAAGAGACAGGGTCTATGTTGCCCAAACTAGTCTTGAACTCCTGGCCTGTAGTGATCTGATTCACCCTTCCAAAATGCTGGGATTACACATGAGCCACTGCACTTTGCTGGGTTTAGGTTTTAAAGACATGGTCGTGCTCTGTTGTTCGGCCTGGAATGCAGGAGTATGATCATAGCTCACTGCAGCTTCAAACTCCTGGGCTCAAGCAATTCTCCCGCCTCAGCCTCCTACGTAGCCAAGACTATAGGTGCACACTACCACAGCTGGCTAACTTTTAACTTTTTTTTTTAAAGGCAAGGTCTTGTTATGTTGCCCAGGCTGGTATTATACTCCTGGCCTCAAGCAATCCTCTTGCCTCTGTCTCCCAAAGGGCTGGGATTACAGAGGTGAGCAACTGTGCCTGGCCCTACTTTTTCTTTAAATATACCATGGGAAAATTTCCATCAATACAGAAAGAAATAAAATAAATTGTTCAACTTCTCAACCCTCCCTCACAGGCGTATGACAAAAGAGGTTAGAAAAAGCAAGTCTCAGCTGGGCGTGGTGGCTCATACCTGTAATCCCAGGACTCTGGGAGGCCAAGGCGGGTGGATCACTTGAGATCAGGAGTTCAAGACCAGCCTGACCAACATGGTGAAACCCTGTCTCTACTAAAAATACAAAAATTAGCCGGGCGTGGTGGTGTGTGCCTATAATCCCAGCTACTGGGGAGGCTGAGGCAGGAGAATCATTTGAACCTGGGAGGCAGTGGTTGAGTGAGCCGAGACCATACCATTGCACTCCAGCCCGGGTGACAGAGCAAGACTCTGTCTCAAAAAAAAAAAAAAAAAAAAAACCAAGTCTCCTTCCCTGACTGTCAAAGGTTTGTTATAATGAAGCATCCCAGAGGAAAAATGTATCTTTTTTTTTTTTTTTTTTTTTTTAAGTTTTGGGACAAAGTCTTACTGTTGCCCAAGCTGCAGTGCAGTGGCGTGATTTTGGCTCACCGCAACCTCCCCCTCCCGGGTTCAAGTGATTCTCCCCTCAGCCTCCCGAGTAGCTGGGACTACAGGCACGCGCCGCCATGCCTGGCTAACTTTTTTGTATTTTTTTTTTCAGCAGAGACGGAGTTTCACTATGTTAGCCAGGCTGGTCTTGAACTCCTAACCTTGTGGTCCACCCACCTTGGCCTCCCAAGGTGCTGGGATTACAGGTGTGAGCCACCGCACTCAGCCAAATGTGTCTATCTTTATTACAATTATATCCAGCTTTCATTTGACCAAATGAGGCTTTACCATACCCACCAATTCTGCAACTTCCTTTTTCAACTTCCCAGTCCATCCTGAACAGCATGGCAAGTCAATCCAACTGTAGCTCCCTGATTCCTAACGGTGCCCAGGATGACAGTATATGAATATAGGCTGACTCTACTTGGTAAGTCCCCTGATAAATGAGTCTAGCTTGGTTTCAGGTTTTGCCACTACAATCAAGGTCACAGTGAACGTCTTCACCCAATCTTGGCAAACTTTGGAGAGCACGGCCATGCGGAATGTTCCTCACCAGGGGATTGCTGCCATTCAGCAACTTCTTTTGAACTATAAATACCCTATCAGCCTGAGTCAGGTACTCCAGTGGCCAGCTTTAAGGGAAGGCTTTCCTGGAAACAGCACCCCAAACGGTGCAGTGCCACCCTCGCCATGTGGCATGGCTGAGCACACCCAGCCCGATCACACAGCACTAGGCTTTGAATGCACTTCAGCTCTGCCACTCACAGCAGATGGCTGGAAAGGCCCTGCTGCACGCCCAAAGCCCGTCACATGGACTGACCACCCTAAATGACATTCTGGAAATCCAGATTCCCATCAGGACCCCACAACTTCCTTGCCCTGGGAAGCGTCTCACTCTGTCACCCGAGCTGCCTCAACCTCCCAGGCTCAAGCAATCCTCCCACCTCAGCCTCCCAAGTAGCTGGGACACACCAGCATGCCTGGCTAATTTATTTATTTTTTGCAGAGATGGGTTTTGTTTTTTGTTTTTTGTTTTTTTTTTTTTGAGGCAGAGTTTCACTCCATCACCTAGGCTGGAGTGCAGTACTGTGATCTTGGCTCACTGCAACCTCTGCCTCCCAGGCTCAAGAGATTCTCCTGCCTCAGACTCCCCAGTAGCTGATATTACAGGTGCTCGCCACCATGCCCAGGTAACTTTTTGTATTTTTAGTAAAGACGGCGTTTCACCATGTTGATCGATCTCAAAACTCCTGACCTCAAATGATCCAACTGCCCAGACTTCCAGAGTGCTAGGATTACAGGCATGAGCCACCGTGCCCAGCCCATCTTCAGGTCTAAAAGTGGCTCTTGGCCAAAGTAACCGGATGTTGACCAGCCACATGTGGAGGCCACTGCTCCTAGGACAAGCAGCAAATGATCACAGCTGACAAGAGCTTGGATGATCACCCTTGGCGCATGCATAGCCCACACAGACGCACCGGCATCACCCTCATTCTCCAGGCTTGAGGACGTCTGCCAACCCACCCCTGCAGAATCACCCCTGGGATAGACACTGAGGCAAGTGCTTGATGTGGGGAAACTTAGTGGTCTCTGAGGCAACCCCTACCACCCTACACACAAGGAAAAGGAGGCATGTTACATGCACTGTCACTGACACACAGACACCGCTTACATACTTCCAGGTGGAAATAAGTTGCAGAAGAGCAGGGAGAAAACCAAACTGCATGCATGTGCACGTGTGTACGTTTCGAAGAGGAGACGACAGACGTGTACGTGCACAGGAACTTTCTGGAAGTCTTCACAGGAAAACTTTTCTATTTTTTAAATTTATTTTTTGAGACAGGATCTTGCTCCATTGTCCAGACTGGAGTGCAGTGGTGTCATCATGGCTCACTGCAGCCTCAACTTCCCAGGCTCAAGCCATCCTCCCACCTCAGCCTCCTGAATAGCTGGGACTAGAAGTATGAGCTGCTGCGCCTGGCTACAGGAAACTTTACAAAGGCTGCTTCTGGAGGGTTAGCTGGGAATGGGGATGAAGAATTTTTTTTTTTTTTTTTTTGACAGAGTCTCCCTCTGTCGTCCAGGCTGGAGTGCAATGGCACACTCACAGATGACTGCAACTTCTGCTTCCCAGGTTCAAGCGATTCTCCTGCCTCAGCCTCCCAAGTAGCTGGGATTACAGGTGTGTGTCACCACACTTGGCTAATTTTTGTATTTTTAGTGGAGATGGGGTTTCACCATGATGGCCAGGCTGGTCTCAAATTCCTTACCTCAAGTGATCCGCTCGCCTCAGCCTCCCAAAGTTCCGGGATCACAGGCATGAGCCACCCACCACGCCCAGCCAGGGTTGAGGAAATTTTACTAGGAAGTTTTATCTATTTCTAGACTGGGTGATAAGGGCGTATGACAAAAGAGGTTAGAAAAAGCTCCTTCCAGCCAGGTGCAGTGGCTCACGCCTGTAATTCTAGCACTTTGGGAGGCTGAGGCGGGCAGATCACCTGAGATCAGGGGTTTGAGACCAGCCTGGCCACCATGGTGAAACCCCATCTCTACTAAAAATACAAAAATTAGCTTGGCAGGGTGGCACATAATTGTAATCCCAGCTACTTGGGAGGCTGAGGCAGGAGAATCACTTGAATCCGGGACGCAGAGGTTGCAGTGAGCAGAGATCGCACCATTGCACTCCAGTCTGGGCGACAGAGCGAGACTCCATCTCAAAAAAAAAAAAAAAAAAAAAAAAAGGAAAAGCTCCTTCCTTCCCTGACTGTCCCGTCTCTCAGGTGCCCCACTTCTTTTTTTTTTTTTTTTTGAGACAGAGTCTCGCTCTGTCGCCCAGGCTGGAGTGCAGTGGCACAATCTCCGCCCACTGCAAGCTCTGTCTCCCGGGTTCATGCCATTCTCCTGCCTCAGCCTCCCGAGTAGCTGGGACCACAGGGGCCCGCCACCTCGCCCGGCTAATTTTTTTGTATTTTTAGTAGAGACAGGGTTTCACCATGTTAGCCTAGATGGTCTCGATCTCCTGACCTCGTGATCTGCCTGCCTCGGCCTCCCAAAGTGCTGGGATTACAGGCGTGAGCCACCACGCCCGGCCCCTTGGGCCCCACTTTTCATTCTGAGCCTCTGTCATTTGTCACCATGAGCCCACAGGTGTCTGTAATTCAGTAGGGAGACTGCCCCCACTTCTGCCAGTAGTAGGTTCCTTCAGAGCAGAGCCAGGAGAAATTCAGGCCTCAGCAAAGACCCCCAGGGTCAGCGATCACACAGGCAACCCCTCCCTTACGCTGCAGTGAGAGCCTGAGTCCTGCCTCCAGGAAGAGGGGAAAAGTTGCCCCTCAGGGATCCCAGATTCCCATATACTCACACACGGCCAAGGGCGAGTCCGGCCCAGTAGCCACTTACCTGGCAGAAAGACTTCATCTTGTCCAGAACCTTGTTGACTTCTGGCATCACATCCTTGCCATCTACCAGGATGGGTGTGTTTGACCGGTTCCGAAGAGCCACGTGCAGCACAGCTCGACCCTGGGGATGAGGGTCAGGGTGTAAAGACTGTCCCCTCATCCCCAGGCAGCCATGCTCCCAGCTGGGCATGGTGCCATAGCTCGGCCCTCTATCCACTAGACAGGCAGCCCTGAGGTCTCTGTTAGCACCATGATCTTGTTCCAAGAACCCACTGTATGCTTACAGGAGGAGGAGCTCTCCAAGGACTTATGTGCTGCAGACAGTCAGGAGGAGATGGGGGCGGGGACCCATACATGCCTAGGACAGGCCCAGAGGGCCTACCACAGGTGTTCAGGGCATGAACAGTGAGAGAAAAGAGCAACAGTGGGCAAAGGCAGAGAATGGTGACAACACATGTCAGAAACAAGCAATAAATGCTTTCAGAAGCCGGGCGCCATGGCTCAAGCCTGTAATTCCAGAACTCTGGGAGGCCAAGGTGGGTGGATAACTTAAGGTCAGGAATTCGAGACCAGCCCGGCCAACATGGTGACATCCTGTCTCTACTAAAAATACAAAAATTAGCCAGGTGGGGTGGCACACACCTGTAGTTCCAGCTACTCAGGAAGCTGAGGCAGAGAATCGCCTGAACCCATTAGACAGAGGTTGCAGTGAGCCGAGATCACACCACTGCACTCCAGCCTGGGCGACAGAGCAAGACTCCATCTCAAAATAAATAAATAAATAAATAAATAAATAAACGCTTTCCAAAGATGAGTGCTCACTAAGCCTGAAGTAACCTCATCCTCCCAATGCGTGTCCACGGTGTTTGCTGGCACCTTTTAGGCAGTGTCCTCAGCTCCTTGGATTTGCAGCAAGGTATGCAACTCAAGCTTCCCTCACCAAGCAGCCTGATAACTACCAACTGCCAGGAACCAAACCAGACTTGAAGTCTGTGACCGGTGCCAGGCGGTTGGCCCGGCCACGTGAGTGAAACAGCCTGAAGCCAGCAGAGGAGTCCTTGAGGGAAGGTCTAAAGACCCTAGGTGGGCAGGAAAAGGATCATCTTGGGATTCCAACCCAGTGAGAAGCTTGCTAAGGTGGAAGGTTTCATGCCACCCCACCCTCACCCTGCCAGACCCCACTCCTGCCCCACATTTTATAGGTGAGTGCACTCCTCCAGAAAGCCTTCCTTGATTGCATCCTCTCTCAGCTTAGACCCACAAGGCAAGACAGGTTGAATGTGAATCTCCACTTTCCCTCTTACAGCTATGACATCTTAGATAAGGGACGTGACCTCTGAACCTCAGACTCCTCCCATGTAAGAGGAGGATAATGACATCATGAGGATAGAGTCTGGGTGCTCGGTGTCCATTATACCTCCAGGCTTGGCTCCCATACTGAGTCAGGAACAGAGGTCCCCAGGCCTGGCCTCACCACTTTCCTATTGACTACTACTGCTTGATTAGGCTGAAGTCTTTAGTGACTTAAGATTCCTCTTGTCGCTACCAAAACTTGCAGCGAAGATACATTAGAGTTAACTTCTCCAAGAAAATGTCAGCCTTGAGAAACTCTCCCTCTGGGTATGAGATGTCCTCCTCCCAGGCAGACACTGGGAACCATTCCAAGGAGCTCACCAAACCTAGACAGCCAATCTTGTGGAAGACACACCCTAAAGCCCTGATACAAAGCAGCAGGAAAAAGGCCTTCAGGCCCCTCATTAAGCAAAAGCATTGCCCAAGAGAAGGGGTGAAGACACAGGGTAATGCGGCTAACAGTCAGATAAACCCCAAAGGGAAGGAAGGAGGCCCCAGAGGGTATGTGGGGCCGGCTCACCTCGGTGTAGTTGATCTTCTCACCACTGAACATCCGCTCCCGGGCGGCCTCCACGCCCCTGGACTTGGCCTAGGAAGAGACGATACTGAGGCCTGGTCCCACCCAAACTGACCACCCCAAGTGTCAGCCCCCAAACACAAGGCTTGGTGCTGTCCCCAATGAGACAGACAGATGGCTGCTGCCTGGTTCCCTCTCCCACTGTCTGGGAAGGGTCTACTCAGACATCAGACACTGGGGTCCCTGGGATGCTGCTTAGAACCTAAGCCAGGGCAGGTGCCTCACCTGCACAGAGGAGGTCACCAAGGTTTAATGAGAGGAAAAACTCAAGATGCTCAAGGTCCTGGGGACGCCCAGGAGCCCAGCTCGTCCATCACTCTGTCGGTTACCAGTTACACCTCCCCAAGCAGAACATTACCAGGTCCACCAGCAGCCGCATCACATCCTCCGTCACCAGGTTCTTGGAGTAATCCAGCAGGATATGCCCATGGTTGGTGTTGAGGGTCAGGCTGCAGAAAGATGGAGATGCTGCTGACCACACCCTGGTCTCCCTAGTCCTGTCCTGAGCAGGAGCTGTTCCCAGAAGAAACATCCTCCCTGACCCACGCCCCACAAGGGCCACAGCCACCCAGCACAGTGGTGATGTCTGTCACCTGCTGGCCCACCAGGATGATCTGCAACAGCAGCACAGAGAAAGAAGCCATCCTCACAGATCCTAGATGCACGCAGACCCTGGGTGAGGAGCCTGGACTGAAGGCGGGGACCACCCCCTCCCAGGGCTTCCATTCTCTGCCGTAAGTTACTCAGGCACCCATCCAGATGACAGGGATGGCCACTGGGGCGTCTAGTCCAGAGCCACAGCCGCTCCCCGCCCCTCCTCCACCAGCATCAGTGATCAGAGCTCGCTCGGCCGCACCCCGGCCCATGATTTCCTCCAACGCTCCTTCCCACTTCCCGGTCGTGCACAGGTCTCTTCTGCAGGAATCACGCCCGACGTCTCCACCCTTCCACCCAGCTCCCTCAAACCCCACGCTCGGGCTGCCCGCCCGGCAAACGGTCCCAAGCCCATGTGGCCAGGAGCGGATGGAAAGGGACAGCCCTTTCCCGCTTGCTGCGTCAGCCAGGGCCTCTCCTCACAACTGCGAAAGGAGCCCCTGCTCAAATGGCCGGAGCTGCACGGGGTGGGGGAGGGGAAACGTCCCCATGTAGAGGCCCGTTTTGCCTCGTGACGAAGCAGACCCGGCGCCTAGACCCCCGGCGAGGCCGCAAGCCCCCAGGAACGCACTCCAAGGAGACTCCAAGGACGAAGTGTGGCCTCGGCCTGGGCCCCAGTCCGTGGCCTGGAGGTGGGGGGCGGGGGTCCCCGGGCACCACTGCCCCCGCCTCCAGACCCCATCCCCGCGTGCCCGGCTGCGGGCGCCGCGCGTGGCAGCCCCCGCCTCCGGCCCGCCCGCACCTGAAGTGGTTGAAGCGATCCTTGTCGGAATCGAACAGGCGGCGCAGGTTCAGCTCGGAGCCGTGCTCGCGATACCATTGCTGCAGCTTCTGGAACTGGGGGTCCCGGGTGAGAGCGGCCATGGCGGGACTAGAAGGTACGCGGACTGGGACGCGCGCCGAGGAGGAAGAAGCGCTGGCAGCGCGCAGGGAGCAAGGCGCGGGGGCGCGCGGCGGCCTTTATGGCGCAGGCGCCCGTTCCGGCCCCACCCCTGAGCCCCGGCCCCGGCCCCGGCCCCGCCCCCGACCCGCGCCCCGATACCCAGGCCGGGTGCCCGCTAAGCGACCTTGCCCGCGGCCGCTGATCTGGGGCCTCAGCTCCTCTCTCCCTACCGCTTGCGCCACCGCTTCGCTGGCTTCTGCCCGGAAGTGGCTGTGGAGAGGGGTGGGCAGAGCCCGGGGATCACTGGAGCCCAGAAGTTGGAGGCTGCAGAGAGCTACCCATCGCGCCACTGCACTCCCTGTGCACTGGTCGGCTTCATTCATTCATTCGACAAAACTCTACAGCTCGAACACCTTCCACGTTACAGGCAGTGTTCCAGGCGCTGTGGATACATATGTGCCAAATAAGCAAGTACAACAGATGATGTGTGTCAGGTGCTGGTAAGGGCTATTGAGGAAAAGCAAGATGAAAAGGGTGCTGAGAATCCGGGTTGCAATTAAGAACAAACTCACTGGGGCGGGCGCGGTGGCTCACGCCTGTAATCTTAGCACTTTGGGAGGCCTAGGCAGGCGGTTCACGTGAGGTCACGAGTTCGAGCCCAGCCTGGCCAACTTGGTGAACCTTCGTCTCTACTAAAAAAAAAATGCAAAAATTAGCCGGGCCTGGTGGCACGTGCGTGTAATCCCAGCTAACTCGAGAGGCTGAGACAGGAGAATCACTTGAACCTGGCAGGTGAAGACTGCAGTGAGCCACTGTACTCCAGCCTGGGCGGCAGAGTGAGACTCTGTCTCAAAAAAAAAAAAAAAAAAAAAAGAAGATGAGGTCAGAGTGAAAGGGAGGCAACAAGATCACATAAGACCTTGTAAGTCATTGTAAGAATTCTGGGGCTGAGCACTCTTGCCTACAATCCCAGCACTTTGGGAGGTGGGATAGCTTGACACCAGGAGTTCAAGCCCAGCCTGGGCAAGATAGCAAAACACTGCTTCTAAAATACAAAAAATTAATTAGCAGGGCATGTGGTGGTGCACACCTGTAGAGTCCCAGCTACTCGGGAGGCCAAGGCAGCAGTATCACTTGAGTCCAGGAGTTCGAGGCTGCAGTGATTACCACCACTGTACTCCTTGGGTGTACAGCGTGGGTGACACAGCAAGACCTTGTCTAAAAAAAAAAAAAAAGAAAATAGGGAAAGGCTGACAACGAAAGAAATGAGTGGTCACTGAGTGGTCACAGCACTTTCCAGGGAACAGCCCCGTCCACATGGCCCTTCTCTAAGAATTGTCAACTCTAAGATTTCCCTGAGCTTCCACACCTAGCACAACCCTGGCAGTGCTGACCGGTATTTGTTCTACTGGAGTTCTCTTTTGTTTGTTTGTTTGGGATGGAGTCTCGCTCTGTCCCCAGGCTGGAGTGCAGTGGCGCGATCTCGGCTCACTGCAACCTCCACCTCCCTGGTTCAAGCGATTCTCCTGCCTCAGCCTCCCGAGTAGCTGAGACTACAGGCACCCGCCACCACACCCGGCTAATTTTTTTGTATTTTTAGTAGAGACAGGGTTTCACCGTGTTAGCCAGGACGGTGTTGATCTCCTGACCTCATGATCCACCCGCCTCAGCCTCCCAAAGTACTGGGATCACAGGCGTGAGCCACCGCGCCCGGCCTCCCCTGCCTTTTAACCTTCCATAATGTACACCTCTTGCAATTTGGCCTCTGTGATTCCCGGAAGCTTCAACTATTCCAGATTTCACATTTACTTTGAAACTCCAAAGTTACATGGATTTTGGTTTTTTTTTTTTTTTTCCTTTTTTTTTTTGAGACAGAGTTTCACTCTTGTTGCCCAGGCTAGAGTGCAATGGCACGATCTCAGCTCACTGCAACCTCTGCCTCCCTGCAACCTCCACCTCCCGGGTTCAAGCAATTCTCTTGCTTCAGTCTCCCTAGTAGCTGGGATTACAGGCGCCCGCCACCTCGCCAGGCTGATTTTTGTTTTGTTTTTGTTTTTGTTTTTGTTTTTTGAGACGGAGTCTCCCTCTGTCACCAGACCAGAGTGCAGTGGCACCATCTCGGCTCACTGCAACCTCCAACTCCCTGGTTCAAGCAATTCTCCTGCTTCAGCCTCCTGAGTAGCTGAGATTACAGGCATGTGCCACCATGCCCAACTAATTTTTGTATTTTTAGTAGAGATGGGGTTTCACCATGTTGACCAGGATGGTCTCTATCTCCTGACCTCGTGATCTGTCTGCCTCAGCCTCCCAAAGTGCTGGGATTACAGGCATAAGCCACTGCGCTCAGCCTAATATTCGTATTTTTGGTAGAGATGGGGTTTCACCATGTTGGCCAGGCTGGTCTCGAACTCCTGACCTAAGGTAATCCACCCACCTCGGCCTCCCAAAGTGCTGGGATTACAGGCATGCGCCACCACGCCCAGCCTGGATTTTCTATGTTAGCAGGAAACTAGGTTCCTATCTGGTGGGCCTTAAGTCACAGTGGCTACAGGGAGAAAACAGAGTATGAAGAAAGGTCATTACTAATCCAAAGCCATTCATCATCATACTACAATACTACTAACATGGCCACTACTCTAGCCAGTTTACTATGTGCAGAGCGCCATGCTAAATCCTTTCCATGTATCCCTCATGGCAGTCCTATGAAGGATACCCTGTTGTCCTCCCCATTTAACAGAGAGGTTAAGAAATGTGAAACGAAGCCGGATGCGGTGCCTCACACGGTAATCCCACCACTTTGGGAGGCTGAGGCAGGCAGATCATGAGGTCAGGAGTTCAAGACCAGCCTGAGCAACATGGTGAAACCCCATCTCTACTAAAAATAGAAAAAAATTAGCCGGATGTGGTGTTGGGCACCTGTAGTCCCAGCTACTCGGGAGGCTGAGGCAGGAGAATGGTGTGAACCCGGGAGGTGGAGCTTGCAGTGAGGTGAATCATGCCACTGCACTCCAGCCTGGGCGACAGAGCAAGACTCCGTCTCAAAAAAAAAATGTGAAACGAGGCCGGGTGCGGTGGCTCACACTTGTAAGCCAGGGGTTTGAGACCAGTCTGGCCACCATGGCGAAACCCTGTCTCTACTAAAATTACAAAAACTAGCCGGACGTGGTGGCAGACACCTGTAATCCCAGCTACTAGGGAGGCTGAGGCAGGAGAATCACTTGAACCCGGGTAGCAGAGGTTGCAGTGAGCCGAGATCATGCCACTGCACTCTGGCCTGGGTAACAGAGTGACACCCTGTCAAAAAAGAAAAGAAAAGGTGAAACAAGCCACTCTGCTCTTAACTAGAGAATCAACCCAGGCTACCTGGTTCCTTCCTGAATCCTGTGCTTAATCACAGCCCTGTGCTGCCTGCCAGTTCCTCTTCAGTCCTAGGAAAAAAGTGGAGGGGAAGTGGAGAAGCAGGCAATCCCTTTCTCTGCTCATCATCCCAGTTATGACTTATTAGTTGAAACAGGGTCTCACTCTGTCACCCAGGCTGGAGTGCAGTGGCATGACCATAGCTCACTGCAGCCTTGAACTCTGGGCTCAAGCGCTTCTCTCACCTCAGTCTCCTGAGTAGCTAGAACTACAGGCATAGCCACCCTGCCCGGCTAATTTTCTTCTTTTATTATTTGTAGAGACTGAGTCGCACTATGTTGCCCAGGCTGGTCTCAAATTCCAGGCCTCAAGAGATTTTCCTGCCTCAGCCTCCCGAAGTGTTGGGATTACAGGTGTGCGTCACTGTGCCCAGCCATAAGGTCATTTTATATTCTATTGTCTACCACCATCACTACAATCACTACCATATGCTGAGCCAAGTCCTGCAAACCGCAGAGCTTAGGGCTCAGAATCCCCAGGATCCTGGGGGCAGTGAATCTGGGAGGGGTCATGCCCCCGGACCAGGGATTGACCAAGGATAATCGAAAGGAAACCTAGCCCAGAAATTCCAAGAGAGCATGCTGCAGAGCCAGACACCTTCATGTGCCCCCTGCAAGATGATCTGGCCCCGAGAGAGGAGCGGACCAGAGGGTACACCTGAGAGCAGAGGCAACTTAGGAAGTCCAGGGACAGTCCTAACTCTGGATAGCAAAGATTTAATTTCAAGCATAAGGCAGCCCTGGAAAAGTAACTGACTGCCACTGAGTATTGATGAAGCTAGCACTTACTGCAGGCTGTGGCGGGCACAGTTCCAAACAAGAGCCCCGTTCTAAAGATGGGGAAACTGAGGTATGGGCATTTAGACATCTCAGACCTTACTTCAGGGCCGCTGGACAGGGGTCAGGCAGGCCCTGGAGGACAGGTAGTCATGGGAGAGAAGGCAGAGGGACTGGGGCAGGGGATTGGTGGGGTGGTCAGTTCTGGGGCCTGAGCTGAAGGAGTCAGGAGCGGGGCGTGGCGTGGCGTTTCCACGCCGATGGATTTTAGACATCTGTTTCGGGGCGGGGGGGCGAGTCCACCGAGGATGCTGAGTCATGTTGACCAGCGAAGGCGAGGGGCCCGCGCCTCTGGGGCTCCGTGGAGCTGCCGGGATTGGCTCACCGTCTCAGGGGAGGCCACGGAGCAGGTGTAGGCGAGGTTGAGCGCGGATGGGGCGCGGCGCGGGGGGAGGTGCGCACGCGTGTGCGTGTAGGCCGGCACGTCCAGGTGGGCTGGGCGAGCGCTTGTGCGCATGTCCCCGCGCAGGGTCGGGCGCTGGAGTGCGGAGACCAAGCCTTGCAGACACAGAGCCTTGCAAACACCCGGGTCCGCACGTCTGGGATGGACGTGGTGAGTGCACGTGCGCATGCGCTGCGTAAGGCTGTGCGCATGCGCACACCGGGAGTGGTGCGTGGAGGAGCCGCCTCCTCACCACGCACCCAAGAGCACTAGAGCTTGTACCTGTTGGCTTTACTGTACGCGACCGACTCTTGTCGTTTTGGCGCTTCATTACCAGAGCCCCGAATCCTTTGCTAGGTGCTTAAAAACATTTTCTTCAGTGTACATAGGTGTTTCCACGAGAATAAAAAGCTTTACACTGGGGCCGGGCGCGGTGGCTCAAGCCTGTAATCCCAGCACTTTGGGAGGCCGAGACGGGTGGATCACGAGGTCACGAGATCGAGACCATCCTGGTTAACACGGTGAAACCCCGTCTCTACTAAGAAATACAAAAAAAACTAGCCGGGCGAGGTGGCGGGCGCCTATAGTCCCAGCTACTCGGGAGGCTGAGGCCGGAGAATGGGCGTGAAACCGGGAGGCGGAGCTTGCAGTGAGCTGAGATCTGGCCACCGCACTCCAGCCTGGGCGACAAAGCGAGACTCCGTCTCAAAAAAAAAAAAAAAAAGCTTTACATGTATTTGAGGCCTGCTTGGGCCTACGCGCATCTCCACCGTAGTGCTAATCCCTTCCCAGTCCTTGGACAGCCTCAATGATGTATTTAATAGTATTCTTTTAGCCCAACGCGAGAGCCTTTTCGTCTGGTTGTTTTTGTTTTTCGTTTTTAGAGACAGAGTCTTGCTCTATTACCCAGGCTGGAGTGCAGTGGCAAGATCTCGGCTCACTGCGGCCTCGAACTCCTGGACTCAAGTGATCCTCCCACCTTGGCCTCCCAAAGTGCTGGAATTCCAGGTGTGAGCCGCTACACCCGGCCTCTAGTTCTATTTTTTTTTTTTGCTCAGTATTAGAATTCGTAAGTTCTGGCCGCGGCAACACGTCCTTTCATCTGTCTCAAGTTGCACTGTGGTGGTCACAGGACCTGTCCTGCACCTTGCACATGTGGCCATGAACAAGATTCGCTCCTTGCTCTCATGAGGCCTTCATTCCAGTGAGACACAAATGCAAACACAAAATTCCAGAAGAGTGCTAAGTGCTGTCATGAGGAACGAAACCAGGCTGGAAGATGGGCTCTAACCCCAGAAAACTGATGGAGAGGCCCAAGCAGCCTTGGGAGCAACAGGTAGGCAAGTTGGAGGACACATGGCAAGGCTACTTGGAAGTAGGGGAGGGTGCATGGGAAACTCTGAGGCTGTAGGGGGAGAGGCAGGAGCCAGATGAAGTCCAGGTAGATAGCAGTGGAGATGTAAGAACATGGTGGAAATTTTTTTTTTTTTTTTTTTTTTTGAGATGGAGTCTTGCTCTGTCGCCCAGGCTGGAGTGCAATGGTGAGATCTCAGCTCACTGCAACTTCCACCTCCCGGGTTCAAGTGATTCTCCTGCCTCAGCTTCCTGAGTAGCTGGGATTACAGGCACCCACCACCATGCCCAGCTAATTTTTGTATTTTTTAGTAGAGACGGGGTTTCACCATGTTGGTCAGGCTAGTCTCGAACTCCTGACCTTGGGTGATCCACCTGCCTCGGCCTCCCAAAGTGCTGGGATTATAGGTGTGAGCCACAGCACCTGGCTAGAACATGGTGAAATTTGAGTGTGCTTGGGAATACGCTTATAGGACTTGTTGATCAGTTGAATGAGGAAATGAAAAAATGAAGAATATCTTCTGGGATTTCAGCCTGAGCAACTGGGTTGCTGGCGGATGCTGGTTCTCTTATCAAGGATGGGAAAGATGGGTTGTCTCCCCTAAAATACTGAGTTTTAAAGGCAGGGACTGTTATCTTTGCAGTCTTGGCTCCTAGCAAGGGCCTAGCCCTTATGTGACATTAGTGAATGTTGAAATGAATGTGACATGCCTCAAACAATCCTGCTCCCTCACCTAGGCCCACATCTTCAAGTCAGTATTCCAGTACAAGCCACATCCAGTCCCCTCACCGACACACAGAGGCCTGGGCTCAGGAGCTCACCCCTGTGCTGTAAGGCCAGGTGCATGTGTTACTTCCAGAGCCTACCCTTGGAGATGCCTCATACTCCTGGGTACCTGTGGCTGGGAGGTAGCCAGTCATGCTGTCCACATACATGCTTTTGGGCAGTGGAGAAGCTGATCATTGGGAAGGTTTATTTCCTGTCTCCACATTAGGAGGCAGGTTATAGCAGTGGCCACACGGTGCACAAAAGGCCATCCCCTAACAGCCCCATGGTTGGCATGCAGCATCTCAGCCTTCAAACTGGAAGCCCCCCGCTATCCAAGGAGCCCCCAGGTGGGAAAGGAAGGTCACAAGCCTCCCAAGTACCTCAGATGGGCTGAGGCCTGTGAGGCCCCTGCAGTAGGTCAGGTGTAGCATCTACTCAGCTTCCCTCCCCACTCATTCGCACACAGCCAGAGCTATGGGGCTCCTGCCCTCTGGCCTCCAGCACTGCTGTGAATCAGAACTAGTCAAGAGAACTGGGTGCTTGTGTTCAACGGGAACACACTTGAATAAAATACGGGCCCTTTTTTTTTTTTTTTTTTTTTAAAGAGATGGGGTCTATGTTGCCCAGGCTGGTCTTGAACTCCTGGCCTCAAGCAGTCCTCCCAGGTGAGCCTCCCAAATTGCTGGGATTACAGGTGTGAGCCAGTACACCCGGCCCCTGCTAGCTTTTTAATATGGACTTCCAGTGTGTTCTTCAGCACGCTCAGGCAACATGGCTGTTACTGAGCAACTTTGTCTTGAGGTGCATTTGGAAGGCTCTGGGACTTGGTCCCCATGCTCAACTTCAGGGCACCGTGGCAGAAAGAAGAGTGGTTCCTACACCAGCAGCTTATATATTAATGCCCACATTACTCCATTTCCTTCAGGTCAGCAAAAATGGTTCCAATGAGGTGCTTTCTGTAAATGAAAGAGTTGAAATGCTCCTGTGACCTGCCCTCCATTTGTGGTTCTCATGATACTATCTTCCTTCTGCTTAGCAGGATGGCATCATCCAGTGAGACAAGTCCTTCTTTTTTTTTCTTTTTGTCTGAGACAGAGTCTTGCTATGTTGCCCAGGCTGGAGTGCAGTGGAGCAGTCTTGGCTCACTGCAACCTCTGCCTCCTGGGTTCAAGCAATTCTCCTGCCTTAGCCTTCCGAGTAGCTGGGATTACTGATGCCTGCAACCACACCACCTAATTTTTTGTATTTTTAGTAGAGATGGTGTTTCACCATGTTGGGCAGGCAGGGCTTGAACTCCTGACCTCATGATCCACCACCTCAGCCTCTCAAAGTGGTGGGATTACAGGTGTGAGCCACAATGCCTGGCCTTTTTTTTTTTTTTCTTTGGAGACAGTCTCGCTCTCTCGACAGGTTGCAGTGCAGTGGCACGATTTCGGCTCACTGCAACCTCCGACATCCTGGGTTCAAGCGAAGTGATTCTTCTGCCTCAGCCTCCTGAGTAGCTGGGATTATAGGCATGCGCCACCATGCCCAGCTAATTTTTGTATTTTTGGTAGAGATGGGGTTTCACCATGTTGGCCGGGATGGTCTCGATTTCCCGACCTCGTGGTCCACCTGCCTCAGCCTCCTAAAGTGCTGGGATTACAGGTGTGAGCCACTGCGGCAGGCAGAGACAGGTCCTTCTTATCCCTGTGTGGCACAGTATCTCTGCCATAGATTGGGTCCCTGGTTTGGGGAGAGGGTAAAATAAGCCCTCATTCCTGGGTCTCCTCATTGGACAAGCTCGCTGGGCAAGTCACAGCATCCACATTTGGTGGGACATGGGTGTTGGCAGACCCCAACCCAGAGAGCTTGCACCTTTCAGAGGACATCTCCTTCACTACGGCACTGGCTTCCCCTGCACAGGGGCCTAAACCAGCTTGGGCCTTAGGGAAGCCAATAGAGGAGGTATAGCTGCTGGTTCTGCCTCCTGCCCATCCACTTCAGCTCACTGTAATATCCCAAGTGGTTTTCCCCTTGCTAGAATCAGAGGACAGCTGACCTAAAAACCAACTCAGTGTGCAGCTTTTCAAAGCAATGAATCAGGCAGGGCTTTTGACATAATGTCCTCTGCAGTTCATTTTAAACAAGGATACGAAGTATTATTAAATGTATATTTTTAATAAAGCCAATAGTTATTTTACTTATAGGAGCTTTAAAAGATACAAAATGTAGAGTTCCAGTTTGGAAGCATTGTAACTATACACACAATGTCCTGCTGATGCCCTAGCAAGGCAGCCACGCCCGACCATGCAAAGGACACATACATTCACACACGCACACACATGCGCTTTGGCGAGACCCCTCTGCCAAGCGCAGCACCTGGAATTACCAGTGTTCAGAGCAAGGCGGTGCCGGGAACACAGCACCTACATGGAGACCACACAAACGGCTTCACACAGTCTCACAGCCCATGGAGATGCAATTAGAAAATGTCTTCCTTAATAGAGAAAAACAAACTGGAAAGTGACAATTAGCGACGTCACCTGTGCTGGGGCATCAAGGACTGACCTCTGTCCAAGGTGAGGCCTTTGGGGAGGCACTATTAAAACAAGAGTACGTCAGTATAATAGAACTCGAAATACAGGGTACTGTGGACACATTACTGAAGGAAATAGAAAACTATCTTACAAGTAGAACAGCCATAGACAACTTTAACAGAGATTAGTGTGCACACTGTGACAGCTAACAGACAGGAGCCACGCAGGGCTGGTGCAAAGCACGTGCCTGAAAATGTCTATATACAAAACAGTTCTTTGTAAACATGGTGAGGTGAATGCTCAGAACCACGGCAAAAGATCATAAATACAGGCAGCAATGCATCCCCACACAGCACAAAAGACAACACCTGAGGCCTGGGAACAGCCTGACAACACAGTACTAAAAACTCAGGTGGCTGGGCTCAGACACCCTAAGGGTCCTCTCGAATTAGTGTGTGTGTGTGTGTGTGTACATACATATATATGTGTGTGTATATATATATTCTTTTTTTTTTTTTTCTTTTTGAGACGGAATCTCGCTTGGTCACCCAGGCTGGAGTGCAGTGGCACAATCTTGGCTCACTGCAACCTCCGCCTCCCGGGTTCAAGCGATTCTTCTGCCTCAGCCTCCCAAGTAGCTGGGACTACAGGCGCCCGCCACCACGCCTGGCTAATTTTTGTATTTTTAGTAGAGATGGGGTTTCACCATATTGGCCAGGCTGGTCTTGAACTCCTGACCTTGTGATCCACCCACCTTGGTCTCCCAAAGTGCTGGGATTACAGGCGTGAGCCACCGCGCCCGTCCTCTTTTTGGTATTTTTATATATAAATTTACTTATATCTGTAGAAAAACGAGAACATAAATGTGTTATTACAATCTTTGCTGGAAAAGCTTATATGGAGTTAGAAAGAATAAACCATTTATTAGTAGTTAACATATATTAAAATGGTTTAATGATTTAAGAAAATATAAAAAAAATATTAATACTGTCAAACTTTCATACTAGAAAATATTATGGATTTTTCTCAATTAGACTTTTTCAAAGATGAAATATGAAAAATTTAAATAAGTTTTATATAAAGAACTTTCTGTAACCTCAATTAATATACAGTGGGATATGTCTATTCTATATAGATATATTTATTATTATTTCTCAATTTAAGCACCATTCAATTCTTCTGGATCCATTCTGGCTGGAAAATATCCCTAAATCCACAGGATGTTATCTATTTAATGGCACATGTTAACTGAAAATGAGGTGGATTTTTTTTTTTTTTTTTTTAAGAAAAGACCTTAAATTAATTTCTATCTACATCTTAATTGGTTTGTCTTCTGAGCCAGCTCACAATGTCAATGCAATTTCTAGTGCAGGTGTCTTTGAGTGCCCCTTGACCACACCCCGAGGACTGTGGCAGTGTCCTGGCCGTGTGTGGAAGGATCGAAGGGCAGCAGGTGCAGCCTTGCTCTGCACATGGACAGCAGCCGGCTGGTCCGCCGACACGCACCTTCAGCAGTATACCTCCGACACGAGTTCCACCATCCTGCTTCCGTAAAGCTGGGAAAGGCCGCAGTCCCTGGGTGCTGCTGGGTGGCGAGGAACTGTCCACCCACAGAAACCCCAGGTGACTGCTTCCAATCACAAATATTCTATATTTTGCCCATTTTGTATAAGCTTAAATATAGTGTTAAACAAACCTCCAGCCAGTATATCTGTTATCTTAAAATATTCAATGCATTTTAGGCAGGAGATGTTTTAACTAAAAACCTACATGAAAAAAATAGCTATAAAAATACAGTGATTGGTGTGGTCATCACTCAAGGTGTGGAGAAGGGAGGAGAGGGTTTCTGAAAAATGGTCAGTTATGCCCTCAGCTTTCAGGCCTGATGTCTTCTCAACACAAAGCAGGACTAAAAACCCAAGAGCTATGTTTCTTCAAGTGTGGCCGTGGCGCCTGCATCAGAGTCACCTGCGGGGCTTATTAGGCATGCAGGTTCCCCAGCAAGCCCCCGAAGGCCAGACGCCTGTGTCTCCAGCTGGCTCTCCAGGGCTCTGATGCTGCCAGTGTTTGAGAAGCCAGGTTTAAAGGCTGGGAGCTGCCAACCACCCTTGTCCCCAAGGAACACTCCCTGGGATGGGGCGCACTGGTCCTGAGTGGCTGGTGTCAGCTAGGCGGCCCTGGGATGGGGACACCCATCCCCACAGCTCTGGGCAGGCAGGCAGGCTGGCCTGCGGTCAGTACTGGGGCAGATAGGCTGGCCTGCGCTCAGCCTTCCCAGGGAAGGCCTTGAAGCCCTTGGGTGCTGCCTTGTGTGCTGGTGGGGGTGGGGGCTGTGGTGGGGTCTGCACATAGGAGAAGGCGGCGGCACTGCAGTCGTTGGTTGCGGCCCATACTGGGGACTGCAGCATCTGCATGGTGTCGTTCCACTGGCTGCCGGGGCTGGTGACTGCATAGAGTGGTGCGCTGGGGCTGGGCAGCGTGCTGGGAAGCGGGGAAGGGTGCTGCCAGGGTGCTTTGGGTGGCCACGTTTTGGTTTTGTTATCCTGAGAGACAGAAGAGAGTTCTTAGTGGCATTTTGGGCAATGTATCATCTTTTCCCACCTCCCCAGATCCCTGGCCCTTATTCCCACCTAGGAGGCAGGGTCAGAGCCCCACTCACTCCCACAGCCCTATCCAACAGAACTTCTTGCAATGATAGCCACGTTCTGTGCCTACATGGTAGCCACTTGCCACATGTGGCTAGTGCAAACTGAGGACCTTTTTTTTTTTTTTTTTTGGAGACGCAGTCTGTCTCTCACCCAGGCTGGAGTGCAGTGGCGTGATCTCGGCTCACTGCAACCTCCGCCTCCCGGGTTCAAGCGATTCTCCTGCCTCAGCCTCCTGAGTAGCTGGGATTACAAGCGTGTGCCACCATGCCTGGCTAATTTTTATATTTTCAGTAGAGACGGGATTTCACCGTGTTAGCCAGGATAGTTTCGATCTCCTGACCTCATTTGTGATCCACCCGCCTCGGCCTCCCAAAGTGCTGGGAGTACAGGCATTGCCACTGCACCCGGCTGATTAATTCTTTTTAAAAAATATTTTAGAGGCAGTCTCTATCACCCAGGCTGGAGTACAATGGTGCAGTCATAGCTCACTGTAATCTCAAATTCCTGGGTTCAAGCCATCCTCCTGCCTCAACCTCCTGAGCAGCTAGGACTATAGGCATGTGCTACCATGCCTGGCTAATCTTTTAACTTTTTTGTAGAGACAGTGTCTATGTTGCCTGGGTTGGTCACAAACCTCTGGCCTCAAGCCATCCTTCTACCTTGGCCTCCCAAAGCACTAGGATTACAGGCATAAGCCACCATGCCCAGCCTGAATTTTTATTTGTATTTAAATTTACATAGCCACATGTGGTGAATGGCTGTCATACTGGACAGCACAGCCGTAGAACGTCCTGTGGCTCTGAGTCAGCTGAGGAGGCTAATCATTTACACAGTTAATCATCACAAAGAAGACCCCTCATTACTTTGAGGCCCTCTGAAAACTGCAGCTGTGGAAGCTAGCCCAAATCTGTGCCCACAGAGCCTGCCTGAATACCTGGTTCACGTCCTCCACTGTGGTGAGGAGAGGTGGTGAGGGCAGCGTGCTGGTGTCCTGCTCTCCACTGCTGTGTTTCCTGAAAGAACCAAGAGCTCAGGGCAGTGATTGCCTGGCTTCCTGCCCAGCCCACCTGCATGGGACACACTAGTGCTAGGCTGCAGCGACTCCAGGCCCTGGTTCTAGGAGGGGAGGAGGGCTGCATGGGTCCATGGCGTAAAGGGGACTAAGGGGAGCCAGCACTGAATGATGCGCTCCTGCACGGCCAGTGCAGGCAGAGGAGCTGGGGTTGGGGGTGGCAGGCAAAGACAGGCACCGGCTTTACTCAGATGCTGAGTCCACCTTCTTTGCCTTTTTTTTTTTTTTTGAGACCGAGTCTCACTCTCTTTCCCAGGCTGGAGTGCAGTGGCATGACCTCAGCTCACTGCAACCTCCGCCTCCCAGGTTCAAGCAATTCTTGTGCCTCAACCTCCGGAGTAGCTGGGATTACAGGCATGTGCCACCATGTGCAGCTAATTTTTGTATTTTTAGTAGAGATGGGGTTTCACCATGTTGGCCAGGCTGATCTCGAACTCCTGACCTCAGGTGATCTACCTGCGTCAGCCTCCCAAAGTACTGGGATTACAGGTGTGAGCCAGTTAATTCATTTAAGAGATACTGTTTCCAAGCACTAAGGATATGTGACTGTTACAAGGTTGAATGAAAAAGGCAGGATGTGGCCAGATCAGAGCCAGCACTCCTGCATGCAGACAACAGTCTCTGCAGAGATGGTGCCAGATGTGACTTCTTAAAAGTCGAATCAGTCATATGTCTGAAACAGCAGTCTCAAACTCCACCCCGGCTCAAACTTGCTCCTCCTGCAGGCTTTGCACCTCAGTTCACGGCACCCTTCACAGAAGCTCAGGCGGAAAACTTGTGTGTCATCCTTGACTCTTCCCCCTTCACCCATACCCCACTGCCAATTCCCCACCAGCTGCTGCTGCACTTTGTTCAGCTCTCTGCTCATCAGAAGTCTCATTGACTAAGTTCTGAAAATAGAACATCCACCTGTTCTCTGCATTTACTACCCTCATACCATGCTTTATTTTCCTTCAGAGCACCTAGCCTAACCTGACATGATTTTTTGTTTGATTTTTGAGACAGGGTCTCACTCTGTTGCCCAGGCTAGAGTGCAGTGGCACAAACACAGCTGACTGTAGCCTCAACTTCCTAGGCTCAAGTGATCCTCCCACTTCAGCCTCCCGAGTAGCTGGGACTACAAGTGTGGACAGAAAGCATCTGAATGTGTGCTCGGGATTGGTCACTGCCACCCCCCCAGCCCACTACTATTCTGTGCAAGTACCCTTCTGTCTTCACCTACCCGCTCCCCACTGCCTATCCGATGGAGCCTGGCCTGTCTAGCAAGGACCATGTAACCCAGCCTCCAGCTCTGCTCCACAGCATGGCTTCGAGTACCTGGGAGCCCTGTGTACCCTCCACTCCCATGGCCCTTAGTCTGCCACCCTAACCTTGCTTTCATAGCCACAGCAGTTTCTCTACTTATTTCTAACCAAGCTCTCCTCTTAGTTCAGAGCCCATTTTAATTTTGGGGACCACTTTTGAAACATTCTCAGGTCTGAATATGCTATATTACTACTTTTTCAAACTTTGAAATGCCATTCAGAGGTCATTTTATCCATCTTTAATAAAGAGACTGAGGGTCAGTGAAGGCCAGCCCCTTGTCTGGGGTTGCAGAGCCTATTGGTGAGTCCAGATTAGAACTCGCAACCAAGGGCCTGCTCTTCCCACAGAAAGGGGTGCCTCCTGCAAGGCACAGACCAGCACCAGCCACCCTGTCCCCCAAATCGAGCCGGCACAAGACGAGGCCGGCTCTTCCTTGTGGAAACCGCCTCCTGCAGGCGCTCTTTAGAGGATTCAGCCAGGCAGTGCTGGAAGAGCCCCTCCTCCCACACAGGGAGACTAGGAGCGACTGGGCTCCTGGCTTTCCCAGGGAGTGAGCCGTGGGTTGCATTCACATGCCCCTCTCTCCCCACCTTGGTTTAGAAATCCCTTCATACCTTCTCTGCTTGACAGCAGCAACGAGGTCAGGCCCTGAAAACATGGAGAACAAGCTGTCCCCGTTAGCTGAGGATGTCTCATCACTCGAGCTGGCAGAGTCTCCCTGAGCACCCGACCAGGCACCATGCAGGCCATCCCTGAAAGCCGGAGAGAGAAGCTGGGCCAGGGCCTCCTGCAGCCCCACCACCCTCCACCCCACCCTGAAAGGGCAGTCCTTACCCTGCATTCATCCCATAACCAAACAGTGGTCTCTTGTCTCTCCCTTCTTAAAACGTGAGGTTTTCCTCCTTTGCCTTATTTCAAAAGTAATACATATTCATCACTTCCCTTTATTCCTCTAAGAAGCCTATGGTTTGTATATGAAATTTGTTTTAGAAAAAACAAGGGAGGGATAGCATGGGGAAGAATAGCTAATGGATGCTGGGCTTAATACCTAGGTGATGGGATGATCTGTGCAGCAAACCAACATGGCACACGTTAACCTTTGCAACAAACTTGCACATCCTGCACATGTACCCCTGAACTTACAATAAAAGTTGAAAGAAAAAAAAATTTTTTAAGTTAAAAAAAAAAAGAAGTAAGAAAAAACTAAAAGTTGAGCTGGTCTTTAGTCACCCAGATTTATTAACTAGGTAGCAATATGGGATATAAAAAAATCCCCACTTGTCTTTACGATAAAAATTCACAATTCTGTCAATATACTAGAATCTCAACTGTACACCTTTGCTTTTTGTAGGCTATAATGACAGCATTCCATAAATCATGTGGGCTTCACAGCCACACTCATTTCAGTATAAAGGCCGTGTTAAATATGCATTTATCTTACAAGCACCATCATGTAAGAGCCTTGTCTAGGGCTGAAGAATCTGTTTTGAAAATCATGAATGTATACCAATGGCATGTTCACAGGGACACAACACACTACTTAGCATCTAACAGTCAGCCACATGACTCTGACCCCTAAAGATTTAATCCCATGTCACTCTCTCACATGGGGGCTTGGAATTGAACTGCTTGAAAAGAATGCCCACAGACAAGGAGCCTCCCTTCTCACAGGCCCCTCGGGGGACACTTGGGTCTCAAACTCGGATTCCGTGCAGTACCCAGCACTCACCCTTCTGTGAAGAACTCGGGGAAGGGCCAGGTCCGATGGGCGTCATCCATAGGCGGCCAGTTGCCCCGGGGGTTGCCTGGCCGGCGACCATGCTGGGCCTGCCGCTTCTGCTGCATCGCCTGGCTCACTCCTGCCACATAGCGTGCAAACTCTGGGTCTGAGCCCACTGCATGGTGACAAAAGGAACAAACCGGGTTTGGGGAGAAACTGGCCTCTTAGTCCTTCCCTATGCTTTGCTGACATGCTGGTCACACGTGCAATGAAAGGCAGTGAGGAGCTGCCAGGCTTTTGCCCCACAGCGTGGGCTGTAGGCTGTGCCCAGCACCTTGCTGTGGGGAGATGGGACTTGTAGCACCTAGGGCTAAGGCACAGTGTGTGCCAGGGATGTCTGGAAGGGCTATGCCTAGGACAGAGGCAGGTAAGTGTGAAAGAAACAAAAAGAAAGAAAAATGGTTTGATTTACCCATGATTAGATTTTAAAGACAAATACTAATAACTTAAAAAAATTTCTAGCATCAGCCAGGCACAATGGCTCACTCCTGTAATCCTAGCATTTTGGGAGCATGAGGTGGACAGATTGCTTGAGCCCAGAAGTTTGAGACTAGCCTGGCCAACATGGAGAAACCTCGTCTATACAAAAATTAGCTGGGTGTGGGCCAGACGCGGTGGTTCACGCCTGTAATCTCAGCACTTTGGGAGGCCGAGGCAGGTGGATCATGACGTCATGAGTTCAAGACCAGTATGGCCAAGATGGTGAAACCTTGTCACTACTAAAAATACAAAAATTAGCTAGGTGCGGTGGCAGGTGCCTATAATCCCAGCTACTCGGGAGGCTGAGGCAGGAGAATCGCTTGAACCCAGGCGGCAGGGGTCACAGTGAGCCAAGATCGTGCCATTGCACTCAGCCTGGGAGAAAAAGCAAGACTCTGTCTCAACCAAAAAAAAAAAAAAAAAATTAGTTGGGTGTGGTGGTGTGCACCTGTAGTCACAGCTACTTGGGAGGCTGAGGTGGGAGGATCACTTGAGCCCAGGAGGTGGAGGTTGCAGTGAGCCAAGATTGCGCCACTGCACTCCAGCCTGAGAGAAAGAGCTAGACTCTGTCTTAAAAAAAAGAAACAAAAAAACAAAAAAAAAACACCTGGGCGGTGCTTGGTGGCTCACGCCTGTAATCCCAGCACTTTGGGAGGCCGAAATGGGTGGATCACCTGAGGTCAGGAATTCGAGACCAGCCTGGCCAACGTGGTGAAAACCCATCTCTACTAAAAATACCAAAAATTAGCCGGATGTAGTGGCAGGCACCTGTAATCCCAGCTACTCAGGAGGCTGAGACAGGAGAATCACTTGAACCCGGGAGGCGGAGGTTGCAGGGAGCTGAAATCGCGCTATTGCACTCTAGCCTGGGTGACAAGAGCAAAACTCCAACTTAAAAGAAGTCCAGCGTCTTGGTGCTCTGTACCTAGAGTCATCAGCTAACAACTTAGAAAATCAGATGATGACTTTGGCCAACTGATAACCTGAAAGTTAACAAAGCATCAAAGCATTGGGGTGAGCCAGATAGAGGTTATATGCTGTTTCCACTTGAGCTAAAGTTTGATCTGGTATTTTCCTGGCTATTGGCCAGGAGATTTGCTCATTCCATCTGAACATCTTAAGTGTGGCAAAGAATAAAATGCAACTTCAGAATGCTTTAAGAGGTGGCTGGAAACACTGGCAGTGCTGAATGGGGATACGCAGGGCAGTACAAACGGGAGAAAAGCACAGATGGCGTTTACAGAAAGTGTCAAAAAAAAACATATGGCAGGAAAGCATCCATGAATCATAAATGTGACTCAGCAATTCATTTTTTAGCTTAAAATTAGGGAAGATACTAGGGCACAATCCCATTACCAGCTTATCCTAGGGCACTGTCACAAGATGATCTCAGTCACACTGTCCTGTCTCCCGACCCCCATCCCGCACTGAGTTTGCCTATCCAGACGGGGGCACTAGCTGGCGCCCTCTGATTCTGTCCAGAGGGGCGCTCCTCCTTAATCTGCATCAAGGGCTATGCAGATCTTATGCCCTTGGGGCAGACAGAAAACTACACCATGGACTTCAGGGGCAGAAAGGAACACCCAGAAGGGAAGGAGTAGGATTTGTAGTCTACAGACATCAGAGGTGTCCAGGACTCAGAGGTCAAATACGGTAACATTCTTATTAAAAAAAAAATTTTTTTTTAGACAAGAGTCTCACTCTAGTTATCCAAGCTGGAGTGCAGTGGCGCCATCTCAGCTCACTGCAACCTCTGCCTCCCGGGTTCAAGTAATTCTCGTGCCTCAGCCTCCCAGGTGGTTGGGACTACCACACCTGGCTAATTTTTTTGTACTTTTGGTAGAGACGGGGTTTCACCATATTGGCCAGGCTGGTCTTGAACTCCTGGCCTCAAGCAATCTGCTGGCCTCAGCCTCTCAAACTGCTGAGACTACAGGCGTGAGCCACTGCGCCCGGCCTCAAATATGATACGATTCTCACAAATACTGTTTATATTCTGAATTTAGTTACATGACAGTCAAAAAATGTACAGACCATTTATGATCAACTGAGAAAACGCACTGTGACCACAGCAGTGGGTGGTAGCCAGTGGGCTTGCTGTTTCTTAGCAGGATGGAGGTGTTTACCCTTCTTGTGGCCCAGGGTTGCAGGCACAAGGGTTTCCTATATCCACCACCCAGGGGGAGCAAGCACAAGACAGCAGGAGCAGCGGCATGAAGAATTTTCAGAAGACACGAGCAATGGTCAGGTGCGGTGGCTCACGCCTGTAATCTCAGCACTTTGGGAGGCTGAGGTGGGTGGATCACCGGAGATCAGGAGGTCAAGACCAGCTTGACCAACATGGCAAAACCCCGTCTCTACTAAAAATATAAAAATTAGCCGGGTGTGGTGGTGGGCGCCTGTAGTCCCAGCTACTCAGGAGGCTGAGGCAGGAGAATCATTTGAGCCCAGGAGGCAGAGGTTGCAGTGAGTGGGGATCGTGCCACTGCACTCCAGCCTGGGCAACAACTCGAGACTCTGTTTCAAAAAAAAGGAGTGTTAACCCCAGCATTAACTTCTCTCCTGTAACAAGTGCGGGGGTGTTTCAGCAAGGAATCTCTTCTGGTGGGGATTTACTTGTACAAGTATTTGCTATACTTATTTGTAACATTTCACAGTACTCACCTGTGAATGAAATACATTTTCTACTTCTGTATGCCTTTTGCTATTTAATTAGAGAAAAAAGTTTGCATGTACCTATGTTACCAAATTCTCTTCCTAATTTCAGATTTTTTGGCGGGGGGGTTCAATTCTATTATTAGCAAAAAGATGTGCTGCTTAATCTATCATTTTCCAAAGCTTGGACCACTTATTTCATTGCTTTTTGTCTTGCTGCATTTGCTGTGAAGTCCAAGACAAAGCTACATGCTACAGGTGATAACAGTTGCCCTTGTCTGATTCCTGATATTAACTGAAATGATTTTTGTTTCATTATATAAGGTACTATTTGCTGTTAGCTTTTGGTAGATAGTCTTTTTTATTTTTCATTTATTTACTTATTTTTTAGAGACAGAGTCTCACTTTGTTGCCCAGGCTGGACTGCTGTGGTGTAATCATGGCTCACTGCAGCCTCAACCTCCTGAGCTCAAGCGATCTTCCCACCTCAGCCTCAAGGGGCTGGGACTACAGGCATGTGCCACCACACTCGGCTAATTTTTTATTTTTTGTAGAACTATGTTGGCCAAACTGGTCTCGAACTCTTGGCCTCCTGCAATCTGCCTACCTCAGCCTTCCAAAGTGCTGGAATTACAGGCATGAGACAGCGTGCCCAGCCAGGTTTTCCACTTCTTGGTATAATTTTGTAATGCCTATTTTGCTAGGAAAGAATCAATTTTCTGCTGAGTTTCCAAATGTATTGCTATTAAGTCTTAGATGGTAATGACTTAAAGTGGCTTTTTTTTGAAATAGGGTCTCTCTCTGTCATCCAGGCTGGGGTGCTACTGCTGCAGCTTCCTAAGCACCACCACACCCAGCTGTTTTTTTGTTTAGAAATGAGGGTTTTGTGGTGTTGACCAGGCTGGTCTTGAACTCCTGGCCTCAAGTGATCCTCCCGCCTCAGCCTCTCAAAGTGCTGGGATTACAGGCATGAGCCACTAAAGTGCTTTTAATGTATCCTATTTCCTAATTTTGTTTCTCTTTGTTCTCTCTTAATCAAGCTTAGAATAAATTGGCTTATATATTTTATTGGTCTTCCAAAGATCCTTTAGAGTTATTTGCAATTTCTACTCTATTTTTCTTTTTAATTTACTTATTTTTGGCTTTTCCCCCTTAATTCCTCCTCCTAGTTTGTTCTTGTTTGTAAATTCCTTCTCTAATTTCTTAAGATGACTCTGGTGGTATTTTCATTGTCTAGGCCAGGAAAAGCTGTTTTCTATGAAGGCAGGAGGGTGTCTGTCACCTATCCTAAGTCCTAGAGTTTAGGCAAAAAAAAAAAAGCATCGCAAAGAACAGGTTATATGATCAGGAAAAAAGCACCCCACAAAAGACTGTTGATCTTGGCTGCTGGCAGTGGGTAGGCCTAGACTGGAGCCCACTTGAACTATGGGACTTTGAGCTATTCAAGTAACCTCTCTTAGCCTCAGTTCTGTTCTCCATAAAGTAAGAAAAATAGTCCACTCACGTTCTCAGCCCCTTTCTCACCACTGTTTCCCACTCTTGCTAGATCTGCCCCACACTCACCTCCACAGTGAGAAAGGGTCGTAAAGGGGGGATTAAGTGATTTCACCTTCACAAGTAAGGCTGCGGTAGACAGGCCCTGGGAAGACCTCGGCAGTTGCGTTTGCTGTTGACACTGGGCGAGGGGTGGGAGGCCTCACATACCTGCAGGATCGAAAGGCAGAATCTCTCCCAGCATTCCAAAGACTCCATCACTTTGGTCACGGTTTGGCCACGTGTTATTTCTAGGTCCCTGCGGCTTCTGTCCCAGAACCTCTGACATCACGTTATCCATATAGCTGCTCACCAGACCCAAGCTGTACAAGTCAGAACTGAGATCAGATATGCCAGGCCACTGACCAAGAGGAGACAGACCTGCTCCAACAGTCTGCCCTGGCTGTTGGGATGAGCCATGTACCCATTTCCCAGGTGCCCGAGGCTGGGGCGGGGGCTGCTGCGGTCCAATGGGCTGGAGTAGGTGTTGGTAGTATTGGACGTGAGGTTGTTGCTGCTTTGGGGACTGCTGCTGAGGTGCCAGTCCCGGCTGGGGTGTCAGAGGTGTGTGTGCCCCAGCCTGGGGTGCCCGTGGTGGAGGGGGCACAGGCAGTGACGGCTGCTGTGGCTGCATGGCTCCTGCCTTCTGCTCAGTCACCATGGCTGTGGCAGCAGAATTACGCCTTGTCACCAACGGAGAGCCCTGATGTGACTGGCCCATGTTAAAGCCCGAGAGAAAATCTATCACCTCTTGCATTTCCTGATCAGTTGGTAAGTTCATACCCTTCTCATCCTTGCCATCATCTCCATGCAGGAAGTTCTCACGCCTCTCCATGAGAAAGCCATTGGCCACTGGATTACTGGAATTCTGAGCTGACTGTGAAGGGTCTGTAGTCCTGGGGAAATTACCAATGTTCAAAATGCTTTGTAACCTTGTATCAATATTGCCAGGCATTTTGGCCTTCTCTTCTGAACATCCAGCTACGAAGATGTTTTTAGAAGGGGTATTTTGGATGGAATAATTTGTGCTGCTGCTGGAGTTAGTACATGAAGCTTTCTTGGTGAACCGGGATGTCAGTTTGGAGAATGTCTTCTGCAGGCCACCTGAAGATTTGTTTCCATTTCCAGAAGGCAGGTCAGCCTGGTTGCCAAAATCACAGATCTCCCTTTGCAGCTGGATCTGTATGCAGGGTAAAGCTTGCTCCCTATTTAAACAGAAATTTGTTAAAAAAAAAAAAAAAAAAAAAAAAAACAAATATATAAAATAATAGAATGGACCTCTTTGTATTTAAGAATGGTGTTGAGAGCAAGAAAAACCTCTCTGGTTGGTATCACGTTCACTTATTTTATAAATAAATGAACACCCAGGGGTTTGGAGAGTATGAAATCTACAGTGTCTAACGCAGGACTGGAAGTTCTGCTAGGATTCTGGCCTGAGGAGTGTGATTAAGTGAAATCCTCTAATGGTGGCACAGGAGGGGAAAGCATGGCTAGATGTGGGGATGCAACTTGCAGAAGCTAGCTTTGTACCTGGAGGACAGGGGCTACAGCCACGCAAATACAGCAGAGGGACAATGGACAACTCCACAAAGCAGAGGGAAGTGGTGGGGGGATGCAGGGATACTATGGACCAATGTTGTCCCAAAAGATGGCTGTGACTTTCAAAGTTTCCTGAGCACATTTTCCCCATACTAAAATGGAGCCCTACAGAGCGAAAGGGCATGGGGCAGGAGCTGAGGCAGGTGAAGGCTGTGTGGCCCTGGAAAAGTCACTTCACTATTCTGGCCTTTGTGTACTCATGAGTTAAGAAAGGGAGAAAAGGTTGGGCATGGTGGCTCACGCCTGTAATCCCAGCACTTTGGGAGGTCAAGGCAGGCAGATCACTTGAGGTCAGGAGTTTGATACCAGCCTGACCAACATGGTGAAACCCCATCTTCATGAAAAATACAAAAATTGGCTGGGCGTCATGGCGCACACCTGTAATCCCAGCTACTTGGGAGGCTGAGGTGGGAGGATGACTTGAGCCCAGGAGCTGGGGGGAGGCTGCAGTGAGCTGAGATTGCACCACTACACTCCAGCCTGGCTGGGTGACAGAGCCAGATCCTATAAAGATAAAGACGACAAAACCAAACACAAAGACCAAGACAGAAAAGAAAAAAAAAGAAAAGAAAAGAAAAGGGAGAGGGGCCATGGCTAGATGTTTAAGGCTCCTACCAGATGTATACACATTTTTCAAGTTCAACCTGAGAGAACGGATTGAAAAAGAAAACAAATTCTAAAAGACATAAGTAAATTTTCTAAACATTTCTCTGTTCTTAATTCGTAACGAGAATATGAGTTAAAAGTCCTCTTGATGGACTTCCTCTCAAATGACAAAACAAAGGAAGGCAAAAATGTTAGCAAATAGGATAATCTGGGTACAGGGCATGGAGCAGTTCTTTGTATCATTCTTGCCACTTTGCTGCAGGTTTCAAATTATTCTGAAAATAAAAGTTACTAAAAAGTCCGTATTGCCTTATTTACAATACCGCATACTATCAGTGACACAAGCACACATGAAATTGTGCATAGTCACACTGTCCCCTCAGTATGCATCTAAATGCAAACCACAGACAATTTAAGTGACCTGCACAGACACCAACCTTCCAGCCCTCCAGCGGTTTAGGTCCAGCACGGCTGTGTAGAGCACATCCACCAGACCCAGGGTCTTCTCAGGATCAAGGCTTCTCTGCAGCAGGGACATGGTGGCAGGGTCTTCTTTCAGGCACCTAGGCACAGATTAGGCTGCATTAGTCTTGGCTGCCCTTCTCTGCAAAGGTGTTTCAAGCAGGTCTCATAGAAAAGGCTACAACTTTTATGTACTTCTTGCGCCCAACAAAAATTCAGTAACTGTAAGAACACAGAGAAAAGAACAGGGCTGACCCTGGAACTCACTGCTCCACAAGAGGAGGAGGAAGCAAAAGGGTCTGAGGTCTCGTGATATCAGAATGTATATTTGGTCTCTGCCTCCAGTTCCTCATACAGAACTCCTAAAACCCTTGAGATTTCCTGGATGATAGTGTCTTTTGTTCTAATAAGATGACTTGCTTATATGATGAAGCCTCCATAAAAATCATTAGATCATCGGGTTCTGAGAACTTCCACGCTGGTGAACACACTGAGGTGCTGGGCATGGGGCACACCTGGCAACGGCATGGAGGCTCGGGGCCCCATCCTACACACTGCATGCTATGCACCTCTTCACCTGGCTGTGTATCTGCTATAATATCCTTTATAACAAACCATAAATGTAATTAAATGTTTTACTGAGTTCTGTGAGACATTATAGCAAAATATCAAACCTGGAGGTTATGGGAACCCTCAACTTATAGCCAATTGGTTAGAAGTCGGGTGACCACCTGGGACTTGTGGATGGCATCTCAAGTGGGAAGTAGCCTTGCGGGGCTGAGCCCTTAACCTGTGGGGTCTGTGCTAGCTCAGACACTCTGATTCCTGCTGACTTCTCCAATAAGTAAACAATACAACTGTCTACCCCAAAACTTACACATCCTCTCTAGTTCCTTACATCTTGCATGCAATCCATCAGTGAATCCTGACAGCTCTTCTTATAAAACACATCCAGAATCCAAGCACTTCTCACCACCTTGTTTATGAACCCCCTGCTTCAGGAAACCACCACTCCTGGGTTTCAGGACCAAGCTCTCACCTGGTCTCTTTTTCTCTACTCCTGTACCTCCAAAGCCCATCCTTCACATAGCAGCCAGAGCGAGCTTCCCGTAGTGCCAATCAGAGCACATCACTCCCCTGCTTAAAACCCTTCAATGGCATCTCATCGTGATTGAAATAAAATCTAAACCCTCACCACAGTCCTCAAAGCCCTCTGTGCCCAGCCCTTCCACCTTGCCCCAGCCGTGAGGCCTTCTTTTTCCCTGGATGGGTTTGTCCACACCTAGGACCTTTGTTCTTGCTGCTGCCTTTGCCCGAATTTCTCTTTCCTGAGATTTGGATATGGCCAACTGCTTCTCATCATTTGGGTCTCCATTGTCCATTCAGGGTACCTACACCAAGAGCCCCCCAACCTTTTTTTGAGACAGAGTCCCACTCTGTCCTCAAGGCTGGATTGCAGTGGTGTGATCAAAGTTCACTGTATCCTCAACCTCCTGGGCTCAAGCCATCTTCCCAGGTCAGCCTCCCAAGCAGCAGGGACTACAGGCGTGTGCCACCACACCCGGCTAATTTTTTAATTTTTTTGTAGAGACGGGGTCTCATTATGTTGCTCAGGCTGGTCCTGAACTCCTTAGCTCAGGTGATCCTCCTGCCTCAGCCTCCCAAAGTGCTAGGATTACAGGTGTGACCCACTTGGTCCAGCCAAGAGCCCTTTTCTGAGAGGGAAAACAGTCTGAGCAGCACAGGTCTACTAGGAAGATGATGTCTGCCAAATCCTGGGCACTCTAGGAGCTAAATGGTGAACTCAACACTTGCAAAGTCACCCAAGGAGGTAGCAGTACTCCCTAACATGACTTGGACTTGGGAAGAAATGTATCAAAGAAATGCATAAGAGCATGAAATGAGAGTCAGCCAGGCTCTGAAGCACAGGAAAGGGTGAACAACAACGCAAGCTCTGCTAGTGCCCAGCTAGACCTTGGACTCCTCAGAGAGAATCTTGGCAACTGAGCCTGCCCAGGGTTCAGTGCACCCAATTCTCTCCATCTGGAATCACTGATAATCAGGACACATTTGCTCTTGTTCCCAAGCCAAGTCTCGTTGTGACTTGGCTTGTCACGTTTGCCCACTAGGAAAGCATTTGTTGGCCATGCAGAAAAGAGTACTACAGTTCCTGGTGATAATAATTAATCTTTCTGAAAAATCAACAATCAACAAACTGGCATTTTTATTTTATTCATCAGTCTTGAGTTGATCAATAAAATGCCCTTAAGTGGCTAAACCCATTCTGCTGACAAATCATCAAGACTTGCTTAAAACCCTGTACCTGTTCTTAGATTAAAAGCCCAGTTCCCTCAAGGGCCCTGCAAGTCTTGACATCTATAACTTCCCATCCTTATCACCACCTAGTGCATCTCGTTCCATGCTGGTTCACTCCTGAAGCTTCTGCACTGGCATTCCTTCTG